>NC_143131.1:3609285-3919642 GCF_059928025.1 Delphinapterus leucas
GGCTTCCCTGGTGGCACAGTGGTTGAGAATCCGCCTGCCAATGCAGGAGACGCAGGTTCGAGCCCTGGTCCGGGAAGATCCCGCATGCCGGAGAGCAACTGAGTCCGTGAGCCACAACTGCTTAGCCTGCGCTCTAGAGCCCACGAGACACAACTACTGAAGCCCACGAGCCACAACTACTGAAGCATGCGTGCCTAGAGCCCATGCTCCACAGCAAGAGAAGCCACCGCAATGAGAAGCCTGTGTACCGCAACGAAGAATAACCCCCGCTCACCACAACTAGAGAAAGCCTGCGCACAGCAACGAAGACCCAACACAGCCTAAAATAAAATAAAGAAATTTTAAAAAAAGGCAGAGAAAAGGGATAAATTGGACTTCATAAAATTCTCTTGAAGTGACCAAGACGATAAAATAAAAAGGCAAGCCACAGTGTATAATTTGTTGCCTGTGACATATTATATATAGCATATTTTTTGACAAAACACTTGCATATGTAAACACATTTTACATTTCAATAAGCTGAGGAGTCTAATAAAAAGTGGGTAAAGTCTTGCAAAGACACTTGTCAAAAGATATCATTTCAAAAATGGTCAACACCAGCAGTCATAAGAGAAACATAAACAAATCCCAGTGAGTTTCCACTACTCACCTTCTAGAATGAGGCTAAAATTAAGGAGACTGACCATATCAGGCGTTGTTGATGAGCAACAGCAAATGAGATTCTAAATCAGTCCTGGTGGGGATGGAAAACTGGGCTAGCACTTCAGAAAACCATCTGGGCCATCAGACATGAGCCTCAACATACTCTTACCACGTGCCCAAGACATGCTACTCTTAGGTCTGCCCAAGAGAAAAGAGAACGAGTGTCCCACCAACCATTTGACCCCCATGTTTATTGTAGCATCATTTATCATAGCCCCAAACTGGGAAGAACCCAAATGGTCATCATCAGGAGAGTTAGACTGTGGTCCACAGTGCCCAGGTGACCTGTCTCATCACCATCAACCCTGGGCGACTCTGCACCACGTATCCTTGAGGTGTTCAGGCTCCCCATCTTCTGCTTGGCCCTCCACACCTGACCAGACACTGTACCTGCCCAGGGACCTTCTGTCCTCATGCCCGAGGGTGTAAGAGAATCTGAAGTCACCTTTGACTTACCTTCCTTTTTCTCTTAATTAGTTAGTTAGTTAAATATGCCAACAAATACTTTTGGAAAAGGGTTATGGGAGGAAGTGAGGACCCACCAAATTCATATGTGGAAGTCCTAACCCCCAGTGCCTCTCCAAATGTGACCGTGTGTGGAGATTCAGTCTTTAAAGAGGTGATTAAGGTGAAATGAGGTCATTGGAGCGAGTCCGGCTGCCGAATGAGTGGTATCCTCGGAATAAGAGGAGATCAGGACACAGACACACACACAGAGACGACCATGTGAGGACATAGGGAGGAGATGGCCTTCTACACGCCCAGGAGAGAGGCCTCAGAGGGAAGCAGTCCTGTGGACACCCTGACCTCCAGAAAGGTGCGAAAATAAATTCCTGTTGTTTAAGCCGCTCAGTCTTGGTACTTTGTTAGGGCAGCCGGAGCAGATGACACAAACACCTGTGAAGTAAGAGCCACTACAGGCCCACCTCCGTGAATGCCATTATGAGTATGGAAAAAAAGAGATGTGGTCGAATGGGGTTTATTCTCAGCTGGGGGTGAGGATGGAAATGCACTAATTCCCCAGCGGCCATGCCCACATGAGCCTCCTACTGCCTTTCCTGACGGTGACCCCTCTCTTCCGCCTGGTTTACAATAATCTCCCTCTTGCTGCCCTCGACCCTACCATCAAGTTAAGGGAGCATGTGATTTGCCACCTACACTTCCCAGATGACTTGTCCCTGGAGATGGAGCTCAACAGAACAGAAGTCACGGTGTCCAACTGGCAGACTACTAGCAGACTGGGAGGTGAGTCAAGCAGCCCCTACACTCCCCAGGTACCACCACTTGCCAGGGGCTGACGCAGACACCGAAGGCCACAGCGGCCCCCACCCCCCGAGCTTTGTGCAGATTGGGTGAGAAGGGACCGTCAGTGAGATCTAACACTATTGCCTTTGGGAATTCGTTCCTGTGTTCACAGAAGAGGGAACCAAAGCTGGAACGAGCGGGGGCACTGGAGTGTTCTATTCACTTACGTACACCTTTATTGTGTGCTGACTTTGCACAGAAGAACCCCGCACTGTGGGGCAGAGAGAGATTATAGCAGAGTTTCTTCTTGTACCCATTAGAAGACAGGGAGAGTCATGCACGCCGACCTCAACCAGGTTATGTAATATATGAAATGATGCAGAACAGAGAGTGCTGGAATTTCAAAACAGGAGTCTCCTGCCAACGTCTGAAGAGACTCCAGCCACCTCACGCAGAAGCCCGGGTGGCGACCAACTTTCCACAATGCATCCCACGTGCTCCACGGCACAGGCCGGCGTTCAGACTCTGATACCCCCTCATCACTGATGTTCCTCTGGTTTCTCTCTCAAGTTTGCTGAAGTACATATTCATCTTTCCAGAGCTTAGGGTGTGCTTTCATTTTCATTTTTAAAAGTGTTACAGTTTCGGGAATTCCCTGTCGGTCCAGTGGTTAAGACTCATATCTTCCACTGCAGCGGACCCGGGTTCGAGCTCTGGTCAGGGAACTAAGATCCTGCGTGCCACAGTGTGGCCAAAAAAAAAGTATTACAGTTTTGTTTCCAATGAGCTTCCCCTTCACCTGTATCCATTTCCAACATGTTTTTTGTTTGCTTGTTTTGCTTTTGTTTTTCCATCTTCATTCCAATCTTTATTTCTTAATATATCATGATAATTTAAAAAAAATAAATAAACATTTTTATCTTGTGCTTTTCGTTCATATTCAGACAAAATTAGTGCTGTTTTAGCAATGCAAATTTCACATTAATATGGTACATTCCATTGGCTGAGGCTTCCATGTATTTTGTTGGTTTGATAAAAGCCCTTTTCAAAAGGCATACGAAGCTATAAAGAAAAAGACAAAAAAGGTACTTGAGTTTTAGGAATTAGTGTGATTATTGGTAATGCAAAAACATCCAAAAACCTGAAACAAATACTGAATCTTCAGTTCTAAACTGCAGCTTAAGCAAGTGACAGCAAACCAAAGGAAACTTGATTTACTCATGAAGAAATTAAGAAAATGCAGGCTTCCCTGGTGGCGCAGTGGTTGAGAATCTGCCTGCTAATGCAGAGGACACAGGTTCGAACCCTGGTCTGGGAAGATCCCACATGCTGCGGAGCAACTGGGCCCGTGAGCCGCAACTGCTGAGCCTGCGCGTCTGGAGCCTGTGCTCCACAACAAGAGAGGCCCCGATAGTGAGAGGCCCGCACACCGCGATGAAGAGTGGTCCCTGCTTGCCACAATTAGAGAAAGCCCTCGCACAGAAATGAAGACCCAACACAGCCGAAAATAAATTAATTAATTAATTAATTTTAAAAAAAAAGAAATTAAGAAAATCCAATGTGGTTTTAATCAGCTGTGATGTAATCATAGTTTCTCACCTGTGTCTCCATTGCTGTTGGACAGAATAACATTTCCGGGGCCATGTGTGTCAGGTGGCTGGTCTTCTCCACCAACTTGGATTGCCAGGCTTGTGCTCTAAGGGTAGAATGAGGACTGGGGTCTCTACCTGATGGATCTCCTGTAGGTTTTTGCTGGCAGATGTACAGACATCCATGTGTAAGGCATCCCTGAATCCCATGCGCACCAAGCTGGGGCTTGTCTCTGTGGTCAAGTCCCATCAGTTCTCATGGCAGGACAGGTGCAGACCTGGTAAACAACAGGTTAGAGAGGAACCAGGTACAGGGGTCTGCGGGGCCAGGCTGGGCCCAGGCCCCAGGAGGTGTCTGCTGTTGAGAAGACACGTACCTGAGACAACTTTGCCAGGAGAATCCACCGAATCCATCTGTTTTCTTAGATAGTGGGAAGTGCTGGGGAGAAGAGGACAACAGGGCAAACGAGCAGGGGGCTATTTTGTCAGAAGCCATGAGAGGTCACGTTGACAAGGAAACCGTTAAGCAGAAACGTGAGGGAAGCAAAAGAGAGCTTCCCGAAAGTGTGGGGAGGTGGGCATATCCAGGGAATGTGGGCACAGACTTCCAGTCTCATAGGGAACAGAACGGAATTCCAGTTGTATTTGTTTCCTGTGGCTGATGTAAAAAATGACCCCCGAAGGGGTGACTTAAAACAGCAGGAATGTATTCCCTCATAGCTCTGGAGGCCAGACCTCTGATATCAAGCTGTCCCAGGGCCGAGCTCCCTCCTGAGGCCTCTTTCAGCATCTGGTGACCCAGCCTCTGTCTCGGGGCTCCCGGTGGCCTCACGCCAAGCTCTGCCTCAGTGTTCGGTGGCCTGCCACTCTGTCTCCCCTTCTTAGAAGGACATCCATCTTGGACTTAGGCCCTTCCAATCTGGGCCGATGCTTACCTCAATCACATCTGCAAAGACCCTATTTCTAAAGAAGGTCACATTTGAATCTTTTCTGGGGGGGGTCGGGGTAGCACTATCCAGCCACCTACATGTGTAAGAGCTGCAGACTCCAGGAGGGATTCAGATCAATAGCAGAGAGCACGTAGGACTGCACTCTGAAGGGACGGAGGGCTGCTGCCCCCAGGCAGGTAGACTCGGGTGGCGTCTGGGGGACAAGACATTCACACTGAGAACAAAGCAGCCCTGATTCGCTGGGGGAGGGGCAGGGGAGCCCCACGGGCGGCGGGCTCGGCAGAGCACGGGCGCAAGGTCGGCGCTTTCCCACCCTACTCTTTCCCCATATCTCTGCTGAGCCTGTCCTCCACCTTCGGTTTCCAGGGTCCTTGTACCACCCGATGGCCGCCCCAGCTAAAATCTCACCTCGCTAGCGCTCCCCTCGGGCTGAGGACCATTTCCTGCCTTTCCCTCTTCCAGCCCCGTTCCCCAGGCCGAGGCCCAGCTGGCAGGGGTGCAGCCCTCCTTTCTGGAGCGCCCGCCGATGGCACCGTCTAAATTCGGGGCACACTCTAGTTTGTGTTTCGGGGGGCCTTCTGCCCGTGATGCTCCAGCCCAGGGCCCCCTTTGCCCCCCGCGGAGCCTGCTGCCTCTTCCGCTACGGGAACGTGCCCTGCGGTCCCACACACCCCCGTGCAAGTGAGAGGCCCTCTGGAACACAAGTGGTTCGACCAGTTTCCACATCAGACTCTCCACCACCTGCGGGAAGCCTTGGCCACGCCAAGGGACAAACTGGTTTCGAGGCCGGCGTCACCTCACGCCCCGAAATGCATCCCCCGCAGAGGCCGGTCCAGCTCTGCATCTGCGCCCCCGGGATGCTGGCCTCAAGGTTCATCCAGCCCAGAGCTCCCCCGCCTGCCCAGACCCACGCAGGGGACCGGCTCCTGCCTCCAGCAGGACCCTCCGGTCTTTATTGAAGCGGGGAGGGGTGGGAAGACGAGGGGGAGAGTCTGCTTCAAGATAAAGGCAACTTGAGACTTAGAGCTGGACCTTCCATTGCCCCCCACTTTCGTCCCCAGAGGGCGGCTTCCTCACGCCTGCTATCCCTCCCTCCCGGGCCTGCTTCCCCATCAGGAGGAAACGCTGAGGGATGCCCCCTCGTTCTTAGGAAGGGCAGTGGGACCACTGTTTTTATAAGTCGGCTTCTGCCAACAGCCTACTGTCAATCTTAAGTTTCTTAAGTTTTTGTGCCGACAAAAATAGTTTTCCCTCTAAGAGGAATTCTTGAACCAGCTGTCAACTAGTGCCTTTTATGTGACCAAATATATACATATTTTAATTGAAATTTTGGATATATAATGTATATGTATATTTGTATATTATCTGTGTACATGTTGTATAGATATACATTTTCAACAAAGAAAAATAAATATGTTGATAAAATTCATAGAAAATCTATTAAAAATGCAGGTTTAGGCTGCACAATTATTTCATAATTCCCCAAATAAAAAATATCCAGGCAACAATAATATAAATTAACAACAAAATGACCCCCAAATAGTCTACTTGGGATTAAGCAACGTTAGCAAGAAAAAGCTCGAGCTATCTGCTGAGTGAATGTGAGAATGTATTCATCAAGGTAGAGGGGAAACAGGAATATAGATTTGGGGCACAAATATACATTGATTAAGCTTTTAGGTATTTTATTTTATTTTTTTACCTCAAGTATGTAGCATTTTATAACTAAAAAACAGAGAAGATAGAAAATAGGTCCTCAGTCAAATATATTATGATACAGTCTCATAATGGAATATTAAGTAGATTCTAAAAAAGACAAAGCAGAAATATATGAAGTAAAATAGGAAGGTAGCCACTGTAATTTGTTAGATTTTGTGTATGATAAAGCAAGTGTGATCTACACATATGTGAGCTAATAAAGCCATGGAAAGCTGAATGATATCGGCTTAGTGAGTGGTCATGAATACTTAAGCATTATTTGAATCATATCAGTGATGGAGTGTTTTGGGCTGATGTAGCAAAAACTTCTGTGCACCTCTTACTAGCAACTTCCTGCTTCTTATAGAGCACTGGTGTTCACAGGAGGCCATTTTGATTCGTCATAATGACTGGGAAACTATATACCTTAGTACTCTACAGCACACAAATCACCCCCACCCTAGATATGCTGTTTTATAATAACAGAACCTTGGTTTCTAGCTGAGCACGTGGTCACCTGGAGCAAAGACTACATTTCCCAGAATTCCTGCAACTAGGTATGGTCATGTGACTTGGGGTTGGCTCTAGAGTGTGAACAGAAGGGATGCGGCCACCTCAGCAACCCCTGCAGATGGAGAGCACAGCCCCGCCTTGTTTCCCTTCTTCCGGCAGGAGCACGACCCAGACACTCAGCACTGGAGCTGGGGGGACACAGTGTCCAAGGGTGAAAGTGCATGGAAAGGCCCCCTTAGGCTCCCACACCTGCTGGGCCTGGACTGAGCCATATACCGGCCTCCCTTCAGCCACCGATGCTTTGGTTTCCTGTCTCTCACCGATGAACCAAGCCCGAACAAAAGCGAGTAGAGCTTGGTATTTTATTACACACATTCTAATGAATACATTCTTTCTATTACCAATTTTAAGATAATTGATAAAGTTAAGCAGCCTGTGTCTGCTGTAAATACCACCACCTGGGCGGCTTTTAGCGCAAGAGCAGCGTAGTCTCTCACAGTCTGGAGGCTACACGTCCCAGATCCAGCTGTGGGCAAGGTTGGCGCCTCTGGAGGCTCCAGGGGAGGATCCGCTTCGTCCCTCTCTGCCCAGCGTCTGGTGGTGCTGGCAACCCTGGGCGGTCCTGGGCTTGTGGCCGACAGGCTCTAATATCTGCCCCTACCTTCACAGGGCCTTTCCCCCATCGTCTCCGCTACCGTGAAATAAGGGGAGTTGTCTTTGTATTTAGGCCCCTATTGGGTAGTCCAGGATAACCTCATCTCAGGATTACATCTTCAAAGACCCTTTTCCCAAATGAGGTCTCATTTCTATGTTCTAGGGTTAGAACATAGGCAGATCTTTGGGGGTCCCCCATTAGACTCACCTCAGACCACTACCTCAATCTCATTTCCCCTCCCCAGGGTCAGTGTGTACAGTCCGGAGCTTTCTCTTAGCACTTCTATACATGTACATGAATCTACTGACGTATCAGGTATATATGTGTGTGTATATATATAGGATATGAGTGAGGACTTCACTAACTTGTGATTAATGAGCAGAATATGGCATAAATGATGGACTCTTCATTCTGAGATTAGGGTTACAAGATTGCTGCTTCCATTTTGGGTGCCCTTTCTCTTGTGCTACTCAGATCATACATTCTAGGGGAAAACCAGCTCCAAGTGAAGCAACCTGTGAGTAGGCTTGCATCGTGAGGGGCCAAGGGTAGCCAGTAGACATGTTTTTGAGTTGGAAGGGGGTCCTCCATCCCAGTAGAACACTGAGATGGCGACAGCCTCAGCCATCAGAAGCATCACAACCACACCAGAGACTTAGAGTCACTCTCAGATTTCTGAACCACAAAACCGTGAAACAATAGGGGTATACACAATAGATAATATAATAGGTTCTATAGAACATGCTGTGTGTAATCTGTAATTTCTTCTTTTAATAACAGTATCTTTAAGAACTTTTTATATCATCAAATTCCTTGCTATTTATTGACTGCAAAATATTCCATTGTTTTAGATTTTTTACTTATTCTTGAGACAATGTTGGCTATTTATGTTTCCACAATAATTTGTCTAGATGTTAAAATGTGTTTCTGTAAAGTTTTATTTACCCTCTTCCACCTTGACTTTTGATCGTTGTGCCTTCCCACTTTTCCTATTCAAATTTATGTAGTTGGGATCTTCTTTCTTCTTTTTTTTTTAATAGATCTTTATTGGAGTATAATTGCTTTACAATACTGTGTTAGTTTCAGTTGTATAACGAAGTGAATCAGCCATATGCATACATATGTCCCCATATCCCCTCCCTCTTGCGTCTCCCTCCCACCCTCCCTATCTCACCCCTCTAGGCCCTTGTAGAGCACTGAGCTGATCTCCCTATGTTATGCGACTGCTTCCCACTAGTTATTTTACATTAGGTAGTGTATATATGTCGATGCTACTCTCACTTCACCCAAACTTCCCCCCCTCCACTGTGTCAAGTCCATTCTCTATGTCTACGTCTTTATTCCTGCCCTGCCACTAGGTTCATTAATACAAGTTTTTTTTTTAAGATTCCATACATATGCATTAGCATATCGTATTTGTTTTTCCCTTTTTGACTTACTTCACTCTGTATGACAGACTCTAGGTCCATCTACCTCACTACAAATAACTCAATTTTGTTTCTTTTTATGGCTGAGTAATATTCCATTGTATATATGTACCACAACTTCTTTATCCATTCATCTGTTGCTGGACACTTAGGTTGCTTCCATGTCCTGGCTATTGTAAATAGAGCTGCAATGAACATTGTGCTACATGACTCTTTTTGAATTATGGTTTTCTCAGGGTATATGCCCAGTCATGGGATTGCTGGGTCATATGGTAACTCTATTTGTAGTTTTTTAAGGAACCTCCATATTGTTCTCCATAGTGGCTGTACCAATTCACATTCCCACCAACAGTGCAAGAGGGTTCCCTTTTCTCCACACCCTCTCCAGCATTTATTGTTTCTAGATTTTGTTTTGATAATGGCCATTCTGACTGGTGTTAGGTGATACCTCATTGAAGTTTTGATTTGCATTTCTCTAATAATTAGTGATGTTGAGCATTTTTTCATGTGTCTCTTTGCCATCTGTTTGTCTTCTTTGGTGAAGTCTACTTAGGTCTTCTGCCCATTTTTTAATTGGATTTTTGGGGGTTTTGATATTGAGCTCCATGAGCTGTTTGTATATTTTGGAGATTAATACTTTGTCTATTGTTTCATTTGCAAATATTTTCCCCCATTCTGAGGATTGTCTTTTCATCTTGTTTATGGTTTCATTTGCTGTGCAAAAGATTTCAAGTTTAATTAGGTCCCATTTGTTTATTTTTGTTTTAATTTCCATTACTCTAGGAGGTGGGTCAAAAAAGATCTTGCTGTGGTTTATGTCAAAGAGTTTTTTTCCCATGTGTTCCTCTAAGAGTTTGATAGTGTCTGGCCTTACATTTAGATCTTTATATAGATCTAAATATAGATCTTTATATCTTTAAAATCCATTTTGAGTTTATTTTTGTGTATGTTGTTAGGAAGTGTTCTAATTTCATTCTTTTACATGTAGCTGTCCAGTTTTCCCAGCATCACTTATTGAAGAGGCTGTCTTTTCTCCATTGTATATTCTTGCCTCCTTTATCAAAGATAAGGTGACCATATGTGCATGGGTTTATCTCTGGGCTTTTTATCCTGTTCCATTGATCTATATTTCTGTTTTTGTGCCAGTGCCATACTGTCTTGATTACTGTAGCTTTGTAGTATAGTCTGAAATCAGTGAGCCTGATTGCTCCAGCTCCATTTTTCTGTCTCAAGATTGCTTTGGCTATTTGGAGTCTTTTGTGTCTCCATACGAATTGTGAAAATTTTTGTTCTAGCTCTGTGAAAAATGCCATTGGTAGTTTGATAGGGATTGTGTTGAATCTGTAGATTGCTTTGGATAGTATAGTCAGTTTCACAATATTGATTCTTCCAATCCAAGAACATGGTATATTTTTCCATCTGTTTATGTCATCTTTGACTTCTTTCATCAGTGTTTTATAGTTTTCTGAGTACAAGTCTTTCCCCTCCTTAGGTAGGTTTATTCCTAAGTATTTTATTCTTTTTGTTGAGATGGTAAATGGGATTGTTTCCTTAATTTCTCTTTCTGGTTTTTGATTGTTTGGGTATAGGAATGCCAGAGATTTCTGTGCATTAATTTTGCAACTTTACCAAATTCATTGATTAGCTCTAGTAGTTTTCTGGTGGCATCTTTAGGATTCTCTATGTATAGTATCATGTCATCTGAAAACAGTGACAGTTTTACTTCTTCTTTTCCAATTTGGATTCCCTTTATTTCTTTTTCTTCTCTGATTGCTGTGGCTAGGACTTCCAAAACTATGTTGAATAAGAGTGGCAAGAGTGGACATCCTTGTCTTGTTCCTGATCTTAGTGGAAATGCTTTCAGTTTTTCATCATTGAGTATGATGTTTGCTGTGGGTTTGTCAGATATGGCCTTTATTATGTTGAGGTAGGTTAGCTCTGTGCCCATTTTCTAGAGAGTTTTTACCATAAATGAGAGTTGAATTTTGTCAAAAGCTTTTTCTGCATCTATTGAGATGATCATATATATTTTATTCATTAATTTGTTAATATGGTGTATCACATTGATTGATTTGCCTATGTTGAAGAATCCTTATATCCCTGGGATAAATTCCACTTGATCATGGTGTATGATCCTTTTAATATATTGTTGGATTCTGTTTGCTAGTATTTTGTTCAGGATTTTTGCATCTATGCATATCAATGATATTGTCTATAATTTTCTTTTTTTGTGATATCTTTTTCTGGTTTTGGTATCAGGGTGATGGTGGCTTTGTAGAATGAATTTGAGAGTGTTCCTCCCTATGCAAGTTTTTGAAGAGTTTGAGAAGGATTGGTGTTAACTCTTCTCTAAATGTTCGACAGAATTCACCTGTGAAGCCATCTGCTCCTGGACTTCTGTTTGTTGGAAGATTTTAAATTACAGGTTCAATTTCATTCCTTGTGATAGGTCTGTTTATATTTTCTAATTCTTCCTGGTTCAGTCTTGAAAATTTTACCTTTCCAAGAATTTGTCCATTTCTTCGTGGTTATCCATTTTATTGGTATATACTTGTTTTTAGGAGTCTCTTATAATCCTTTGTATTTCTGCAGTATCAGTTGTGATTTCTCCTTTTTCATTTCTAATTTTATTGATTTGTGTCCTCTCCCTTTTTTTTCTTGATGAGTCTGGCTAAGAGTTTATCAATTTTGTTTATTTTCTCAAAGAACCAGCTTTTAGTTTTATTGATCTTTGCTATTGTTTTCTTCATTTCTGTTTCATTTATTTCTGCTCTGATTTTATGACTCCTTTCCTTCTACTGACTTTGGGTTTTCTTTGTTCTTCTTTCTCTAGTTGCTTTAGGTGTGGGGTTAGATTGTTTATTTGAGATTTTTCTTGTTTCTTGAGGTGAAATTGAATTGCTATAAACTTCCTTCTTAGAACTGCTTTTGCTGCGTCCCATAGGTTTTGGGTCATTGTGTTTTCATTGTCATTTGTTTCTATGTATTTTTAAATTTCTTCTTTGATTTTTTCAGTGATCTCTTGGTTATTTAGTAGTACACTGTTTAGCCTCATGTATTTTTTTTCACTGTTTTTTTTTCCACAATTTTTTTTCCTGTAATTGATTTCCAATCTCATAGTGTTGTGATCGGAAAAAAATGCTTGATATGATTTCAATTTTCTTAAATTTTCTGAGTCTTGATTTGTGACCCAAGATGTGATCTATCCTGGATAATATTCCACGTGCACTTGAGAAGAAAGTGTATTCTTCCACTTTTGGGTGGAATGTTCCATAAACATCAATTAAATCTATCTGGTCTCTTGTGTCATTTAAAGCTTGTGTTTCCTTATTTACTTTCTGTTTGGATGATCTGTCATTGGTGTAAGTGGGGTGTTAAAGTCTTCTACTATTATTGTGTTACTGTCGATTTCCCCTTTCATGTTTGTTGGCATTTGTCTTATGTATTAGGGTGCTCCTATGTTGGATGCATTAACATTTATAATCGTTATATCTTCTTCTTGGATTGATCTCTTGGTCATTATGTAGTGTCCATCCTTATCTCTTGTAACGGTCTTTATTTTAAAGTCTATTTTAACAGATATGAGTATTGCTACGCCAGTTTACTTTTGATTTCCATTTGCATGGAATATCTTTTTCCATCCCTTCACTTTCAGTCTGCATGTGCCCCTAGGTCTGAAGTGGGTCTCTTGTAGACAACATATATATGGGTTTGTTTTTGTGTGCATTCAGCCAGTCTGTGTATTTTGGTTGGGGCATTTAATCCATTTACATTTAAGGCTATTATTGATATGTATGTTCCTCTTACCATTTTCTTAATTGTTTTGGGTTTGTTTTTGTGGGTCTTTTTCTTCTCTTGTGTTTCCCGCCTAGAAAAGTTTCCTTAGCATTTGTTGGAAAGTTGGTTTGGTGGTGCTGAACTCTCTTAGCTTTTGCTTGTCTGAAAAGCTTTTGATTTCTCCATCGAACCTGAATGAGATCCTTGCTGGGTAGAGTAAACTTGGTTGTAGGTTTTTCTCTTTCATCACTTTAATTATATCCTGCTACTCCCTTCTGGCCTGCAGAGTTTCTGCTGAAAAATCAGCTGATAACCTTATGGGGATTCCCTTGTATGTTAGTTTCTGTTTTTCCCTTGCTGCTTTTAATATATTTTCTTTGAATTTATTTTTTGTTAGTTTGATTAATATGTGTTTTGATGTGTTTCTCCTAAAGTTTATCCTGTATGGAACTCTCTGTGCTTCCTGGACTTGGGTGACTATTTCCTTTCCCATGTTAGGGAAATTTTCCACTATAATCTCTTCAAATATTTTCTTAGACCCTTTCTTTTTCTTTTCTTCTTCTAGGACCCTTAAAATTTGAATGTTGGTCTCTTATTGTTGTCCCAGATGTGTCTGAGATTGTCTTCAATTATTTTCATTGTTTTTTCTTTATTCTGCTCCTCAGCAGTTATTTCCACCATTTTGTTTTCCAACTCACTTATTTGTTCTTCTGCCTCAGTTATTCTGTTATTGATTCCTTCTAGTGCATTTTTCATTTCAATTATTGTGTTGTTCATCTCTGTTTGTTTGTCCTATAGTTCTTCTAGATCTTTGTTAAACATTTCTTGTATTTTCTCAATCTGTGCCTCCATTCTATTTCCGAGATTCTGGATCATCTTTACTATCATTACTCTGAATTCTTTTTCAGGTAGTTTGCCTATTTCCTCTTCATTTATTTGGTCTTGTAGCTTTTCGCCTTGTTCCTTCATGTGACATATTTTTTTGCCTTCTTTTTTTTTTTTTTTTTTTGATGAGTGGGATTGTGTTCCTGTCTTACTGGTTGTTTGGCCTGAGGCTTCCAACACTGGAGTTTGTAGGCTGTTAGGTAGAGCTGAGTCTTGGTGCTGATATGAGGACCCCTGGGAGACCTCACTCAAATGAATATTCCCTGGGGTCTGAGGTTCTCTGTTAGTCCAGTGGCTCAGATTCAGAGCTCCCATCACAGGAGCTACAGCCCGACCCCTGGCTTGTAAACCAAGATCCCACAAGCTGAGAGGGCTGGCAAAGAAAAAAAAAGAGAACAATAACAAAATGAAAAATACAATAGGAAACTAACAGATATGTTAGAAAGAATATAAAAATAAAAATATAGATGAAACAACAACTGGAAGGTAAAACAGAACCACAACTGGAAGGTAAAACAGAACCACAATAGTAAAACAGAGGAGGAGGAAAAAAAAAAAAGGTGGAAAAGGCCTTGGCTGTGGAGGGCAGGGCCTAAGCAGGGATGGGTTTTGGTGGTGGGCAGGGCCAATGCTTAGGACCCACAGGGCTGGAAAAGGCCCTGGGGGGTTGGAGAGTGGGGCTTACGCTCAATGTAACAGAAGAGGCCCAGGTGTGCCCCCACCTCTGATCTCAGAGGGTGGGGGACCCCACCTGGGAGCCCAGCCGGCTTCTTCTCCTTCTCCTACGGTTCTGGAGGGTCCCTTCTGCCTGCCTATTCTGCTCTCTCCCAGCCTCCGTCCTATGCCACCAGGACCCACACAGCCTGGAGGCAGTTTGGAGGGCAGGGTACCTCCCTGGGAGCTCAGTAGGTTTCCTGGGCTCGAGTGGGTGGGGCAAACATCCTCCACTACTTCTCCTGCTCTTCCAGTCCTGGAGAGCCCCTCCTGCCTGCCTGTTGTCCCCTAGCTTCCCTCCTATGCCCCCAGGACCAACACAGCCCAGAGGGGGCCTCTGAAGGTGTAAGACCTGGCCCGAGAGCCAGGCAGACTTCCCTGGGCAATAGGGCAGGGTATCCGCTGGGCATGTCACCTCCCCCCCGCCGCCTCCCCGATCCAAGCCCCCAAGGGTCCGCTGCCTCAGGGATGCCAGTCCTGTCCGGCCTCCAATTCTCCTCCCCGCTCAGTCACCGCAAGTCCTACGGGGTCACTTGGGGGTTCCTCCCATCTCTTTGGGCATCGATGTCCCCCGCCAGCATACTGCAGGTGCCCTGGTTGTGGGGAGATGTAAACTCTGTGTCTTCCCACACCATCATCTGCCTTATTTCTTTTCAAAGCACCAATTTTTATATCTATCAAGAGAGTGTCTACTCTACGATTTATTTATTTAAAGTGTGTTGAAATTTCTATGTGCAGTAATAACTGCCCAATTTTTGTGACAGTTTCATGAATATTTTAAAAGAAAGAGTAACCTCTCATTGTTCAATTTCAATATTGAAAGGCAATTTAGACCAAGCTCGTTAAGTATGGAGTCCAACTTTTCTGCATTTTTTTTTCTGTTTAATCTGTTTGTTTCTGAAATTTAAGTTAATGCCTCTTACTATGACTGAGAATTTTCCACTTGTCTTTATTTACTTTGTGTGTTTTTAAGCCATATTCTGGGGTACAAACAAGGTTTATGACTGACATTTTCTGAGTGCATTATTTCCTTTATTACATGAATATCCAACTTCATCCATTTTGTTGTGTTCACTCTGAATTCTAATTTATTCCATATCAATATTGCTCCAGTTGCTTGCTTCTTATTACCACTTGATTGGCATATCTTTATACTTCCCATTCTTTTCAACTTTCATGTTTTGATGTGTCTCTTCAATTGACTTATAATGGTATTTTTCTTACCCAATTTGTAATATTCTCTTGTTTATGATGTGAATGCAGCTCACTTACATTTATTATAAGTACTGATGTGCTTAGCTTTTCTTTTCTGCATATTTTTTGCTTGGCTTTTGTTTTCCTAGGTACCATATTTTTCCCTTTCATCCTTTCCTTGTAAACTTAATTTTGTTGAATTGATCATCTTTTCTGAGTTACCCCCAACCTCTCTCTAATTGTGTATTGAAGCATCATTATCAGAGCATAATTTTAGATATACTCATTTAGTGGGCTGTTAAGAATAAAACTGCTATGAACATTCATGCACAAGTTTTATATAGACTGTGTTCTCTTCTCTTGGGTAAACACCTAGGAGTGCAAGTGGTATATAGTGCAAGGGCCATATAGTAAGTGTAAGTAAGTCCAACTTTGTAAGACCCTTCCAACTGCTTTCCCAAGGGGTGTATTGTTTCCACCAGTAATGGTGAGAGTTACAGTTGTTCTAAATCCATACCAGCACTTCTATCTACAAGATTTTTAATTTTAAGTATTCCAATGGATTTGTGCTGATATCTTCTTATGATTTTAATTTGCATGTATTTGATAACTTAAGATGGTAAACATCTTTTCATATGCTTATTGATCATTCTCATATCTTTTGTTTAGATATGGTATGTTGAAATATTTGCCACCATAAAAAAAATTGGCTATTTGCATCCTTATTATTGAGTTACAGGAGTTCTTTATATATTTTGGATGTAAAACCTTGGTCTGACATATGTATTGTGAATATTTTCTCCAGTCTCTTTCATGCCTTTTCTTTTCTTGGAAATCTTTCAAGACAAGAAAATTTTAATTCTGTTCAAGTTCAATTTATCAGTTTTTATTTTATGTAATTTATGCTGTTACATTCTAAGAAATCTCTGCCAGCCTCAATGTCACAAAGATTTTCTATTATATCAAGAGATTTTATACTTTTATATTTAGGCCTATGATTCATTTTTGTGTTTGGTATTTTTTTTAATTGATATGCTCATGTCCTAGTACGATTTATTAAAAAGACTATCCTTTCCCATTAACTTGCCTTACCATCTTTGTAGAAAAGCAATTGACCACTGATGTGCACATTTATGTCTAGGTTATTTATTCTGTTCCACTGATCTACATGTCTATTTTAATGCAGATAGCACTATTACTGTGGCAAACTTTGGAATCAGACTAAGTCCACCATCTCTAACCTATTTTAAAATAGCCTTAGCTATTTCACATCCTTTGCATTTTCATATAAGTTTTAGAACCAGCCTGTTATTATCTACTGATAAGCCTGTTGGGATCTTGATTTGGATTGTAATCCATTAATTGAAGGACATTTCATAGTGTAAAAATACTGAAAATGCCAATCAATGAACATAACATATCTTGCCCTTTATTTAGGTTTCTTTAATTTTTCTCGGTAATATTCTGTAGTTTTCAGTATATAGGTTTGCAAGTATTTTGATATTTTTGTTCCTACAGAATGTTTTTGATGCTATTGATAATGGATATTTTTTTTAAAAATTCGTTTTCTAACTGCCTTTTGATAGCATAGAAAACTATAATTAATTATAGTATATTTCCTTTTTATTATATGGCCTTGCTAAGTTCATTTCTTAATGCTAGAAACTTTTATAAGGATATTTTTAGGATTTACTACACACAACATTATGTTATCCACAAACAAAAACCGTTTTATTACTTCTTTTGCAACTTGCATGATTTTTGCTTTTTTTTTTGGTCTTATTCCACTAGACAGAACCTTTAGTACAGTGTTGACTGGAAGTGGTGGGAACAGACAGATATCCTTGCCCAGTTCCTGGTCTTGGGAGGAAACCATGCAGTCTTCCATCATTAAATGGGGTGTTAATTGTACATGAACTGTAGGTGGTCTTTACTAGCTTGAGGATGTTCTCTGCTTCCCTTAGTTCTTTGAGAGTTTTTAATCATGAATGGGTGTGGCAATAATTGCTATAAACTTCCCTCTTAGAACTGCTTTTGCTGCATCCCATACGTTTTGTGTCATTGTCTTTGCATTGTCATTTGTTCCTAGGTATTCTTTGATTTCTTCTTTGATTTCTTCAGTGATCTCTTGGTTATTTAGTAGTGTATTGTTTAGCCTCCCTGTGTTTGTATTTTTTACAGATTTTTCCCTGTAATTGATATCTAGTCTCATATCACTGTGGTTGGAAAAGATACCTGTTACGATTTCAATTTTCTTAAATTTACCAATGCTTGATTTGTGACCCAAGACATGATATATCCTAGAGAATGTTCCATGAGCACTTGTGAAGAAAGTGTACTCTGTTGTTTTTGGATGGAATGTCCTATAAATATCAATTAAGTCCATCTTGTTTAATGTGTCATTTAAAGCTTGTGTTTCCTTATTTATTTTCATTTTGGATGATCTGTCCATTGGTGAAAGTGGGGTGTTAAAATCTGCTACTATTACTGTGTTACTGTCAATTTCCCCTTTTATGGCTGTTAGCATTTGCCTTATGTATTGAGGTGCTCCTATGTTGGGTGCATAAATATTTACAACTGTTATATCATCTTCTTGGATTGATCCCTTGGTCATTATGTAGTGTCCTTCTTTGTCTCTTATAATAGTCTTTATTTTAAAGTCTCTTTTGTCTGATATGAGAATTGCTACTCCAGCTTTCTTCTGATTTCCATTTGCATGGAATGTCTTTTTCCATTCCCTCACTTTCAGTCTTTATGTGTCCCTAGTTCTGAAGTGGGTCTCTTGTAGACAGCATATGTAAGGGTCTTGTCTTTGTATCCATTCAGCCAGTCTATGTCTTTTGGTTGGAGCATTTAATCCATTTACATTTAAGGTAGTTATCAATATGCATGTTCCTCTTACCATTTTCTTAATTGTTTTGGATTTGTTATTATAGGTCTTTTCCTTCTCTTGTGTTTCCTGCCTAGAGAAGTTCCTTTAGCAATTGTTGTAAAGCTGGTTTGGTGGTGCTGAATTCTCTTATCTTTTGCTTGTCTGTTAAAGTTTTAATTTCTCCATCGAATCTGAATGAGATCCTTGCTGGGTAGAGTAATCTTGGTTGTAGGTTTTTCCCTTTCATCCCTTTAAATATGTCCTGCCACTCCCTTCTGGCTTGTAGAGTTTCTGCTGAAAGATCAGCTGTTAACCTTATGGGGATTCCCTTGTATGTTATGTGTTACTTTTCCCTTGCTGCTTTTAATATTTTTCTTTGTATTTAATTCTTGATAGTTTGATTAATATGTGTCCTGGCGTGTTTCTCCTTGGATTTATCCAGCATGGGACCTTCTGTGCTTCCTGGACTTGATTGACTATTTCTTTTCCCAATTAGGAAAATTTTCAACTATAATCTCTTCAAATATTTTCTCAGTCCCTTTTTTTTTTTTTCTCTTCTTCTTCTTGGACCCCTATAATTCAAATGTTGGTGTGTCTAATGTTGTCTCATAAGTCTCTGAGACTGTCCTCAATTCCTTTCATTCTTTTTTCCTTATTCTGCTCTGCAGTAGCTATTTCCACTCTTTTATCTTTCAGGTCATTTATCTGTTTTTCTGCTTCAGTTATTCTGCTATTGATTCCTTCTAGAGAATTTTTAATTTCATTTATTGTGTTATTCATCATTGTTTGTTTGCTCTTAGTTCTTCTAGGTGCTTGTTAATCATTTCTTTTATTTTCTCCATTCTATTTCCAAGATTTTGGATCATCTTTACTATTTTTACTCTGAATTCTTTTTCAGGTAGACTTCCTATTTCCTCTGCATTTGTTTCGTCTGGTGGGTTTTTACCTTGCTCCTTCATCTGCTGTGTATTTCTCTGTCTTCTCATTTTGCTTAACTTACTGTGTTTGGGGTCTCCTTTTCACAGGCTGCAGGTTCATAGTTCCCGTTTTTTTTCTTGTCTGCCCCAGTGGCTAAGGTTCGTTCAGTGGGTTATGTAGGCTTCCTGGTGGAGGGGACTGGTGCCTGTGTTCTGGTGGATGAGGCTGAATCTTGTCTCTCTCATGGACAGGACCATGTCTGGTGGTGTGTTTTGGGGTGTCTGTGAACTTATTATGATTTTAGGGAGCCTCTCTGCTGATGGGTGGGGTTGTGTCCCTGTCTTGCTAGTTGTTTTGCATAGGGTGTCCAACACTATAGGTTGCTGGTCATTGAGTTTATCTGGGTCTTATCATTGAGATGGAGATCTCTGGGAGAGCTTTTGCTGTTTGATATTACATGGGGCCGGGAGGTCTCTGGTGGACCAATGTCCTGAACTCAGCTCTTCCACCTCAAAGGCTCAGGCTTAACACCCAGCCGGAGAACCAGACCCTGTCAGCCACACGGCTCAAAGGAAAATGCGGGGTGGGGGGGAGGGAAGAAATAAAAAAAAAAGAAGAAAAATAAAATAAAATAATTAAAATAAAAAATTTTAAAAAATATATTAAAAATAAAAAAGCAGGGCTTCCCTGGTGACACAGTGGTTGAGAGTCCGCCTGCCGATGCAGGGGACACGGGTTTGTGCCCCGGTCCGGGAAGATCCCACATGCCGCGGAGTGGCTAGGCCCATGAGTCATGGCCGCTGAGACTGCAGGTCTGGAGCCTGTGCTCCGTAGTGGGAGACGCCACAACAGTGAGAGGCCCACATACCGCAAAAAAAATAAATTAAATAAATAAATAAATAAATAAGTAATAAAAAAAAGAAAGAAGAGAGCAACCAAACCAAAACACAAATCCACAAATGATAACAAGCACTAAAAAGTATACTAAAAGAAAAAAAAAAGGACAGACAGGAGCCTAGGACAAATGGTAAAAACAAAATTATACAGACAAAACCACACAAAGAAACATACACATACACACAAAAAGAGAAAAAGGAAAAAAATATATATATATATATATTTAAAAAAAGGAAGAGAGCAACCAAATCAATAAACAAATCTACCAATGATAATAAGCTTTAAATATTAAACTAAGATAAACATAAAACCAGAAACAAATTAGTGCAGAAAACAAACCCCAGGTCTACAGTTGCTCCTAAATTCCAACACCTCAATTTTGGGATGATTCATTGTCTGTTCAGGTATTCCCCAGGTGCAGGTACATCAAGTTGACTGTGGAGATTTAATCCACTGCTCCTGAGGCTGCTGGGGGAGATTTCCCTTTCTCTTCTCTGTTCGCGCAACTCCTGGGGTTCAGCTTTGGATTTGGCCCCGCCTCTGCATGTAGGTCGCCTGAGGGCATCTGTTCCCACCCAGACAGGACGGGGTTAAAGGAGCCGCTGATGAGGGGGCTCTGGCTCACTCAGGCTGGGTGGAGGGAGGGGTACGGAATGTGGGGGGATCCTGAGGCAGCAGAGGCCGGGGTGAAGTTGCAACAGCCTGAGGCACCATGTGCTCTCCCGGGGAATTGTCCTTGGATCACGGGACCCTGGCAGTGGTGGGCTACACAGGCTCCCAGGAAGGAAGGTGTGGATAGTGACCTGTGCTTGCACCCAGGATTCTTGGTGGCTGCAGCAGCAGCGTTAGCATTTCATGTCCATCTCTGGTGTCCATGCTGATAGCCGCAGCTCACGCCCATCTCTGGATCTTGTTTAGGCAGTGATCTGAATCTCCTCTCCTCGGGCACCTCAAAACAATGGTCTCTTGTCTCTTTGGCAGTTCCAGACTTTTTCCTGGACTCCCTCCTGGCTAGCTGTGGTGCATTAGCCCCCTTCAGGCTGTGTTCACACAGCCAACCCCAGTGCTCTCCCTGGGATCTGACCTCCGAAGTCCGAGCCTCAGCTCCCAGCCCCCACCTACCCCGGTGGGTGAGCAGACAAGCCTCTCGGGCTGGTGAGTGCCGGTCGGTACTGATCCTCTGTGTGGGCATCTCTCCACTTTGCCCTCTGCATCCCTGTTGCTGTGCTGTTCTCCGTGGCTCTGAAGCTTCCCCCCCGCCACCCCTGTCTCCACCAGTGAAAGGGCTTCCTAGTGTGTGGAAACTTTTCCCCCTTCACAGCTTCCTCCCAGAGGTGCAGGTCCTGTCCCTATTCTTTTGTCTCTGTTTTTCCTTTTTTCTTTCACCCTACCCAGTACGTGGGGAGTTTCTTGTCTTTTGGGAAGTCTGAGGTCTTCTGTCAGCGTTCAGTAGGTGTTCTGTAGGAGTTGTTCCACGTGTAGATGTATTTTTGATGTATTTGTGGGGAGGAAGGTGATCTCTACATCTTGTTCCTCTGCCATCTTGAAGGTCCACCCCACTGGGTTATTTGAACATATTTTGTTTAATTTCTAAATATTTGGGAATTTCATAAGTTTATTCTTATTGTTTGTGCTGATTTAATATCATGTCAGATGATATATAATTTCACCCTTCCTAAAGTTATTGAAACTTATCTCATGGTTCATTATTTGGTCTTTATGGGGGAAGATTTTAGGTTCACTCAAGAAGTTACAAATTCTGCTGTTGTAAGGTAGAGTAGGTCAGTATTAAAGTTGGTTTACTTGTCTTCTATGTCCTTAAAGATTTTCTGTCTGCTTGTTCTATCAAGTGCTGAGAAAGAAGTGTTAATATTACCAACTATATTTGTCTATTTTTCCTTCACTTTATCAGTTTTTTGTCTCATGTATTTTAACACATTATTCAGTGCATATGAATCTAGGATTGTTATATATTCTTGATTAATTGACAGTTTTATCATTATGTAGTGTCTTTCTGTATACACAGTAACACTCCTAGTCCTAAAGTCTGCAGTGTCTGATACCAGGATAGTCACTTCAGCTTTCTTATGATTAGTGTTTGTGCTGTATACTATTTCCCATTCTTTTATTTTCATGTAGCTCTGTTTCTATATTTGAAGTTTATTTCTTGTAAACAGTACATAGTTGGGTCTTGTTTTTCTATCAAGTGTAACAATCTCTGCCTTTTAACTCCTGTTCTAAGATCTCTTATATTCAATGTAACTATTGTTATAACTTGGCTTAAGTCTACCATATTACTATTTGTCCCATCTGTTCCTTTCCTTTATCTTTTTAATGCTTTTTTAGATTGAACATTTTTTCTTTTATTTTTCTACTTTATCTACATTATAGGCTCATTAGATACACATCTTTTTAATTATATACCTCTGGTGGTTTCTTGAGTTTACAATATGCAGTGTTAATTCAATAGAATCTGCCTTTAAATATTATACCTCTAATATATAATGTAAGACCCTTATAAGATTGTGCTCCATTTCCCAATGTTATATATTTTATTCATATATATGATATAAAGCTCATAATATACTATTACATTTTGCTTTAAATACTCAATTATCCTTAAAAAAATCCAGGCTGAGAATATTTCAATATTTATCTATACATTTACCATTTCTGGAGTTCTTTATTCTTTTTCTGTAGATCCCAGTTCCCATTTGGCATCGTTTAACTTCAGCATAAAGAATTTTTTTTGTTTTTTTAAATTAATGTTGCTTTTAGTCCATCGATTCTTTCAGCTTTTATTTATCTGGGAAAATACTTATTTTGCTTTATTTTTGAAAGAGAATTCCCTCGACACAGAATTATAGATTTTTCCATTGTCTTCTGGCTTCATTGATTCCAAAGAGAAGTCTGTAGACATTGTTATCTTTGTACTACTGCATCATATGCACCAAGCCCCTGATCCCTGGCTGCCTGTGCAGTTTTATTTGTATTTATGCTGATTGAACTTTGATGGGTTTCTTCCATCTGTGTGTTCAGAGTTTTCATAAATTTGGAAAAATATCAATAATTATTTATTCCAATATAATTGTAACTTCTCTTTCAGGGACTCTAGGGGTACTTAAATTGTTTGATATTTTCCTTTGCTCATTGAGATGCTATTTTTTTTTTAATTCTCATTTCCCCCTGTCTCTGCCTCTTTTTGAATATATTACATTGCTACATGTTTAAGTTCCCTAAGCTTTCCCTCTGCTGTGTGTAGGTCTATCTCATTCTTTTTGATGATTGCATTATATTCCATGCCATAAAAGTAGATATCAGAATTTATTTACTCATCTCCCTAATTAACAGAATCTGTGTTGTTTCTAGCTGTTTGCTATTTGCAGTGATCCTGCAACAAACATCCTTGCATATATATTCTTATTTACTTTTATTTCTGCATGATAGGGTTCTAGGTGTGGGATTTCTGGGTCAAAAGTCATATGTACTTTTTGGTTTCAAAATTATTGTGAAATGTTGCTTTCCAAATATTCTGTCTCAAATACACCTATTTGATTATATACTTTTATAAGTTACACCAAATATTAATAATTAATGTGGTCATTTCATATGTCTTATTTTAGTAGTTCTTTTTTTCTTTTTCATCTTTGCTTGATGTCTCCTCCACTTTCCCTCTGCCCTCCAAATTATACTTTCCAGTAGTGTTTAACCTGCTAAATCTATTAGTGACTTTTTTGTTTCAGATTTTGACTTCTTACCTCCAGAAGTTCCATTTGGCTTTTGGGTAGATTTTTAATACAATATAAATCAATGGCCAAAATCAAACAAACAACAAAACATGCCCATGTTTGTATATAAAATATATACATATTTGGTGTAAAATATGTACTAAATTTCTTAGGGAGAAGAAGATGTAATCCTACCGTAAATAATATGTATGTGTATTAGAATATATATGCACAAATTTCTCTTATAGTTTAGGATTAAGTGGAAATACTGGATTATAAGACTCAGATGTGGTTTCTCCAACGCCACCAGATGTACCGTCTGAGCCTGGTGATGATGATGATGATGATGCAGGGGATTGGTACTTGACCACTGAATCAATTTGAAAAGACATATAGGTTTATTTATATTTGCTATTCCTTCTGGCCTCAGTTTTAGAAATGGCTGTTATTCTTGTGATTTGTCTATTTCATTCAAATTTTCAAATCTTCAAATCTGGCTAAGGAAATAGCTAAGTCTAACCTAAGCAGGAAAGGAAAGGAAAGCATAAATGGAAAAATGATATTTATCACATAGATATTTTCCTTGCTAAATATTCAATCACTAAATACAGGTAAATAATTGTCAATAGCCAGGGTAAGTATGCTGAAAGTTCATTAATCAATTAGACTTGGAGAGAATCATTTCTAGAAAAGAGGGACTAATAGTTATGAAGTTGTATAATTTTTCTCTGTAAAATTCATAGTTTAATCCTCTTAGCAGGTCTCAGGATCCTGTCCACAGTGGAAAGAATATATCTGATATCGATGAAAATTTTCAAACATTAAGTATCAGTCTCTTAGCAACCATGGAGGTTTAAAGAGTTCACTTTCTTAATACCCATTGAGAAGTGTGTTAATGATTAAATGGTTCCTCAAAGAAAGCTACTGAGCACTATTGGCTTGGGTGGGGGGGTTCCATGGAAGGCTCTTGTGATTGATGGTCTCAGCCTCACATGATGGCACTTGGTGGCGTTCCTGATGTAGGGTCCTCCTTCCAGCCATCTTGGTAAGAGTAGCTGTGCCTCAGGATCTGGGATGGCATTCAGTGGGCTTTGGGTGACTTTCTCTGAATGAGTCTCATTTGTAATCCATCTGACAATTTTCTATATAATGTATGTGAGAACAAATGTGATTTTTCTAAGAATTGACATTTCAACTCTTCACAATCCAAATATTTATATTTGGTTCTGAACCAAGCAGATAACAAGAGTTCAGCTACTCATTTCTATGAAAGAAAAGTTATAGGCAATGAATGGAATAATTTTGCAAATATTATTCTACTCCCACCCCTTAGTACAAATAAGTGCCCAATCTGAAAGAGATTCTCCAAGTGAGAATCAAGAGGGATAATGCTTTAGAGAGGACATCACATGAGCTGACACATTATCCTTGTAATAAATGTTTCTAATATGACACATTGTTTCAGACTCTGCATGTGATTTGTCATTTGTTTCAAATTTGGATTGTTTTTGGAATAATAAAGGATCCCTCTCTTATTTTACGACATCATGCAAGCCAGTGGTTACTGCATTTGCTCCACCAGCTTCTATGAGGGCTTAGCTGTGCAGCTGCAGGCAGGTAGGAGCTGAGAACACCCAGTAGGTGGAAGGAGATGGGAAACTTGCATGCTTTCTCTGCTCTATGTCAATGGGCAACATGGTTCCGGATGTTCTGTGTGCTATGTCCACTACTCTCCCTGGAATAACATTTTACCTGGGATGGTAGTAACCTCACCACTAGAGAGTCAAGACCCACGTGGAACATTCGTTAAGCTACAGCAAGGAGTAGACCCTAAGATCACATTTGCTAGGGAAAAGTAAGGGCATTTATCTAGAGTTTTTAAAAAAACAATTTCATAATGTCACATAGGTGATGAATTATGAATCCCTAAATGAGAATATGTGCGAAAATGGTATAGAACTTCTAATTAATTATAAATTTTCAATAAATCAGCCATGATGAGGGTTTCCCCCAGCCTGATCTTGTTTTAGTTCTTGTTTATAAATACCTGGTGTCTAGACTCTATACAGGAGGCTGTGAGTACCTGTCAGACATATTTGAATAGGAGCCTTAATCAGGGTGCATCTTTAAAGATGAGAATAATGGGTCTGGAGTCATTTCAGCTACTGGGACAGAGGAAGTGAATGCTATTATTGTAGAATAAAATATGGGCATTGCCCCATAAACTGACATAAGGTAGGATTTACTCCCAAAGAGATTTATTTGGGGGTCCCTTCAAGGGGTTATTTATTCAAGTATATAAAGAACCTCTTTGTGAAACTTTCTTATGTGTAAAGCTATCGCACTGAAGAAGCCATTGCACTGAGTTTAAAGTCTAGGTAATTGTAGGTATGATGTATAAGTTTGCTGGGGCCACCCTAACATAGTATCACAGACAGGGCATCTTAAAGCACAGAATTGTATTCTTTCATAGTTCTAGATGCTGAGGGTCCCAGATCAAGGTACCAGCAGGAATGGCTTCGGGTGAAGCCCCTTTCCTTGGCTCACAGGTGGCCTTCTTGGTATCTTTTCTTCCCATTGGGACACCTAGTGAGTTAGGCTTATGCTTCTGACCTCGCTTAACCTTCACCTGCTTATAAAGGTCCATCTCCAAATAGTGACATTCCAAGGTGCTGGGGGGTTGGAGTTTCAGTATATGAAATTGGGAAAACACAATTCAGTCTGTAACGGACAATGTGAGATAGAAATGTTTTATCAGAGTGAGGACGACTATAACTAAATTGCAAAGGCTTGAGTCGGCCATTCCTGAAAAGTGATTGTGCTTGAGAGGTTTTGCATTTTCCGCTCTCTGGAAGGGTTTGTCCAGCCTTTTCTCCAGCACGCTTCCTGTCTAAGTCTGGCAGCCTGCCCCACAGCTGGGGTGCAGCAGCCTGATTCCTGCTCCCATGCACAGGGGGGCCCCCACGTCTGAGAGTCTCATGGGGAAAGGCACACCACTGGGGGGCCCGGGGTCACACAGCTTCCCCTGCTCCCAGGGAACAGACCTCTCGGGGACTGAGCATCACGGCTCTTCCTACGGGGCCATTTGTGATCAGAAAAAGCTTGTCAAAACTTCAGGTAGGTGTCTTGGGAGAGAATGGGACGTGTGACAGCAATGTGACAACGTGAAAGATTCTACAGTTGGAGGGGCTGGTGCCTGAATGTCACGACTGGAAGCCACCAGGCTGCAAGAGTGAATGAACGAATGAATGAATGACCAAATCAATCAATCAATAACTGGGCTCACTTGTGGGAACTGTCGAAAGCTGCTGTTTGCATTTTTACTTTACAGTGCTGGTAATTGCTTCCTTTCTGGGCCCCATGGCTATGATAGATTTTTTTTCCCATAATTATAATTTCAGCAAATTTTTGCAATTGTAAGATACTGCATTTTTAAAGAAATCCAGCTGTCCTTCCCCATTGAGTAGAGCTTCGTTTTCTGTTGTTCATTCAGTTGCCTTCCTCACTCTGGGCACCGAGCTCCAAGAACTCTCTACAGGGGCAGCTTTATGATGGATGCCATCTGGTCTGATAGAAGGAAACAGATATTGATTTTTAATATTTTCTCCCAACTTGTTTACTCTAGGATAATACACCAGCTGTGTGGCAGCTTGTCTCCGAGTGGGAAGGATTATTACCACTGCCTTTTGATGAGATAAATTACCTAGGATGACTTGAATGACTAAAGGGTATACTTTGATGTTATGTCGCTTCATTTACTCTTATGACTAAATGATTATTGATTTAATATTTTTAAGCTCTTGAAACGTGAAAATAAGTTGGTGGAGGAGCCCGGCTGTGTTCTTTTTATTAATTTATTTCTGCAGGGCATAATTCACTTTGGACCAGGTTGTGAAGGTTTTGGGTTCATGACCGGCTGTAGATACAGTTGCAAAGAAATGGCTTATTTATATAGTCATTGCAAGCAGTCCCAAAATCAATACAGTCTGGGATTGGATGATTAAACTCAGTCCCTTTGTGGGATTCATCCTTGTAGCTGCTGCCCCAATCATCTCAACCACAGCAGATCCAGAGCATCAAGGCTACAAATAGCAAGTTTGTTCAAGTTGAAATATTATTATTATTATTTTTGCTCATCATTTATTTTTTATCTGCTATGTTCATTTAATGACATTTTAATAGCCTGGGGGAGAAAAAGTGGTTGATTACCTACGTCAACGAAATCAGGAATCTGCGTTCAAAGAGGCGCCTCCCAGGCCTTCTAGAATGTCCGTGCGTGGATTCAGTGAAGTGTTTGATCAGAGGTCGGGGCTGCTCTGAGTGTCCTGTCCGGGGTGCTTCTGCCGGCAGTAGAAATCCAATGTATCGGCTAAGCCTTCAGCTACTCTGTTGGTTGATGACGGCTCAGTGCCTCTGTGCACTGGGCAGATGCCTACATATTTCTGTGAAGTGTTGCCTGTTTTGTCATCATCTGATGTGTAGGCATGGGTCAGCGTCTGTCTGCAGAGTGCCTGTATCAGTCTATTTCATGTCTATTACTCCCCGGTCAAGTGCAAAAACATCGTCTATAGAAAATCGGATTCTTTTTATTTCTCACGATTTTCCCTCTATTTATTTTCATAGACTTTAACATAATTCACCTCATCCCATCTATTCCTTGTTAATAATAACATCTGGTTTGATTACTTAGCCTCATAGCATCTCTGACATTGAGTTTAACCTTTGAAATGAAGGGTTTCAATTTTTTTATGTGACCTTCTCTATTTGCCCCATACTCAGTGACAAGAGAGGCTCAGACCCTGTGGGGGGAGTGGAAGTAAGAGGGACTGATTTTCTAGGAAAATTTTGCACTTATTGACTCAGACGGCCAAATAACCAGAGGGAACTGAACCCTGGGATTCATGGTGGCAATGAAGGCCCAGGCTTTATCTTAATTGCAGCAGAGTTCTCAGCCTGAGTCCCCCACCTGCCTCTTATCCCCACCCTGCCGTGGCCTTCAAGAGTTTCTGGAGATGGATCGGGAAATTAGCTACTGGGTTTTGTCCTGGGATGGTATTTTAAAAGCCAAAACTTTATATACCAATTGTATTTGGTAATATTACTTTTTGCCTTGGAAATTTATTTCAGATAAGGCTAATATTTGTAGAATGTAAAATCTGCTGACAGAGATGACTACTCCATCCACGCAGGAGAAGCAAACACAAGGCATTTCCTTCCCAAGACAGAACTCATTGTTGTAAGTCATGGGGGCACACTTTACAGAGTTAAAAAAAGGTGTAAAACACTTTTTCTTACTTTAGTCATTATGTATGTATAATTAATATGTAGTAAATTATGTGGCTCCAGTTTAAAGCTTGTTTAAATGCATAGAATTTGAAGTCGGATGAAGAAATAAAATAACTTTTGGAGCAGTGTAATGTAATATGTTGATCAATTTTATAGGGGAGTGGTGAATATTTAATTAATCACCTTGTGACAATTATTCACACTGGTTGGAATCAAGGTCTCCATTAAAGCCGAAGAATAGCTTCATTACAAATGACCCATAAAAGTGTCAAGTGCTGGCTGTGAAGACAAGTAATTTCCTTTCCCTTTAAAACCATCAGATGGAATGATGGGGGTGGGGCAGGTGATGAAGTGCATAATCGTGTGATTACAAAGAAAAGCTTAAACAGTAAATTTGACGGCTAGGTTGGAGAGGGGAGCGGATAAGGGTTATAAAGTGATGGCTGTGTCCCTTCCAAGAGCTTTCAATTTCATAAGAGGACGAGAATGCCAGCATTTTATTTTTTGCTGGACTCTTCTCTTTATTCTACAGTATTTGCTCAGGATGTCGGCATGCCAAGCTTTCAGTACTGGTGGATGTAAATAGAATAAGTGACTTTATTCATGAACCTCTTGATTATCAGCAGAGGGGGCGCTGCATTGTGACTGATGTCTGGGAAGGCCGGCCTTATGGCCCAGCGTCTGCACAGCACAGAGGGACCCATGTGTCCCCAGAATTGGCACAAGGACTTCTGGACCTGGGTGCGAGGACTCGGAACACACTGATCATCGTGGATCCTCTCCTGCCCCAGGACAGTCTGGAAGGCTGATAACTGTTTACATTTCGCTGAATCTTTTTTTTTTTAATTTTTCAACATTGGCCAAGAATCCTTGACATTGATCCACTTTCAGATGCCAAGATAGGTCTCTGGGTTTCAGGAACTCTTAAAGATATTTTCCTGAGTGAAAAATATTTTCTTGCCCAAATGACTCAGGGGTGAAAATTCATTTATGAGAATGTCAGGATTCCAGGGCCTTGGACAAAATAATACAGAATGGACTTGTCTCCTCCAACCTCAATCCACCCTGCTCTGCTGAGAGAGGCACCCTGGGTGTGAAAATCAAAACTCAGCTTTAAGAGATCCAGTGAGATGCCTGAGCTTGTGTTGTGAGAAGTATTTCAGACATTTGAACTTAATTGTAATTACAAATGGCCTCTCTAGCTGTTAGTATTTGTCTAAAATTGGGCAAAACACAAAGGGCTATTCCTAGCTTTAACAGCAACAGCATCTGAAGAGACTTAAGTTTTCAGCAAGTCCTGGCCACCCCTGAGACGTGATGCTTAAACCTCTTTGAACCTCATCTATTTTAGGGTCCTACACCTCTGGGTAGCCTGACTCCGGAGTACACACCCGCTCACACAAGTTCAAGTGGCCACTTTGGAGAACTAATGTCTATTGACACTCCTTGAGATTTCTGAGATGTTATCTCGCTCCGTAAAGACTTTGCGGTATGCAGTTTACATTGTATCTGGTGATTGTATAATCATTATTGATTTCCTTGTGTGTAGTACCTATGTCAAACAACCTAATATATTTAAATGGTGATTATTTCGGTTCTGTATCTACTAGGAGATAAGATCAAAGGCAGTTAAGTCTGCGATAGATGGGCGCAGATAGCGTAATGTACTTGTGCCTCTGTCTAGGCTATTATACAACTCAGCAACCACTGAGAGTATTTAATAATTAACTTTCTAAAACAGGTTGAGATTTTGGGTCTGCAGAAGAATGAGACTGGCCGATGGAGGAGGGAGAGCATCCCAGATTTGCAGCTAAAATCTTCTCGGCCGCATGAATGCCAACGGAGGGATGGATTGCTTTCAAAGATGCTGGGAAATCATTCTGTGTGCTTAATTTACTCCTTGCTTTGTACAAATACTCCTGAAGAAATGAGAATCACATTTAGACCGATGTGTAATTTTCCCCAGGCTGGAGTCACTGCTCGTCATAGGGGTGGGATGCGCTGGGAGCCCTGCCAGTGAGTGGTGATGGGGTTGTCAGTTCAGTCTCACGGGGTGGCACGGTTATTGTGCTTTATGAATCATCCAGTGGTACCCAGCTTGGGCTGCTGGGTCGGGATGTCTGGTCAGGCACATTTGTTTGAAGGCAAAGCAAGCTGATTTTGCTGTGGCTGCAGAAATTTTTTTATAGCATTTTCCTTTTTCAAAATACATTTTGTATTACAAGTTTTGGAATTCTTTGTAATGTAATAAAGAAATACTTAGATCATTTTGAAAACTACTAGCACTACAGTTAAGACAATCTAAGGAAACTTTACGGCAGTTAGAAAAATAAAGCTCCACAAAAACTAAATCTTAATATGAGGCTTAACATACACATATATCAATAGACACCTTTGAAAATTATTGTTTAGACAGTCTCCCTGGACCATGACTCACGTGTATTGTAAGCCTTCTTGTGGCTCTACTTTCCTCTCTGGCGGGGTAGGTGGGATGCGCCTGCCCAGCCCTGACAGATGCTTCTGTGGCTTCATTATTTATTCAGACTTCTTGAACCACAACATATTTTCCCCTTTCCATGGTGTTTATTAGAAGTTATCCTGCTTAGTTGGGGTCATTAACAGGACACTGAGGGCAACCACAGAATCAGAGCGAGGCCAAGTTTTTCCAGGAAAACACATATTCGAGTTTAATATCAGATTCATTAGTTGGAGTGATTTGTTTCAATGGACTGGTCCACATTTGCAGGTGAAAAGTTCATAGTGCAAAACGTACTGAAACCTCATCTTTTAAGCTTTGCAGAATGCTTTTGGATCTGTCTCACGTAGAGTCTAGCAATGGCGAATGAGGAAGGGGCAACCCACAGCGAACGACCCATAATTCAGGTGGGAAAGCCATCGGTACGGCCGGTGCGTGCCTGCCCCCGGGGCACTCAGGCCCCCTGAGGGTTCGTGTCCTGCCTCCTTAACCCTGGGCCGCCAGCCATGGGATGAAGGCGTGCGGCTAGGCGGCGAATGCTTGAGTTTCCCTGAGTTCCCCGAATAACTTGCTGCGGCTGCAACGTGCCAACTGAGTTCCAGCGGGTCCTCAGCACAGTGTACCTGGACAGCAGTGGAGAAAAGTGATGTGGGTCACACTCTGGTTGAAACGCAATGATCTTACTAAGAACATTTGATTTGATTTCTATTTGGTTTGCTGATTTTAAGTGATCTCGAATTTAGTTTTGGAGTCTAATTCACTACAACATTTACCCCTTAAGCTAATTTCATACAATGACTAATGGAGTAATGTGTTTCTTCCTTTTATTTTTTATTTATTTACTTGTTTAGATAAGGTCATGGCTGGAAGAATGTAGAAAGTGTTTTAAATTTTAGGGGGCTATCTTGCACACTGTTTTCTGTGGGTAATCTGATTTTGAAATGTGAAATTTCATGCACTTCCAGGAATGGCATCATTGGGCCGCGGTGAGGTGGAAAGCCCAGGGGCTTCTGCCCGATACCACGTTTGGTCCCCAGAGTTCACACCTTGAGTGGATGATGCTGAGGTCGTCCACACCCCAGCGCTCATTGGATGCTCTCCGTGTGGACACTGGGAGAACAAGGCCAGATCGTCACCCCTCAACCCTCAGGGTGGAGACCAACGTGCTCATGAATGGGAGGACCCAGGACTTTGGAACTCTGCACACAGTCAGCAGGGCCTATTCAGTCATGCGGTGGTTCGTACAGAGGTGGGGGCCCACCCCTGCTGGGGGCATTTTAGCGTCAACTGGGCCACCTCCTGGCACAGTCTCTGCAAGCATCAGGGCCACAAAGGAACGCCCATGGGTCTCAGCCTGGCCTCTCCCCAAGCTGGCGCCTGGATGGAGAGGCCTGGACCAGAAAGTGCCCCCAGGACAACCTGATGGGGGATGGGGGGCTGGACTTGGAAACAGAGAGGCCAAGCCGTGTGTGGGGTCCAGCAAGTCCCATGGCGGGGGGGCCTCTGGGAGATGCCCTGGGAGCTCTGGGACCTCCAGAGTTGTCCATGGGGTAAGGGAGAGGGGAGGGAGTGGGGACGTTGATGCCCCATCACTCCAGTCCTGGGAGGCTGTCCTCGTCAATTTGCAAGCAGAGCTGGCTCTGGGAAGCACGGGCTGCCTCTGATGGTGACTCAGGTGCAGGCCGCTGGGCATGAAGGCAAACCAGGGCTGGTGCCCGAAGATGGTGATGGGTCAGAGGGGAAGTGGCGGCCCCCAGACAGCCGCCACCCGGAGCCCCATTTCTTCGTAGCTTGGCTACTTTTATCCTGGTTTTGGCTACAAGCACAAACTTTCTACCTAAGTTTTGAAAATACTCACTAAATGTGATTATTTAAAAGTGTGTTTAGTTCTAACTGCCGCTTGAACATTGTGGGCGCTCTTTTCAGGGTGCAGACTTTTCCAGTGATGGTGCCATTTCACTGAGAGCAGCTCCGAAGGAAGCACCGTGTGTGGCCTGCTCGACAGCTCTAGAAACATCCAGACTGCAGACGGTGTCAGGTCAAGATGGGGCCGCTGGGTGGGTCAATCCCACATGACCTGTGTCCTTAGGAGACAGTGGCCGTAGGAGGGAGATGCCATGGGAAGGTCGAGGCGGAGAGAGGCGGGATGCCTGTACCAGCCAAGGATGATTGGATAGTTGCTGGGACCAGAAGCAGAAAGAGACACAGAAGCATCCTCCCCTGAACGTTCCAGAGGGGGCACGGCCTTGCCTACGCCTTGAATTTTGGCTTTCAGCCTCCAGAACTGTGAGACAGTGCAATTCGTTCGTCTTAGGCCATACAGTCTGTGCCGCTTTGTTACAGCAGCTCAGGAATCGGATACAGACCCATCTTAATAAATTGGTTGTCAAACCCGTCACACGAGAGGGTATGACAGTGACGTCTGATATCAGGGGTGCAAAGGGCCCCTGCCCCGTCTTGGAAGGAGAGGCTGCTTGCGGAGGAGAGGCCGAGGGCCGCCCTGGCTGATGTGTTTCTCACTGGCCATGCTGTGTGGGCCGTGTCTTAGCAGAGGAGAGAGGCCTGGATGGGAGGGGGCAGGCCGCAGCTCCACCAGCCTGTGTCCCCAGTTCTGGGGCCACCCTCAGGTCTGTCTGGGGCTGTCCCCTCTGCACAGACTGTTACCTGGCCCCCATGGGCTGGTTTCATGTGCTGTAAACCCAGTCGGCCAGTCTGCTTTGTGATGCTTGAAATCACTTTGAAGTCTCCGCTGCTACTCCTTTAAATCTCCTCAAATTCCAGGCGTGATCCTTACCTGCAGCCTAATAGTCTGTGTTTTCTCCAGAAATTTCCATTGCTCGTGTAGATATATTAGTTAGCTAGGGCTGCCATAACAAAGTACCAGACTTCCCGTGGTGGTGGTGGCGAAGTGGGCTTAAACGATAAAGATTTACTGTCTCAGGGTTCTAGAGTCCAGAAGTCCAAGGTCCAGGTGCCACAGGACCACGCTCCCTCTGAAGGCGCAAGGGAAGGGGCTCTTCCAGGCCTCTGTCCTGGGTTCTGGGAATTCCCTGGTCTGTGACAGTGTAACTCCAGTCTTCACCTGGTGTGCTCCTCGTGTGCATGTCTGCCCCTGCACCCACATTTTCTTCTTTTTACGAGGACACGAATCGTTCTGGAGTAGTGCCTGCCCTAATGACCTCATTTGCACTTGATTAACTCTGGAAAGACCCTGTCTCCAAACAGTCACATTCTGCGGTCCTAGGGGGTCAGGACTCCAAGAGACCTTTTTGGAGGACACGGTTCAGCTCGTAACCGTGGGTTCTTAGGGAGTCCTAGAAATTACCTGCTGCCCGGGATCATCTTTTCTGTGGGGGCCTGGCACTCAGTCCTCCAGAGGGACGACCCCCCCCCCGCACCCTGGGAGGGTACAGACCTCCAGGGTCACTGTGCTTTCACTGGCTCCTGGCTCTGAGTCTCAGGGCTGAGTGGCCCCAGTGGCTTTGCTGTTGGAACGAGACGCACCTGGCTGGACAAGAGGCAGGTAGGCAGTGTTCCTCTGGCCCACGTCCTCTTTGGTTTAGGTCAATCCAACAAAAGCTGAGATATGTTGGTGCCACCAACAGACATACCCATTGTGTTTTACCTACAGTTGGCATGAAATATCCGAAGTTGTCCTCTCCATTCATGACTCTGGGCAGTGATCTTACCCTGTGTGTAAGGTCACACCCTGACCTAATCTTCCCACCTGTGCACAGGCTGACAGCTCACCTGAGTGTGGTGTGTGCACTCTGAGGGGCGAGGTGGCCAGGACGGGTGTCCAGGGATGACAGGGAAAGTCTGAGAGGGCCTCATGGATCCTTCTACAGCCACAGAGAAACAACCGACCATCCTCACTGACAGAGAAGCTGGGAGCCTCACTCAGACCACGCTTACCCCCCCCACCCCAGAAACCTTTCCAGGTACATATGTGACTTCCCTTTGACAAGCAGAGACACTGGGTTTTTAAATTATGAACAAAACAAGTCCAGGGTCACATGGGCTGGTAGAGGCAGAGCAAGGATTTGGATCCGATGGGCCTGAAACCAAAGACCATGAAGTTTCCGTATCATGGATTTGGGTTTTTCCTGATGCATTCATTTCCCGTCAATGCTCTAACAGATCGCCACAAATGTTGTGGCTTTACAACGGCAGAAATTTCTTCTCTTGCAGTTCTGGAGACCAGAAGCCTGAAAAGTGTCTTGGGCTAATTCAAGGTGTCCCAGGACTGGAAGCTCCAGGGGAGGACTCATTCCTTGCCTTTTCCAGCTCCTGGTGGCTGCCGGCAGTCTTTGGTTTGTGGCTACATCACTCCAGTCTCTGCATTTGTGGTCACGTCACCTCCCCTTCTGTCAAATCTCCCTCTGCCTCCTTCTGAGAACACCTGTGATGGTGTTCAGGCCGCTTGGATACACCAGGACAATCTCACGATCCTTAACTTAACCGCACCTGCAAAGCCCCTTCTGCAAAGTCAGGTAACACTCTGGTTCCCAGGATGAAGACTTGATATATTTGGGGGACATTGTTCAGCCACCACACCTGCCATGTTGCATTATGACATTCCTGGGGGTGTGATACTCAGATCTCTCCCCCGCCCCAGGGAAACAAGCTGCCAGTGACCTCTTGGATTGTGGTTAGTGGACTACTGTAGTAGCACCCAGATCCGTCCACTGCTCACCCCCTCCCGGGAAGCCACAGCTGTCAGCTGGACATTTCTGCCCCGTGTGGGGCTCTTCAAGGGTGCCCACTTCTCCACAGCCCTCCTTGGGTTGGCTGCTGGCAGGGGAGTGACCCTGCTCACAGGAGGGGGCGCTGCGGTTGCCCAGCATGGGCAGGGCTTCTACCCCTGTTCTCACAAAGCTACACTTTTTCTTGTCTGTGTAAGTATCTTTACACTGCTTTAATTTTAAACTTGATTTCCGTGAAAAACTCCCAGTTGTAGGATTACTACATTACAAAAAAAGGATAGACATTTTATGTCTGTTTTTATGTTTTGTCAAAATACAATTTGAATCAACTATGAAGAAACCCAGAGAAATCTATTTTTAAAACATTTCTTAAAGTATGTTTACTGTTTCATTTCTTATTTCATTGGCCTAAATCATCAAAATCAACTTTAATAATAATGTGTTCTTATTCTTGTTCCTATTCTAATTTTAAATGTAACCCTAGTGTTTCCTCAAATTATGATTGTCTCTTGATTTAAAATTTTGTCTGCTGTTGATTTATAACTCTTATTATGTTAAGAAAATGTTTGCGTTTCTGTGCTCCGTCTGAATTTTAGAAGTTTGAATTTCATTAGTTGCTGTCTCTCCCTCTGTTACGCTCACATAGTTTAAATTACTTAATTTACATTTGTGATACAGTCATAGAATTTTCTTAAATTGATAATCATCACATAGGTACATCATTATGCAGAACTGACCGAGTAATTTCAGATCAATGGCGCAAGCATGACATAGAGAATGTTTTTATTCCTGAGCAGTGTTTGGACTGTCCCTAATTCATAGGACAGCTCAGTGAGAAAGTACACATGTTAACTGACAGGACTGAAATGATCCCTCCAAACGCCTACTGCACACAATGGTGGCATCCTTATACACACATACATGCACATGCACACGTGCACACACAGGTGAACACACACAAATGCATGCACACACACATGCAAACACACACAACATACTTCACTTATAGAGCACACGCGTGCACATATACTCACACTCACTAACACATACCACACACACACACACACACACACACACACGCACAGGTTTATCTCCACAACCTCTATGTACGCAAAGTCACTTCCTGCATAGCATGTGTGATCACTTGTCAAATCTTCTTTGTCCTTTGTCTCTGACCATCACCAAAGCTGTGAACTCGGGGAAAGGGATGAATTTCTTTCTGATACTGTAGGAAAATTAAATTGTGATCTGAAGCATGAGCATTAATTTTCATACCAGTGAGAGGAAGTTGCATCTCAGCCCAACTTCTAAAGTATCTGCTCTTAACGAGATGAATTTCACCTGGGAGACATGATTTTTAAAGAGTAACCTTTGGTAGGTCTGTGACAGTCAGACTTTCTTGAGTAAGTGTATGTTACAAGTTAGGTAATTTTAGTAATTTTTAACCTCTTCAGGTATTTAAATGACATGTTCTTTGCTTACTATTTTGATACATTTTTACCCCAATTGCCAGCCAACTTCCCAACTGTTGTCCAGGAAAGCTAATTTGGTTGTGATGGCCAAGCCAAAGAAAGATTGCAAATTACCTCACTTTGCCGGTGGATAATCGACAGTGACACACGTTTTCTCCACAGTGTGGTGACAGTGAAATGCTACCTTGGGCGTCAGCAGAGAATATTTAAGGGTCAAACAGCTAGTCTAAGGGATTTCCTGAGTCTCCATTTTTCCGTTTCAGATTTGCGTAACATTTTACCATTTTACTCCTTAGTCTTTATGTGCAGGAGAAAGAAAACAAAAAGATGATTGAGCCGAACTTTACTATTTGAAAACTTAACATGGACACCAGACCAAGGGTCACCGTTACAGCCTGTGTCCCTGACAGCTGCTGGCGACCTCCCCAGGTCTAAGGCCTTTCTGCCATGTGACACCACTGTGTTATCCTTTTGCATTAAAAAAAAACAAAATCAGTGTCTCTTTTTGGAAAAGCAGTTTTAGCAGTAAGAGTATTTACAGAATGTTTTAGTGACTAGGATGTTCTATTTATTCTAAGAAAAGATGGTCACAAAAACTACACAAGCTATCAAGGGCAAGACAGGCTGTATGGAGTGTCCCGCACCATTTAGGGACTGCCTTTCACGTTCCAACTCACAGTACCCTTTCAGGCCACTGAAAAATTGCTTCCGTGTAAAATTACATTTCAGCAATTTGAATCATTATTCCACCTTGTTTGAGTCAGTTTTAAACAACCTGTGAAGCGAAAGGGGAAAAATAAATGTTCATTTTTACTTGTTCCCTGTGACTGCTGCTGAGTGATTCCAGCAGTGACTTTCCAACGGCAAACACTGAGCAAACCGCACCTAGTCAACTATGAGTTTCAGTCACGTTGGAATATCAGGGCCTCGAGGGATGTTTCTGTTGTTTGAAAATGTGGGCATATGCATTTTTGATTTAAAAAAATTTAATGCAAAATGATGAGTTCATCAAATACTTAATGAATTCCTATTGCTTGAAATTACGAAGCTGGATGCCTGGAAAGTTTCTGATATTTCTTTAGAGAAATCTTGCTATTCTTTCTGGGCTGTCTAATGAAAGAGAAAGGAGAGTCCAGTCTATGGAGGTTCTGTGGCCTTTGCAGAAACCCTGACCCTGACATTTCAGTGCCAATTAATGCTCTCGGGGAAGCCTGAGGCTCTGTAGAGGGGACTCGACTCTGTTTGCACTTTCATATGCTGTGGAAGCTTCTCCGGTGGTCATGGAATTTATATTAGGAATTTCCTGTGTCCAGCCAAGAATTTTCTAATGCTACCATTTTGGCTTACACCAACTAACTAGTCCCTGTTATGTACATAGAACTGTGCTTCTTTTTTTACATTAAAGCAAAACCTTTTGAATATCCCTTTGTCCTTTGCAATCCTACATTTCATTTTACTTTTCTTAAATGAGGGGAGTTTGATGGCTCTCACAATAGATAAGTTCAGAAGTTGGGATGGAATTCAGGCATGGTTTGATCAAGCTTCTGGCTCTGTTTAGCTATAATTGTCTTAGAGCTGCCCTCCTCCACGTGTAGCTGTCACCCCAGAATCACTTCTCTTATAGTGGTAAGGACAGGTCATGCTTTGTGCTCTCTAGAGAATAGCTGCACCCTGAGCAGATGTTTTCTCCAGGTTCATCCACCTGAATGGAGTCACAGAGCTCTGATGAACCAGGTGCTGAGGCAGGAGATTGGGCTGTGCTCATCGACCTCCCATTGCTACATGCCTCACTCCAGGTCCGGCTACAGTCAGCTCCCCACAACACACAGCCTACCTGGAGAGGAAGAGGGGTGCGATTGTTCCTCTCCATGTATTTCAGTGCACGGAGAGTAATACAATAGTACTGATCATGCTATTGCTAGCTTCAAGGATTGGTGGTGGGGATGGGGAAATCTCTGAAAAGAGAACCAGGAGAACATGCCTGCTCTTCCCTCAGTTCACATCTGCCCATACCTCGTTCACAGCATGGCAGTCTGCGCTCCAGGTGGTGAGGGAATAAAGCAGAAAGTTCCTGGACCCTGTCCTCCATCCCTTGGACCCCACTTCCCCATGATTCTGGACTCAGCCCCTCACCCTGACCCCAGTGCCAGCCTCTGGCTTGCTGCCCTGGTATTGGGAGCACAGCCCTCTCCCGCTACCTTAAGCCAAGTTGCTTGCTGGGCCCTGTAATCAAATGTGGGCTCAGAGGAGCCGCACCCTGGCCTTGTCCCTGGCTGTGGCTCCTCTGCAACAGACAGCTGCCTGGGAGGACAGGGGTGGTCTCAGGTAAATCCATCAGGCAGTGTTTCCAGATAGAGGAGGGCTTTTAACATCACCAAGCTTGCCTGGCCCAGGGCCCTGTGCTCTGCATGAGCCAGAGGAGTTCAGGGCCACAGCATCCACAGCAGGAGGCCATGCTCATCAGAGGCTCCTGGAAAGTCCAAGGACCGGACATTCAACAGTGGCTCAAGACAGCAGAAGGACTCAGTGCCGTGAAGAAAGACGACATTAAAAACCAGACTCCCGCCCTCGGGGGGCTGCCGATTTATTTATTTATTTCCTGGGAGACAAGTGATTTATTCAGATAATTATACATCAGCTCTCTTTCGTGAAAATGCATTTTTCAGCTTAAAGGATGCTGAGCCATTATCACCATTTCCACAAATTCAGTGTTACCATAGAGGTAAAAACCAAGAGCCCAGGCACCCGGGAGATGTTTGCAGATGAGAGATGAGGAGAGCTGCCTGCCTGCAGGAGGTGGAGTGTCCATGGAGCCTGACATGCAGATATCCGCCTACTGGCTGCAGGAAGAAAGGGTGCTGGGGCTGGAAAGTGCCCTGCTGGGGGACTGGTGTGGGACCAGGACACCTAGGAAGGGGTGTGAGCTTCTCTCTGTAGAACAGGAGTTGGCAGAGGTCTGTGAGGCAGAAAGGAACATGAACCCATTTTGACTTTTACAGGAAACTCTGGCACCGGCTAAAGAAGGCATTTTGGAGGGGCAAGGTAGGGGCAGGGGGTGCTTGGGATGGCAATGAAGCCGGGGCGGTTCAGTGGGAGAATGTGAGGACATTGTGGCAGGAGCACAGACCGGAAGCAAGGGTGGTCCTGAGACTTCTCACCCACGAGAAGGAGAGGATGGCAACACCATTTACTGAGCCAGGGAGCACAGGTGATGATAGATGGATGGATGGATGGGTGGATGGGACTCAGGGCCATCTGGTTGACCTGAGCAGCAAGGCTTGGAGAAGGAGAGGAAGGGTTGTCTCCGAGGGAGGAGCCTGCGGATGGGAGGATCTCTCAGGTTACAACTGCCCCTGCCTGGGCACCTCCCAGGGCAGCTCCCACTCCCACTTGATCCTTCCTCTCCCACCCAGAGTCCACTCCACTGTGCTCTGGGGCCACCGAGGGCTGAACTCTCACCGCCATCTCACCAGGCTTGGGAGCCAAGGAAGGGAGACTTGGAACCAATAACGGGTTGACATCGATCCCCGAGGGACAGGTAGGATTTGGTGAGGTGGACGCGAGGGGCAGGGCACTCCTGAGAGGCGGAGTCACGTGTTGAGGGCGGAACCACAGACATTTAGAGCACAGTCTGGGTGCAGAAGAACTGGGTGGGGGAGAGGCAACGTGTCGGGGCCACCAAGCACCAGGTCTTCCCGTATCCTCGTAAAGGAAGATGCTCATTGAAAGATCAGAAAGTCTGCGAGCCCTGGTGGCTCCAATGCCGGGAAGAGGACCGGCAGAATGCCCAAGATCACAGGTCAGGGCTGCACATGGAGGCTGAGTGTGCTCTTCTGCTTCTGCAGTTTTGCTTAATCAAAACTAGATTCGAGGGACTTCCCTGGTGGCGCAGTGGTTGAGAGTCCACATGCCCATGCAGGGGACACGGGTTCGAGCCCTGGTCCGGGAGGATCCCGCGTGCCACGAAACAACTGAGCCCATGCGCCACAACTACTGAGACTGCGCTCTAGGGCCCGCGAGCCACAACTACTGAGCCCGCGAGCCACAACTACTGGAGCCCGCGAGCCTAGAGCCCATGCTCCACCACGGGAGAGGCCACCGCAATGAGAAGCCCGTGCACCACAGCAAAGCGTGGCCCCCTCTAGCTGGAACTAGAGAAAGCCCGTGCAGCAACGAAGACCCAATGCAGCTAAAAATAAATAAATAAATTGGGAAAAAAAAAAACACAACTAGATTCGAATCTCCCATGTTAAACAGATCCAGGGAGCCACTCTTGGTGGGTGATGATGTTATGAAAACAGGAAGGTGACATCGTTTCTGAAATTTTCCATGGAGAATATGAACCGAATATAGACGCTGATGGGCCCTCCGTGGCCACGATGCGAGGTGACATCTTTTACTTCGTTTTCAGCCTTTACCTGACAAATATTACCTAGGAAGTTGCTGAGGTGAAGGAGAGGACCCCAGGGCCCACTGGTCACTGCCATTTTGCAAACACACTCGATGGCCCAGCTGCCAGCAAAGGCCCAGCTCAGCCCAGACAAATCACTTCCACCTCCAGTGCAGGTAATGGCATCCCCATAATCACATGCTCGAGGCATTTAAGGTCTAGATTTATTATTACTGAGAATAATAATCAAAGTGAAGATTGCTTCTGCTGTACCACAGTACTCCACCAAAATTGATTTTCCTGGGGTCTGCATGGGTGTTTAAGGCTTCTTTTCCTTTGGTCTCCAAGGTGGATGGGTATTTCATTGCCTCTATCCCTTAAATTCCGTATGAATGATGGATATAATATTGATACCCTCACAAGAGAATGGTTTTAAAATCACAGATCTTTATCCAGTGCCTTTATGATCCAATCGATCACAGACACTGGGCAAACCCTTTGATTTTTACAAAGGAATTCCTTTTAAGTAAGGAGAACGCGCACGCATGGAAATGTCTTTGCCTTTCAGACCATCGAGTCCTGCATTTTCCAAGCAGGTTCCTCTCTGGTTGAGGAGGTTGGACACAGAGCCGGTGACAGTGGCTGCCCTGCTTTTCCCAGCAGAGGGCCTCCATCGGGGAAGTGTAGCCTGGCGTTATCCAACAATAATTGAGTCCTCCAGGCTCAGTCCTTTACGATTGCTAATCTTGGTGACTGTTTACACGCTACTATTTGTTAAATGGCAAAGTTTATTGATTGGGCAAATTCAGTCCCACATTGTAGCTTTTCTCTCAGTCTGTGCTGTTACATGTGGTTCAGCATTTTTAAATGTCAACTGCAAAGTATTATTGATCAGTAATTAAAAGTGCGGAGAAAAATTAGCATAGTATAAGTTTACGGTCATTAGCACAAGTACCGTTGGGCAATTATTTAGCATGTTTTAACATTTATTTTCCTTCCTGTTATTGACATGGAGTATGATGCTCACCCGACAGTTTTTGTTTTGCTAAAAAGGGAAAGTTTCAACGTCAATAAGAATTAATGACATGCAATTCTTTTTGAAAATGTGCCTGTTGGTTTTCCTGCTGCATAAATAAGCCAATCTGAAGGGTCCTTTGTGCTCTGGCTAGAATGAGAGAGAGGGTCAGGGCATCGTGGGGCAACCAGGGGAAGACGATGGCTTCCCAGGACCAAGGGCTGGGCGTCCTGGCTGAAACGGAACCAGGAAATCTAGCAATGTGGGCTAGGCAGGGGAGCAGGAAACCAGGCAGCATTTCACTACATGTTTATCCCAGATATTCTCAGACACAGTGCAATTTTCAATATTCTACTCCTTATAAGCACACTGCACTAACTGAGTCATAGGAACAGATTTTTATTCTGAAAACACGGTCCCCTAAACATTAGATGTTACCAGTGCCCTCAAAAACCTATATATTATCATGTTTAAACATCTAAAGCACAAGGTCAGCAATTCAAGTGTGCTACCCACGTGACTGTAGCTGAGGGTGGCCATGGGGCAGGAGCAGGGCAGGTGTTGATGGTGGCTGCTGGCCTTACTTGGGCATTATTTTCGGCCAGTGGAGTTTCGTATTCAGGAGATTAGTGATGGGCCTGGAAAGTCAGAGAGGAAAGTCTGAGCTACAAAACCAGTTAATCAGGGCTGGGGATCAAAACCTGACCTGGAGGAAGGCCATGGAGCGGGCAGTCATTCCCGCCTAAAGTTTTTCATCCTTTAGGGGCTGAGTGCCCTGTAGGTGGGCCAGGGGACCCACCGCGGATGGGTAGACTGGCTGCTCTCCCTTAGCTTGGAGCCTACACTGCAGGGTGCAGCCCAGAAGAGGGGTATCCCCTGGGGCTGCGTGTGGCAACCACCAGGGCCGGGGCTGGCACAGAATGCTGATGCTCGGGCCCTGGCCAGCTACCTGATGCTCCAGCAGTGGGGCCTGGTTGAGGAGCCCCCAGGAGGAGGGTATCCGATGCTGAGAGGGGCCTCTTCCAGCAGGTGCGGGTGGGACGTGTGCACAAGGCCATGCTGTTCATGGTGGGGACAGTGGTGCAAGGTGTGTTCCCAGAGAGAGGGACACAGAGGTCCCCCTGGCCCAACTGGTTATCTTTAGGGAGGAGAGGACATTTCTCTGAAACCTGGTGAGGGGGGAGCAGACAAGACCAAGGTGCAGCTGCGGGCGTTCTGGAGGGATTTGACTCAGGAGAAAACTCAGCCCGATTCGGGGACAGGGCTGGGAGTGCCCACCTGCTGTGGTGGGGTTTTGGCTTTTTCTCTAGTTGCCTGAGGTCTGCAGTTATGTTCTCCAAGATGGGAATTGTCCAGAAGCTGGGTCACTGAGAATGGGGGGTACTTGGAGGCTGAGATGCTGTGCTGGATTCTGGCTCTGCTTTGGGGTCTGGGGTTTGAAAGGCCCCCCCTGCATCTCTCAGTGCCAGCCTGCACCCACCAGACAAAGAGGCCTAGGGCTTCAGCAAGGTCGAAATTAAGGATTTAAAATAAAATTAAGTGGAAAGTGATCAGTAGTAGATCACTTGAAGATGATAGCTAGGTTCTTGAAGTTTGAAAACGTCTAGGAAACCCACAAAGGAAGGTGGCTCAGAAGAGGACAGAGAGAGGGGAGAATCACAAAGGAATGCTGATCGTTAAGGGAGAAAGATTCATTTAATAATTTAGTGAGCTATTTTTTCAAAGAAATGAAATCTATTAAAAGCTCTATTTTCATTTGATTAATAAATGCTCTATAGGAACAACAAATAACCAAATAATTAAAGCAAATCCAATCTGTTAATGCAAACATCCTTTACACAGTCCTTAATTTGCTTTTAAATATAAATATTAAATAGTGCCTAACCCTTCAAAGATTCCTTTCTGCAGCTCTGTTTTCCAGGCTACTTCTGCCTGCCTCGTTTTCACTGAGTGCAAACTCTTTTATCTAGCGGCATCACGTGCCTGCCTCTCAACTCTGAAGGATGCTTTAGCCTGACTTTTCTTTGCTAGCGATTGATTTGATACAGTACATTATACATTTTGTCACTTAAGGTCACTAGTATCCTGGATGGCATTAAAGCTTTGCATGTAAGGTTGGACATAAAGCATAGTAAAACATTTTCATTTGATTTCTCCAGTTTATTTTATACATTTAACCTCCCCTCCCCCCCCCTTTTTTTGGTGCACAGTGTGTTATTTGAACATATTGAAGAACTTTTCCAGGGTTAGGTACATTGGTTGTTCAACGACATTTTACTTTATTAAGATTACCTGAAAAGAAATAAAAGGAGAGAATTACAAGTGTTTTCCTTTTATTATTATTGCTACTACTACTATTACCTTTAAATATTACACTTATTGATAATATATATTTATATTTATGCTTCAAAAATTTGCAGGTAGCACACTCAAGGCTCTCTGTAAGACAGTTTGCTGATTCCCACCTGCCTTCTGGGAAGAGGTGACAGAGCTCTTCTCATCCCACAGATGGTGAAGATGAGACAGTGAGAGCTGAGAGGGCCAGTGAGAGGGGATGAAACATCATTACGTGGGTTTCCAGCTGTTCCCCAAGTGTTCCTTGTCATCCTTACATGTGCAAAATACCCATCAGCAAGATCACATCATGAGTGTTACCCACAATATGAACATCTTTTTTTTCACGGACAAGCATATCCAATTCCAATAAAGAAACAAAAAATATTTGCCTACAAAATATCATATAATACAAAAAGGTATTTCTCAGACATTGTTCCAAAACAGATGAAAAATATATCCAAACTTATAGCCTGGAAAAATGTCCCTGCACTTGCTTTGTTAGAAAGCATTTCCTACTTAATTTTATAACTTTGTGCCTTCTATTTTTAAAAAAAATAATATTAACAGAGAAGAACCCATAACCCTTTTAAGGTTTGGAAGTTGAATCTAACGGTGTCTCTGAAAACTTTGGAGGAAGAGGCTATATATTGGATGATTCTTTAAAATGAAAGGTCTTTCTTGAAATTCCAAAGTATTTAAGATTTCCATATGATCGGTACTTTTGGAATGGGAAGGCTATTCTTATGTATGACGTGTGAGGTCATCTTAAAGTCCTCGGCTGATTCTCACGGCCAGTTAGTCATTCTACAAGTAGAATGTTGTCCTAAATATCCTCCTCTCCAACGTAAGACATCATATATATTTCCTGAAATAAAGAGATTTGGTGCAGAAGGCATTTGTAGGACGTCAAGAATGATCGACCGTGAGCTGGGCCTCTTGTCCCAACACTTCGATGGAGTTAAAATCAATGCCTTTGAGTGGAATGGTCTTATACATCATCCCAAACCACATACTAGCACAGCCCCTGGTCAGGGGCTGCACAGGGGATATTCCTGGCATGCGGGCGCTGTGCTGGACGCAGGTGGACACCGCTGTGGAGACAGGGCCTAAAGTGACCGATGGCTCCCCCTCGGACCCCAGGCCAGTCGAGTGCTGTGCTGACAGTGCAGTCAGAGCCATCAGGGTGTTGTGACGTGGGTGCTGATTTTATCCCGTCCCTGCTGCTGGGTCTTGTGACATTACACACCCACCAGCCACCCACCCCCGCCATCTAGTACTCACTCCCCTCGAGCTGTCTTTTACTCTCCCTCACCTTTAATCAAGAAATTATTCTCTATACACAGCTATACAGGGTTGTGTATCCACTCTGAATGTAATAGTTTGCATCTACCAAGCCCAAACTCCCACTCCATCCCTTGCCATCCCCCTCCCTCTTGGCAACCACAAGTCTGTTCTCTATGTCTGTGAGTCACTTTGCTATACAGCAGAAATTAGCACAACATTGTAAATCAACTATATTTCAATAAAAAATAGAGAGAATTGGGCTTCCCTGGTGGCGCAGTGGTTGAGAGTTCGCCTGCCGATGCAGGGGACACAGGTTCGTGCCCCGGTCTGGGAAGATCCCACATGCCGCGGAGTGGCTGGGCCCGTGAGCCATGGCCGCTGAGCCTGCGCGTCCGGAGCCTGTGCTCCGCAACGGGAGAGGCCACAACAGTGAGAGGCCCGCGTACTGAAAAAAAAAAAAAAAAGAGAGAGAGAATTAAAAAAAAAAAAACTTAATAGAGAAGTAAAAGAAAAGAAATGATTCTCCATCGCTTGCTTGCTACGGCCTTTTCTTTAGCTGTGGTTTTGAGAAAGTGGAGTTGCTCTGTAAAGACAGATTCCAGCTGAGTGCTTCTCTCAGGGAATCTGACATTGCATCATCAGAGGGAACCAGGGCCCACGGGGCAAGTGGGGAACCTGGTCTCCATCACCCAGCGATGTCCCAGTGTGCCCGGCCCTGCTCAGCACAGGAGCCTGGAAAGGAGGGCACCTCCCAGGAAAATCAGCAAGGAGGGCAGCCTAGGAGTCCAGGTTAGAAACAAGAAGTCCTGAAAAATGTTCTCAGTCATGAGGATGCTGATGTCAGCTGGGGAAGGCAGTGTGGCTGCAAGCCAGATGGACTCCTGGGGATGCGAGGCCTTCCATGGAGGTGGCCACAAGTGTGATCTGTGGGCTTATGATTCTGAACGTTTGAAGGCATGGTGCCTGGAGTCGTACGGGGCTTGGACATCAAGAAGGTGCCCTCTGGGGGCTTTCAGGGTGAGAGTTGCCCAGACAGAACACCCAAGAAATGGAGCACCTCTCTCGGGTTGACCAGAATTCCCCCAGGGAAGGGAGGGCCTGTTGGAGAGCAGAGCTTGGCAGGGAGTTGGTTGTGGAAAATCAGTGGTAACAGAGATCACAGCACAGGCCTGAGAAGTTTTGTCCTGTGTGGAGAATATTAGCGCAGCCCAGGGCTCACTGCCAGGGAGATGTGGGAGAATCGTCTACAGACGTGTAGTTTGGGTGATTATTTATCTTACTACTGTGGGACACACATCAGGTTTATTCTCTGATGCGTCTTGGAGAGCTCATTCTGTCCGTCATGTGGTTCTTCCCTCTTTTCAGTAGTTGGAAAGTGGTCCAGATATGCAAAAGCTCCTCTTACTGTTCCGTTCCTGATGGTCATGGAGACTCTTTCTAGCTTCCCACTGTGAGAACCAACCATCAGTGAGCATGCTTGTACACGTATGTTTTTGTGCAAGTGCATGCAGGAAAAATCTGGATATATAGGCACAGTGTGTACATGTTGATTGAATATGAGATGATGTACACTAAGGCACATTCCAGGCCACGCATCCCATGTGTTCATACAGCAGTGTATCTCTGATGCAAACTCAAGGTTTGGACCGTCCAGCCAAGTGTCTATGAAGTATATGCCAGAAGACAGAGGAAAATGGGAAAACTTAGGAGCTCAGAAGCACAAAAATTTACAGGCCCTGCTTGACAGGGGTTATGGTAGAACATCAGAAAGAATGCAAGTTAAAGATGGATAAGTTATATCCTCCTGCAGGGTGTCAGGGGCCCTGCAGAAATGTCACCCAGGCTGCAGTGTGGACTGACCTAGCTGGTGGCCATGGGAGAAACTATCAACAGAGTGTAAGTTCTAGGATGGGTAGAGGAGACCTTTCAGGGTGAGGGGTGCAGGCAGACCACCCAGTTCTGAGTGCCTGTTCACACAGAGAGCTGAGCAATGGAGCAAATGGCATGGTGTACGCCAGCCAGACACTCGGCTACTATTCAGACAGGATGAGAACTCGTTCTGTCAATTAACAGGTTTTTAATTTTGACTGTAAAGCTATAAGCTATATTTCAGGTTTTGTTTTCAATACGACCGCCTTTGCAAAATCTTTTCTGATCCCCAGAGGGAAGGTGACAGCTTTCTCTTTGAATGCCCAGCACGCACTTTAGCTTTACCTTTGCTTGTTACTTCTGGGTATGGCTGTTGGTCCTCTCCATGGAAGTGGGCTGGCTTTGTGTCATTTTTAGCCCCAGCAGTGACTTACCAGAATGTCTCACATTTAGTGGGAACTAAGTAATGCATGCTTATTACCCTGAATTATAGAATGAACAAGGGTACTGTCGATTGTTCAATTTTGCTGCTCATTGAATTTTCATTTTTATGCTCCTGGCTTCACCTTAAGGTTCTACCAGCTGTCAGTGATTTTTGTAAATGAGAGGGTAGAATAACACAGAAAAGTGAGATGTGGTCTTCTGAACATTAGAAAGATTGAGCATATAGAAAAGTGAAAAAGAACAGGACGGTCAATGAAGAAACACAGCAATCCTCTTTACCTATGAATGAGATAAAGAATTAACTGTGTAAATGTCACAAAAGCACTTTTTGTAACTATGTGTTTGTTACAAAAGAATCCTTGCAAGCTGCCCCGTGAAACTTATTGAAGGAAGTCCCACAGTGGGTATATTTCCTCTGCTCCCATCCCACATTCTCAGAAACCAAAGTTAGGGACTCTGGGCTTGTCTGTGGCTCCCGTGCACACAGCGGGGTGCTGGGGATCAGACCCGCTGCGTGATCTTATACATATCTCCACACCTTCAATGAAGACAGAAAGAATAAACAAAAATGTGGAAGAGACGCAAAGCAATGTTAAGAATGCTGTTGTGGGCTTCCCTGGTGGGGCAGTGGTTGAGAGTCCGCCTGCCGATGCAGGGGACACAGGTTCGTGCCCCAGTCCAGGAAGATCCCACATGCCGCGGAGCGGCCGGGCCCATGAGCCATGGCCGCTGAGCCTGCATGTCCGGAGCCTGTGCTCCGCAACGGGAGAGGCCACCACAGTGAGAGGCCCGCGTACCGGTTTAAAAAAAAAAAAAAAAAAAGAATGCTGTTGTAGAACCTGACACGGATTGCTTCACTGGAGAATTGGGGGAGATTCAGAGAACTTGTGATGACAAAGGTCCCTCTGCTTGGATGGTCCCTGACCTGGGTTCAGTGTCGCCCTGATGGCCTGTGTGCCCTTGGCAATGACTACGTCTCCAAACTTAGTTTCCTCATTTGAAATGGGGATAAGAGCTACCACCCTCCCCCTTGAACCATGGTGGGATTTAGGTGAAGACAGCCCTGTAGAACAAGGTGTCTCCCAGAGGACAGGTGCACGGCCGTGCAGACCCCCACGTGCTCTGCCTCTGCACCCGCACCAGCCAACCTCCCCAAACATCCAGCAAGTCACTGCCGTTTCTACAGAACAAATGCCACCAAAGTTACTTAAACTGACCCAAAATATTTTCTGTAACTTGAACACTGTTCTCATAGATCCTGAAAATATTTGGAAAATGTTCATTTAACAATCCAGTTTTTACCTAGAGATTATCATACTAAGTGAAATAAGTCAGAAGGAGAAAGACAAATACCAGAAGACATCACTTATATGTGGAACCTAAAATACAACACAAATGAACTTATCTACGAAACAGAAACAGACTCACAGACATAGAGAACAGACTTGTGGTTGCCAAGGGGGAGGGGAGGGGGAGGAGGGATGGGATGAGAGTTTGGGATGAGCAGATGCAAACTATTACATGTAGGATGGATAAACAACAGGTCCTACTGTCTAGCACAGGGAACTATACTCAATATCCTGTAATAAACCAGAATGGAAAAGAACATGAAAAATAATGTATATGTATAGATGAGTCACTTTGCTGTACAGCAGAAATTAATACAACATTGTTAAATCAACTATACTTCAATAATTTTTTTTAAAAAATCAAGTTTTAATACATAGTTTTGTTACTACAATTGGGAAACATTTAGTTCTTAGACTCAGCAAATGTAAATACTGATTGCCATGTGAGCTAAAAAAAAGGTATTTTTTTTCAGCATCTTTAAATCAAAGTATCATAATCTTTTCATTACTGTGGATATTATGAATTATTGGGTCACTTCAAAATTGACATGTGGGTATTTTTCATTTTCTAGTTAAAATTTATTTATTTTTTTTTTGCGGTACGAGGGCCTCTCACCGCTGTGGCCTCTCCCGTTGTGCAGCACAGGCTCCGGACGCGCTGGCTCAGCGGCCATGGCTCATGGGCCCAGCCGCTCCGCGGAATGTGGGATCTTCCCAGACCGGGGCACGAACCCATGTCCCCTGCATCGGCAGGCGGACTCTCAACCACTGGGCCACCAGGGAAGCCCCTCTAGTTAAATTTACACATTTATTGCTGCGGTTTTTTGGTTTTTTTTAAATCAAGCATTGTAGAGAGTCTCATTATTTTCTGTGTACTTGGTCTTGACTAGAGCAAACATTCTCACTAAAGCCAGTTTAAATTCACTCTTTGATTGCTGCCTTGGCTTCATGCACACTTCATCCAAAATTATTTCATTTTGGAAAGGATTTCTTTTGGAAGTCAATGGGAAAAGGATATGTGCTTTTCAAAAGATTTTGAAACAAAGAAAAGAGGTGTTTCTTATTTTTTTTTAATAAAATGTGAATAAATTAGCTGCAGCCTGAGCCGGGCAATGCAAACGTGGAACCAGGGGTGTCCTTGTGGAAGTGTCTCTTCTCTTCGGTGTGCAGGGCCACTGCGAATGAGGTCCTGGATGTACCAAGAGGCTTAAAGGAACCACAAGACAAATTCCCCATTTAGCACATGTCTCTGCACCGATCTGGCCAAACCAGCAGAGAAGAGTTTCCACCTGCAATGAACTGATTGTACAGCATTGATATTGAAGACATTTTATTTTTGGGCAATTTTATGGTTTTCATGGCAAAACGTCTTGTTGACCATTGTAATAAAAATGTAAACTCACATAAGGTAAAATATAGAGGGCTTCCCTGGTGGTGCAGTGGTTGAGAGTCCGCCTGCCGATGCAGGAGACACGGGTTTGTGCCCCGGTCCAGGAAGATCCCACATGCCACGGAGCGACTGGGCCCGTGAGCCATGGCCGCTGAGCCTGCGCGTCCGGAGCCTGTGCTCAGCAACAGGAGAGGCCACAACAGTGAGAGGCCCGCGTGCCGCAAAAAAAAAGAAAAACAAAAACAAACAAAAAAAATATAGAGCATTTTCTTCTTGCTTTTCTGGAACCATCGGCAACATAAACAGAATGGTCGTAGTCTACCAAGTGCAATTCAGTGCTGAACGTGAGGAAAGAGTATCGCTGGGTTTTTGTCCAATTTCTCTATGACTGAGTAGCATGGGAAAGGGTGTATAAGGTTTTGAAGCTTTCTAGTTCTTTTCACTTATGCGTGCTTTTTGATCAATTTCTCTGTGAATATTACTCAGTGAGGGGGAATTCTCTCTCAATTTACTTCTCAGTCCTACTCAGATGTAATTCTGTGTCAAATGTTTCTACAGAGTGAGTCCTGACATCTAAATCTTTTAACTTTGAATGCCTCTTACTATTTCAATTCTCGAGGATATAAAAAAAAATTTACAGTTATGTACATGTGTTAAGCACTTGTGTGGATCCCTTTGAACCCTCTGTCCCGTTGCTCTGGTAAAAAATGGATGTGTGTGTGTTTCTGTGTATACAGGCAAATAACCTCAGAAGCTCTTTCACTGTGATGGTAACCTTTCCATACACTTTCCAACTTGTCTCTGTTTTCTTGAAGGTCGATTGGGTTTTCAACTGTGTTATCTGCTAGGTGTTTGATGGAGTGGTCCAGATAACAGGGAGAGAGCAAAGGAAGGAGAATTTTTTGAAGATCAAAAGTGGCTGTTCATTTTGTTATCTGACCCTATCTGTTGTCATAGTAACAGGTCCCTTTTAACCTATGTCATGGGATGATTTGTCTCTATCTGCTCTGACTTCTCCTTTGACTGTGGAACTACTCCTACTACAGCATCGAGACCGTTCCAGTCTCTCTGTGAAGCTCTGCTGAGGGGGCCAAAGGCACAGACTCCATGTCGGAAAGGATTTAAATTACATTTTCCATTTAAACCACTATCTTAATTTTGGAGGAGATAAAGCCAGCAGAGATGCTTTCCCCCTGGTTTTACAACATATAAGTAAATGCCATTTAGAAATGAAATGAATGAACATGTTGATTCTCTAACACTGAGGACAGGCAGGGGGAAAGTGACCAAGCACAAGCTGGTGTTTGAAGTGAACTTGTAATGAAAGGGACAGGCTAAACCTGGTGACTTCCCGGTGGCTCCTGGAGAAGGTGGGCGGAGGTGGGGGCTCCCTTCTTGCTGATGGCTTGTCTGTCCACTCACATCAGGGTGCCGAGGACTGACTGGACACTGTTCCATTTATTTTGAGACAAAGCTTTCGGAAAGCTGACCTGCGAAGGGTCAGAAACGATGCTCCTGCACTGGGAGACGGTGGCCTCTCTTTGTGGAGACCTCGGTCTGCGGTCCCAGCAACTCTGTCTGCCTGTGGTGCCTTTCTTTCTGCCTATTTTGTAAAAGTTCTGTCCAGATGAGCTGACGGCAGCCACATTTTGCTGCTGTGCCCTCCTCTCTGGCGATCTCCCGCGGCATCACCCTGGCCGGCGGGACGGGAAGTGGACGCACATAGGGAACCACGCATCCCAGACACCAGCCCAGCCCTTGCCCCTCACTCCGGGCCGGGCTCTTTTTTTGTAAGGGCCAAGTAGCTCAAGTTCGACATGTGAGTACAAAGCAGGTAGGAAGCAGCGAAGGAGCGTCTCAGGGCCAGAAACCAGGCATGGCCGAGGCCTGAGGGGCTGGCAGGCGGAAAGCCTGGTCCGTGGGTGCCGCAGGGCGCAGAAGCCGAGGGGCTGAGCATCCCAGCATAATTGCAACAATAATCGTGATGCCGAGCCAGCTGCAAACAAGCCTGAGTTGCGAGTTTTATGGGCTGGTTTTACAGTTCTAATATAATCATAGGAATACCGGAATCAACGTTTTAGGGATCTTTTATCAAAATTATTATGTGGGATTTTAAAAATGTGTTTGTGTGTGTGTTTCCTCTCCCACTGGACTCTGAAATGAGGAGCCTGAGGATAAAGAGAACCAAGGGGGTTGCTTTGGATGATTTAAATACTCACGGAAATAGTAAGATCACCTTGTAAGATTCTGACACAACTGTACATTCTTTCATTTCTATTCTCAATGTAAACGCGAGAGCTTCCGGTACGGAGCTGCAATGAATTAGAAAGTATAGTATATTGAATTTTCCCCCAGAACCTTAAATATTACGCTGCAAATTTGGTAAATTTGATATATTTATTAATATAATTTTCAAAAGGAACTTTTAGGACAGAATAAATTCTGTTCTCTGGAGAGTTCTTCAAATTTATTTTTAGACCCATGGGTTTAAAAAAAAAAAATACAAAACCTTTCTGGACCTTCCAAATATACCTATCAAAATATAAACTACTACCCGTTCAGATTCTTTTAAAAATGAAGGTAATTTCAATGGGTCCATTTAGCATTTTGGTTGCTAAAAACATATTTTAGCAACTTGTTTCATTGCTGCGGCACAGTTAAACTGAAAGTATACATCAGTTTCTCCTTATTTTGTGACCCCCATGGTTCCTGTGGGTGTGTTGGGTAATGTACACTGCTTCAATCTGTTCCAGGTCAGGAGAGGCAAACAGGAAGCTTTAGGGACAGCAGAAACAGGATGCTGTTAATATCCAAAGATTCAAGGGATGCGGTGCTTACAAAGGTGATGTCTCAGGGTCCCGGGAACAAAGTCCTTCCTGGGGTAGGTTTTTCAGAGGTGATGGAGCACAGAGACCCCTGGCACACGGTCAGCCCATCACCCACTTGGACTCGGCCATGTTGGGACACGTCTGTATGGACCATGTCGTCCAGCAGGGCACCTGCCCGTACCCTGACAGCAGAAGCTTCCTGGGTCCTTTATTACATGGAAACTCAGCCACAAATCCTCAGGTATGCTCTCTTTCTCGTGAACACTGCACATTTCTTACACTTAGATGGTCTTTAGCTGCTCCTGACAGTAGAGCTACGGCAATGTGCTATCAAACCCGCAATTTTCCCAGCTACTCCATTCTTTAAAGCCACTAACACTGAAACACCAAAGTTAACAAAGAATTTAGCTGTTAAACCTGTCAACTGTGTGTCACGTCAAATCACCATGGTTTCCTCTAGACCATTAGAGAAGTCTTAATTGAATAAGATTATGCTTAATAATCTTGGGAAAATATCTTGTGTGAGTAAAGTTTTAAAATAAAATTATGAAAAACTCATAGACAGAGACGCAAGAGGGAAGAGATATGGGAACATATGTATATGTATAACTGACTCACTTTGTTATACAGTAGAAACTAACACACCATTGTAAAGCAATTATACCCCAATAAAGATGTTAAAAAAAAAAACAAAAACTCATAGACAAACTATATAAATCTTTTCAGGAGAATACATTTTCCTTGTTTTTTTTTTAATGAAAATAATTTCTGAAAGCGTTGCATATACTTCAAAAGATAGATCTTTTGCAATCAGTGGAAAAGCATTTATCAATTGCCTATAATGTATGAAACATTGTAGGCAATTGAAAATGCCTACAATATCAATGCAATTAGACAGCACATTTTATGATATTATATTATTATTATATTATTATATTTATTAACTATATTAATGTTATTCAATACCTGGCTTTAAGCACATATTTGAAAATGAGTAAAAAGTTCAAGAGAAAATGATTAAAATTAATTAGTGAAAAGACAGAAAAGAAAATCCAGTGATTTTCCCCCATTTAGACCATCTCTTATAAGAGATTCCTTTTAGAATCTTAAGATGGTGGAAAAGAAAAGTCTTTCAGTGCTTCTAATTAGAAAAGGCTATCACTATTTAAATCGATTAAATGCATATACACAGAAAACATAAACAATACCTAATAAATGTATCGAAAGGAGTGAGCAGATGTCGACAGAAATGAACTTCATTTCACACGAATTGCCTTCATTCCTTCGTTGTCTTTGTGTTTAAATTCTAAAAATCTATTTTAAGTAAGAGTTAGGTTTTGAACATTGTTATGTCTCTGGCTCCTTTTTCATTAAGACTTTTGCCCCCACAGAAAGCATTTTCAAGTAGTTTTCAAAAGCTCTCTCCCCAGCTTCGTCTCTGCGAAGCAGGCGGAGGAGGGCCTTGCTTCTTCAGATGTGCAGACTTGGGCTATCCCAGCAGGTCAGGCCTCGGGAGAGGACTATGTCATATGGAAATGTTTAACAGTCCAGCTCACAGCCTGTGGAGGCCGCCTTTTATCTTTGCAGGGTTTGAACATGATCCTTTCAAAGCCAGATAACCCAGGAAAGGCCTTGTCAGAGTACTGCTGCTACCTCCCAAGCCCCTGGTCGTGGGCTCCGAGGATTCAGTTATTAGAATTCAATAAGAAAGCTTTCTTTTAGTTTTCTGTTTGGGCTTCAGTCTTTATGTTCCTGAAAAATAGCACGCTCTCATCATTCTTTTGTAACCAGCAAAAGCAATTTTAAGATTGAGAACAGGGCTTCCCTGGTGGCACAGTGGTTGAGAGTCCACCTGCCGATGCAGGGGACACGGGTTCGTGCCCTGGTCCGGGAAGATCCCACATGCTGCGGAGCGGCTGGGCCCGTGAGCCATGACCGCTGAGCCTGCGTGTCCGGAGCCTGTGCTCCGCAACGGGAGAGGCCACAACAGTGAGAGGCCTGTGTACCACAAAAAAAACTATATATATATATATATATATATATATATATATAGAGAGAGAGAGAGAGAGAGAGAGAGAGAGAGAGAGAGAGATCAAAGTTCACCATTAATGCAAGCTTTCAGACTTATTTGGATTTGTACATCTTTTAAGGATATTGAAATACCTGAAATGGCACTAAACGCTTATAAGTTCCATTTGATAACCCCTGGCCTGTATAATCCCCAAATCTAAATACCCTTGTTTCCTGGCTAATTTTAGAAAGAAGGTACATTCTTACTAATTTTCTACTAAGAGGGTACTTTGATACGACAGCATTTAATACCGATACGATCAAATGCAACTTGTTATTGGCCAGCCCAAATCAGCCTAGATTTTTCCACTCATGAGAATCACACGTTTGCCTGAGAAGTTACCAGTTCCCACAGCTGAGCACCCTCTGGGTCTTTTCTTCATGTCTGCAGTGGTTCTGAAGCCCTCAGCTTCTCCAAGCATTGGATGGGAGGGACCAGGATTCTCCCCTACCCCCAATCCATAGCAGACAATTTTTTTTTTTGTAAAATACAATAACAACATAAATAATGAACAAAAATAAATAGACTTTTAAATTACTAGGTTCAACAGACATACAATTGCTCTGTCACAATGGGGTAACGGTTTCTAAGTGCTTACTTTCAGTTTTTATTCTTTTTTTTAAAATAAATTTATTTATTTTATTTATTTATTTTTGGCTGTGTAGGGTCTTTGTTGCTGTGCACAGGCTTTCTCTAGCTGTGGTGAACGAGGGTTACTCTTTGTTGTGGTACATGGGCTTCTCATTGCGGTAGCTTCTCTGGTTGCACAGCATGGGCTCTAGGAACATGGGTTTCAGTAGTTGTGGCTCGCGGGCTCTAGAGCTCAGGCTCAGTAGTTGTGGTGCACGGGCTTAGTTGCTCGACGGCATGTGGGATCTTCCCGGACCAGGGCTCGAACCCCTGTCCCCTGCATTGGCAGGCAGATTCTTAACCACTGTGCCACCAGAGAAGCCCCCAATTTCTATTCTTAATTGGTCATGGACAGGTGACAAGCCATTTGCAGACCATCAACTGCTAAATTGTGTCTATGGTCAACTGATTTTGGACAAGAGTGCCAAGACCACTCAATGGGGAAAGAATAGTTTTTCAACAAATAGTGCTGTGGACAATTGAATAGTCACATGCAAAAGAATAAAGTCAGACCCTTACCTCACACTACTGACAAAATCTACTCAAAATAAATCAAAGACCTAAATACAAGAACTAAAATATTAAAATTCTTAGAAGAAAACGTAAGGGTCAACTTTCATGACCCTGGATTTGGCAATAGATTTTATGTATGACACCAAAAGCATGTGCAATAAAGGACAGAATAGATAAATTGGACTTCATTGAAATTAAAAACCTCAGTTCTTCAAAGAACAGCATCAAAAAAGTAAAAAGACGACAGATACAATGAGAGAAAATATTTGCAAACCATCTATCTGATAAGGGGTTTGTATCCGAAATACATAAGGAACTGTTACGCTCAAAACTAAAAGGTAAGTAATCCAATTTAAAAAACGGACAAAGGATTTTCTCCAAGGAGGATATGCGGATGGGTAATAAACACATGAAAGGATGCTTCCCATCGTTGTCATCAGGGAAATGCAAATCCAAAACATGATGAGATAGTACTTCCCACCTACTAAGAAGGGTAGAAAGAAAAGTCAAATAACAGCACACTTGGCAAGGATGGGAAGAAATCAGAACCCTCCTACACTGTTGGTGGGAATGTAAAACAGCGCAGCCACTTTGGAAACAGCCTGGCAGTTCCTCCAATGATTAAACACAGACTTACAATACGACCCAGTATTTCCATTCCTAGGTATGTATCCAAGAGAAAGGAAAACCTTCTCCATTCAAAAACTTGCACACAAATGTTCATAGCAGCATTGTTCATAATAGCCCAGAGGTGGAAACAACAACTCAAATTCACATCAACCTATGAACGAATGAACAAAATGTGGTCCGTCCATACAATGAAATATTATTCAGCCACGAAAAGGAATGAAGTATGGCACGTGCTACAAGATAGATGAAGCTTTAAAACATCATGCTGGGTGAAAAAAGCCAACACAAAATACCACATATTGTATGATTCTATTTGTATGTAGTGAGTTATAGCTAAACTTTGGGTTTGGGGTCTCTTTTTGAGGTGATCAAAATATTCTCATATTGACTATGGTGATGGCTGCCACATAACTGTGAATGTACCCAAAACTATTAAATTGTACATTTTAAATAGATGCAATGTTTGATATGTGAATTATATTTCAATAAAGCTGTACATTTAAAACAGAAGAGGTCGCATGTAAACTCCTCCCCTCACGTGTACTGGGTGTGGTCTCCCCGCCGTCAGGGAAAGCCTGTTCTCAGTCCCAATCCTGGAGGGCTTCTCGAGATCTGGAACGGCACAGGTGCCTTCAGCACGGGGCAGCCCTTGTGGTCCTGGACAAATGGCATCTGTAGCGAATCTGAAGGCAGCCACACAGGTCACGGGGCCTGACTCTTTGTCCTGAGGTCAGGGCTGCCAAAGCCCCAGCCGGTGTCCAGCCCGCAGATGGAGGGATGTGAAGGAAGCCCCCTCTACCCACATGGAGCCCTACTTTGCTCCCCTCCGGCGCCTTCCATACATGACCTGCTTCCAGGATGTTCAGAAGAGCCGTCTCCAGGAAGTAGCACAAAGGTGGCAGAGTACCATCTCCCAGGATTTGGGAAGAGAGTCCCCAGTGTCCCGCGGTGCCTGAGATCCTGATAGATGATGGCAGAGTGCCCTCTAGGGCATGCACCTTGAAAGACGGCTTCTCTCATTGCCCACCCTGCTCATGACCTCAGCATCTGTGCACTTACACAGGGATAGTGGATCTTCTTACTTCACCAGGCAACCAAGATTTTGGCATGCTTTCAAGCCCTAAGAAATGAAATGGGAAAAGAATCTGAAAAAGAATGGATATATGTATATGTATAACTGAATCACTTTGCTGTACACCTGAAACTAACACAACATTGGAAATCAACTGTACTCCAATATGAAATACAAATTTAAAAAAAAAAGAGCTTGACTCAGAGTGCTACAACCATCATCTGGTTGAATATATACTCTGGACACCCTGTAACAGTATTAATTAGATACTTGAAAAAATGCAGAAGCATCTATATGTTCTATTAATAATTTGTGTCCTTAGATCTTTTACATTCATTTTTGTGTTCATGTTTGTTTATGTGACCTTTTACCACCATGCATCAAATAAAACACACCTGTCATATCTGGGAAAAAAAGGGAAGAAATGAAAGGCACCCCGCCCCCCGGCACCAGCCCTGGGTCCCATAGCTCTTGCCAGGTGTTGTTCTGGGGTTTCAAGTCTATTGAACAAATGTTGTTGACCTGTCAGGCAATTAGCCAACTTCACGACCACCCCTGCAAACTATGTGACATGATTGTCTGCCATTTATTTAAAGAGGCCAGGACCTGAGTGATATAACACATAGCAGAGCATTTCCAACACTGGTGGGATGTATCTGTGTGCATCCCAGCTTTTCTGCAGCTTTGCTTCCTGCACAAGCATGAAATCTTTCTCGGGGGAGATTCGTTCAGGAACTCGACCAGTTTTGCTGGAAATCTGCTGTTGATTATTCTACCCTAACTTTGCAACGATAAAGCATGTAGGATATGTAATGAAACGTATACTGACCTATTTAAATAGACCCTTTTGTGGCTCATGAAAACAAAAGCTCTCAGCCTCCCAAAGAGAAAAGAAGATTAAAAGGGTCTACACAAAAGCTCCAAAATGTTTTGAAAAGAGAACGAAACAGCAACCCAACAATAGGTTTTGGTTTTCTTTAAGCTGTGGTTTGGCCCATTTAGACACCAAAGCCTCGTCCCAGTGTCTGGTCTGTGTTCTGACACCTGTAACCCTGCAGACTGACGGCAGGAAGCTGGAAACTGTGACAGCCCAAACCGGATGGCACACGAGGTTCCCACGGCCTCCTTCATCAAGAGATGTGGACGCCGCACAGATGCAATGGTGAACATTCCCCCACAAACGAGGTTTTCTCCCCAAACTGAGATCCCGCGTTCCTCTGTGGATGGCTGCCCACCCCCCATCCTGTCTTTATCAGAACACCAGTTTGGAGTCCAGGCTGGAATACTGGATGCAGGGCAAACAGAGATGTTTTTAAAAATGAAAGATCATGAAAGTTTCTTCCTGGTTGGTGATATTTAATCCTTATAGCAGTTTTATACCAGGTCATGCTGTGTAGCATGGGGCTTCCTAGGTTGTACCTTAAAACATGGATCATCTGGGAAAGAAGAAAAGCAATGCAAGGTGGAAAAGGACAGGAGTGTTTACCAGCCCCTCTTCCGATCCAGGCATTTCTTACATCCCACCACCTTCAGTTTCTTATGATGACCCTTTGGGATGGATCATGTTATTATTGCTACTTTTTTAAATGAGCAACTTAAAGGTATTTAAGGAACTCATCAGAGAGCATGGAAAGGCTGGCAGGACAGGACACAGCCGAGACCCAGCGATCACTGGTCTGTGTCCCCACACCAGTCCCTGGTGCTCAGAGCTAAGCAGGGGGACGTCCTTCTGGTTCGTCCAGGTGGCAGTGCCCACATGTTAGAATCCCAACTCGGTTGTCCTGCTTGTGTCTCGCGCTCTTCACGATGCCCACTTTTCCCTCGAGGTGTGCAGTTCAAGAAGCTGGCGTCTGGTTGGAAAGTCTGATCTGGAATCCAGGTACCGGATGTGAACATTCAGGTACATGATGCTGCTGCGGCAGCTGGTATGTCAGTAGATATGAGAGCGGCTGTTTCTCAAGGTCAACTGTGGCACAGCAAATATACACCTGAGCGCCCGTCAAGCTGATTTTGCAACATGCAATGGGCATTTATATAACACAGCCCCTGCGATGCAGGCTTATTTCCTCAGATGGAGCCCAACTCCCTCCAGGGGCTTTCCAGAGGTCCCCGTCTCTATCATGTTAGACATGAAAAACCTCTGGCGTTGGTGATGGCCTGGAAAGGTACCAGGGCATCCTCAGATTCTTCAGTGCGAGTGAGCTCTTATCCATGCCTTTCTAAAGACTTTATCTTTTTTAGAGCAGTTTTAGGTTCACAGAAAAATTGAGGAAGGTACAACTCCCAGCCCTACAGCAGCCTCCCCAGTGATGAACATCTCCATCGGATGATGTATTTGTTACAATAGATGAACCTACACTGACATGTCATTATCACCTGAAGTCCATAGTTTACATCAGGGTTCACTCTTGGCGCTGTACATCCTGTGGGTTTGGATAAACACATAATGACACGTGTCCATCATTACAGTATCACACCGAGTGTTTTCACTGCCCTAAAAGCCCTCTGTGCTCCATGTATTTCCTACACCCCCTGGCAACCACTGGTGTTTTATTGTTTCCATAGTTTTGCCTTTTCCAGAGTGTCCCATAGTTGGAATGATACAGTGTGTAGACTTTTGATATTGGCTTCTTTCACTTAGTAATATGTATTTAAAGTTCTTCCATGTCTTTTTTTTTTTTTTTTGCCACACCACAAGGCATGTGGGATCTTACTTCCCTGACCCGGGATCGAACCTGTGCCCCCTGCAGTAGAAGCCCAGAGTCTTAACCACTGGACCGCCAGGGAAGTCCCCCTCCATGTCTTTTGGTGGCATGATAGCTCATTTCCTTTTGGAGCTGGATAATATTCTACTGTCTGGATGTATCACAGTTTATTTACCTGCTGAATGATACCTTTGCTGCTTCCAAGTTTTGGCAGTTCTGAACAAAGGTGCTGTAAACATTCGTGTGCAGGTTTTGTGAGGTCATAAGTTTATGTCCCCTTTGGGTAAATACCAAGGAGTGTGATTGCTGGATAATATGGTAAGAGTAGGTTTAGTCTTGTAAGAAACTACAAAACTGTCTTCCAAAATGGCTGTACAGTTTTTCATTCCAACCAGCAATGAACGAGCATACGGTGCTTTTAGTGTTCTGGAGTTTGGCCATTGAAATAAGTGTGTAGTGTATCTTACTGTTTTTATACTTCTTTTTATGAAAATTTTCCACGTCATTAGGAGAGCTTTTCAAATACCTAATAAATCTAGGATCTAACGCCTTCTGAAATTCTTTGGGTTTGGTATTTTACTCCCTGTGATGTTGTCTGTCCACATGTGTGTGGTTGTGTGTGAGTGTGTGTGTGTGTGTGTGTGTTGCAGAGGTGTGGGGTGCATTGGTAAACTAAAGGTGCCCATAGCTGATGGGGACTCTCCAGGCATCTAACTGACGTCATCAAACGCATCTGCTGTAATTAATGTGGATCCATAGAGCATCAATAATGAAACATTAGTATCTCTCCAATTGGATGATTTTATTCAGCGTGTGTTTATTGGTTAAATACTTGACATAACCATCAGTTCAATTTTTTTTTAACTACAGAAGGCGGCCTGATAAAAAAATCCAAATAGAACAGTGATTGCCACACTGACCCGTCAGTGTTGTGGTGAAACACCTGAAACAGATCTGTGGGGACAAAAATGCCAGAAAAGGCTTCTCTTGGGTGTTACTGTGGGTGGGAACCAAAATGCAGTAACATAAATCTCATGTGCTAAACGTCCTAAAGTTGCAAAGGAGGCAGTATGTCTCAGGCACTAGGTTTCCACATGTAAAACCTGAGTATGCAGAAGAGAGACAAGATTCGAGGCAGTGGAGATTTCTTTTTTCTTTTATTTATTTTTTAATAAAAAATAAATTATTTTAAAATTATTTTTTATTTTAAAAAATTTTAAAAATATTAAAAAAATATTTTTAAATGAAAAATATTTTTATTGAAGTATAGTTGATTTACAATGTTGTGTTAATTTCTACTGTCCAGCAAAGTGACTCAGTTATACATATATGCGCCTTCTTTTCCATATCCTTTTCCATTATGACAGGATATTGAATATAGCTCCTCAGGCTAGACAGTAGGACCTTGTTGTTTATCCATCCTACACATACTAGTTGCGTCTGCTAATCCCAAACTCTCAATCTATCCTTTCCCCTCCCCCTCCCCCTTGGCAAGCACCAGTCTGTTCTCTATGTCTGTGAGTCTGTTTCTGCTTCATAGATAAATTCATTTGTGTCATATTTTAGATTCCACATATAAGTGATACCATGTGGTATTTTTCTTTCTCTTTCTGACTTCACTTAGTATGATAATCTCTAGGTTCATCCATGTTGTTGCAAATGGCATTATTTCATTCTTTTTTATGGCTGAGTAGTATTCCATTGTGTATATATACCACATCTTTATCCATTCATCTGCTGATGGACACTTAGGTTGCTTCCATGTCTTGGCTATTGTAAATAGTGCTGCAGTGAACATTGGGGTGCATGTATCTTGTTGAATTAGAGTTTTGTCTAGATATATGCCCAGGAGTGGGATTGCTGGATCATATAGTAGGTATATTTTTAGTTTTTAAAGGAACTTCCGTACTGTTCTCCATAGTGGCTGTACCAGTTTACATTCCCACCAACAGTGTAGGAGGGTTCCATTTTCTCCACACCAAGGGAGTGGAGATTTCTGGGCTAACTATAAATTTTTATATGTACTTTCTGTAAACTAAATTGTTTGAACTGAATGGTTCAGAAAGTAATTTGACATATTATTGGCACCAATTTTATGAATTTGGAATACATATTTCCTCACCTTTCAATCACGAAAACTACTGGAATTCATGTTAACATAAAAATTCCATTTGATGAGGTCTAGAGAAGAGCTGGGAAGGCTCCCAGGTGCTGTCTGTCAGCCACGACTTCCTGGTGGGTTGGGTCAGCACCGGGATCCTCACGTGCTGCCTCCAACATAAAGAAGTGGGTCTGAGAGAGTCTTTGTCTCTCCCCCAGCACCCCTGCCTCCAGGATCTCGGGGGAACACATTATTACTGTCTGGTAAAGACCCGACACTGAGTATATAACCAACGTCCCCACTGTTTTTACAGAGCTTCATTCTGGAAGTTCTAGGCATTAATATAAAACAAGTTAAAATATTGAAAAGCAAGAGTCATATCATTTTTAGAAAATAACTTTACCTGTAAAACTCAAAAGAGGCAATGAAAACTGTTCCTTCTACGAGAAGTTTAGCAAAACACACAGCACAGAAGGCTGGGGCAGAGGACTCACTACGATGGCACAGAAACCCACGTTTGCCTTCAAGAGCCCCACAGAGAGTTTGATGGAAAAGGACTTCATTCCCTATAACAACAAAATCTAAACAATACTAAGAAACAAAAGTGATGGAAACGTTCAAGAGTTGAGGAAGGAAACTACCTAATCGGAAAGACACTCTTACCAACTGCAGAGGAAAATACCAGATTCCTGGACAAGACTCACACTGTCAGATGCAAATCCCCCCTCTGTTCATTTATAAATATTATATGATTCCAATAAAATGCTGAGGTTCACCTAAAATCACACGTGGATGTTATAGTCCAGATATTTTAAAAGACTAAGAGAGACTGTAAACTTGCCAGATATGAGACACTATAAGGTTACAATAAATACAGAGAACCAGTGAGAGAGAGAGAGAGAGGGATAAAGCAGTGCAGAAATACCAGAAACTCTAAATTATAAAGAAATGGTGAATAGATCACAAGTGAAGCATTTCTAATGATCCAGGGAACGATCATGAGTTAAATGGTCGGTCCTGAGGGAAAATGAGATCAACTCTTTGCTTCACCCCTCACGCGGAAGCAAACCCCTATCTGGTTGGAGTTAAATGTAAGGAAAGAACCCAGAACATTTACATGAGGGCATAGCACGGTCTGTCTCCTAAGAATAACATCAGAGATAAAATCCATAAAAGACTGATAAAGTTGATTAAATAAAAACAAAATTAAGAATCATTCATTTTGCAAAATAATCAACAGCATCAATCACATTAAAAGTTCAAACAAAAATTTGGAAAAAGTTGTGAGACTCCTGGCCAAAAAAGGACTTTTATTCTGCCTGTGGGATAAGGAGAAAACCTATTCTAAGAGAAAAAATCACAGGAAAACTTGGAAATGATTTTTCGTTGAGACGTGGGAATGAAGGAGGGGAGGAAGATGATGTTACTAGCTTTTTGCAAAAGATATAGAAACGAATAAAACAATTTTAAATAAAAAATTGAATTAACAAGAGAATATAAAAAAAGAATGTCGATATGTGTATAACAGAGTCACTTTGCTGTACAGCAGAAATTAACACAACATTGTAAATCAACTGTACTTCAATAAAAAAATTAAGAAACAAGTAAGCTTTTAAAGATATTCAGATTCCTTAGAAATAAGGAAAAGAAAATTTAAAATCTTGAGATTAATTTTTATCTGCCAAACGGGGTCTGATTTAAAAGAACACCAGTGTGCTCAGTGCTGGCGATGCTGTAGAGAGGGGGGAGGGCAGGGTGAGCCTGAAAATGCCTAGAACCCATGTATTAGCATCACTTTTCTGAAGAAGGCAGCAATCGTTTTAACAAAGTGTTTCCTCATGTACGTGTATATTAAAACTCATCTTGTTAAGTATATAAATGTAATACATGTACATAGGTATGAAAATGTATTTTGTTAAATACATAAATATATAACGAATGCATGCATAGCTTTCTGGAAGGTATGCATGTGTAGTTATAATAGTCACATAAAAGAAAAATAATGTCTGCAATGTTATGGTAGTAAAATTACAGGTTAGTGTAAAATAAATTTTCTGAGCCCCCATGATTTTTGCACTGAGCATACTTATAATATGAGAGATACTCTTTGAAAAGATGGAACTAGAACGCTTTAGGTGGGGAAAGAGCAATTCAAAAGTCATGTCGTAAATACATAATTTAGAGTAGTATGCAAATAATTAAAGCGTGTATTCTTTAAAAGAGCCTTATACTTCTGAAAAGAGAAAAGATTAATCAAATTATGGTATTAAGTACAAGAATACATCTCAGCATGTAGAGAAAATAGGTAAAGCTGTGTGTTTTTCTGTCTGCTTGTCCACCGCAGGATGCAAACAGCTGAACAATCCCTTTGTTTGGGAACGCCAGCTCACTTCTGAGGACTTCGGAGGCCCACGACTAATCCCTCCAAATCATAGCGCTTCCTGTAGGCACAGTTCTCTGTAAGAGAACCCAGCGCAACTGCATGCTCTTTGTAAGTCAGCTGTGCAGACCACAGCTGCTGGATCTGAGGTGTGGATGCGTGAAACCATTGGCAGGACCGTGGTTTTGGTGGGGATCTGAATGCAAATGCAGGGCGACCGTGAGTTCTATGGGGAAGTGAGCCTAGAGGTCAGTCCATCACCCCTTGGAAAATGCAAACCAACTGAAGCAAAGGTAGGATGTCGCACTTAACACACAAAAAGGCGTCTCTTAGATCAGGGGCAGATCTTTGCCTGCCAGCCTTCCAATGAGCTATACAATGAAACAAGTTCACAATTATTTTGAATGATTATAGTTTTTTTTAAAAAAAACCTTACTAAAATATTTTCTGATTTTAGAGTATTTGATAAAGTCAGGGAGTCTTTTGATGTGTTTTCTTTTAACGTGAATGGATTCTGTTTTGGTAACTTTGATATTTCATTTGAAGGGAGTATAATAAACTGCTTTGTATTGATCAAAGAAATATAGTGCTTATTTTTTTGCTTGGTTTTCTAGTAGTTATTCAATAGGTTAAAGGGCAATGCCATCTGTTTCCTAACAGGACATTTTGTGTAAGATTTGCAAGTCCTACAGGCACCTTTAAGCATGGATAAATATGCACTCTTGGTTTCAGATGGGTAGTTTTTTACTACGAAAGGATGATTATGTTGTGTGCCTTGAGACATTGGCTATAATATATTTCCTGTCCCTTTATTGCATTTTGGAATCATAAACAATGACTGTTTGGCTCAAAGCCATTTATTCAGCCCAAAAAGACATTATTTGCACGACAAAAATCAATAAAAATGTTACTAGGTCTGGCTGGATACTTTGCTTAACTGTGATATTTGTCTATCACTGATGGCATGCCATCTCTCGCAGGAGACTGGGGCCAAAACACAGCTATTGATCCAGTCAGAGATGATGGATACTGGCATTTGGAAAGGGCTGCTGTAGAGAATCTCGATTAAAAAAATATTTCTAGGTTTTGCCTGGAGCACAGTCAAGATAACCCGAGTGAGGAGATTTTTCTCTGTTCTGCTGGGTTTCTCCCTCTTGTGGTGGAGAAACACTCGGACCAAAGTCATTATTGAAAGAATTAAGTCAATCTATGTTTAGCCAAAGGCTTTGGCATCACACCAAGCTGAGCTGATGTAGAAAGGATCTCCTGTCCTTTTCATCACCTTAAAGGGTTGGAAAAGCATTTTGTATACACGAAGGATAGAGAGAGATGTGCTACGATGGTGCCCTGCCTGCCTTTTTTCTCTGTTTACGTTATCTCTTTACATACAGGAAAACAGGACAGACTGCTTCCCCCTCCTCACACACACAAGTGATTAGCTGTGCAGGATCACCTTGAAACGAACAATTTAGTTCAGACTAAAAGAGTTAACTAAAATGGAGCCAACCTGAGCGATACAGAAAATACGGCAAATAGATTACGGACAATTTATGGCACTGAGCTTGAGGAAAAAAGTGATATACTATTCTCCAGTCTCATAAATTGAAAATATGAAATTGTTTTCCATTTTTCATTTGCTATCTGCCCACCTCCAGCATAAATCTGATCCACAGAGCCACAACAGAAGGTGATGGGAGGCGAAAATGCTCTCGTTCTATTTTACTCCATTTCATTTCATTTTATTTATTCATGTGTTTGTGCCACACTTTTTCCAAAAGGACTTCCTGGGAAGTGGAGCCATTGGAGCAGAGGCCCTGCCCTCATGACTGCCAAGGGCAGGCTCCAGGGGCTGCAGTCGGCGAGGCAGTCTAGATTCCCCGCCCCGTGGATCTGTGGCGGGCTCACGGCCAACAGCTGGACTCTACAGCCAGTGCTGTTTGCTGGATCCCAAGTTCCCACCACAAAAGTAGCCCCTTTGGTTCTGCGATTGGCCTGAAGGACGGCTGTTACTTTAAACCATTCAGACACCTGTGTGCAAGGCTAGCGGAGTGCCGTCACTCTGCCCCGTCCTTGCTTTACGGTAGATGTTAAGCTGTTCTTTTGTTCTGAAACCAAAACATGGATCATAGAGGCCATGCATGTCACCATTATTACTGATTATTCTTTTTAATCTCCAAAGTGTTCTGTTTGGGCGGCAAATGATTCGAATTCACAATTTAAAGTTAACCGATGTTGCAGTGTTGGCTATTTTGGGTGAGAGGTTGGGCCTGCTTGTTTCCATCTACCTGGAGGTGTCTCACAGTTACTGAGTCATTCTGCAGCTAAGATCCTGCCTAATATATGGAAGTTTTACACTAATGGTAAGTGAATTAGTTTAGTGTTTCACATCATGTGTCACTTTCTCAACTTGTATTATGGCTACATTTGTAAGTAGACGAGTATCATATCACAATAATTAAAAGCATATTTGAAAGAGGTTAAATGACTAATAAACACTTAAAAGTATTGTAACTGCATTTTCTATTTGCAAAAAGTATATATATCATACATATATTACATATATACACATATGTATATGTATACATATATGTATATAGGCACATGCATAATGCATATTACATAGATGTGTGTATATATGGGCATGTGTAGGCATTTTCTTGCCTGTGTGATTGTCAATGCATTTGCTACATCATATTCTTAAAAATACGTTTTCCATCATGCTAGATTTGTGAACTCCCGAGGTGAACATACCTCTCCAAGTCACACTTAACGATTGCTGGGCTATCATCACACATACAGTAGAAAAGCTCTCTCGCTGAGCTCTTGGTGGGTTCACTGGTGACTCCCTTTCACATTCCTTTCCTAAACCTGCATGTGCACCAGTGATGAAAACTCACTGCCCTTTCAAGTCGCAATAGAGAAAAATCAGGGAAGGCTCTGAGTCTGAAGCAGCGGCCCTTTAAACACTGAGACAAACACAGACCACGCTCATCCCCCCTGAAACAGCTCGTTCCAATTTAATAGCAGAATAAATACTAGGAAGCTCCTCGTAAATGACAGTGAAAAATTCAGCTGGGCCCTAACTAGATTTTGTCTTACCCTGCCGGTTCTCCTAAAATTTAAATGGTCTCTAAAAACGTCTATTTTGCAAGTTGAAGAATAGACAGGCTGGTGATTTTTCTTACCATCACTGCTTTGACGCTAAGACTTCATTCTTAAAATTCATTCCGGTTTTGGTTTAGTCCGTTGCTTTTAGATCCTTGTAGGAGTTCGTTTCATATTAAAGACTTCAGTGTGAGATCCTCATGTCTGTTCCTGGTAGGACGGGTCGTGGCCTCCTCCTTAGGGAGCAGAACCCTGGCTCCTGTTTGGGAAAGTTCCAGGAACAATGGATCGTTGATGCTGCTCTTTTTTTTTTTTTTTTTTGCAGTGCGCGGGCCTCTCACCGCTGTGGTCTCTCCCGTTGCGGAGCACAGGCTCCGGACGCGCAGGCTCAGTGGCCATGGCTCACGGGCCCAGCCGCTCCGAGGCATGTGGGATCTTCCCGGACTGGGGCACGAACCCGTGTCCCCTGCATCGGCAGGCGGACTCTCAACCACTGCGCCACCAGGGAAGCCCGATGCTGCTCTTTTTAATCAACAGAGAAACTGGCCTAATCGGAGGACTTTAACACTTATTTGTTGAATGAATGTGAAAGTGTATTTACTTTAATACTAAACCTAGTTAAGTCCAAGGCAGCTCATTGTCTTTTCAATGACTCATCCAGCAGAGTGTGAATGGCAAATTCTCTTCATTTGAACAACAAAAGACCACCAGCCAGGAATTATTTTTGGAGAAGTACAGGCCACGGCTATGGTCTGTTTTGCAAGTAAACCCAACTCTACAACTGAGATGACTTCTTGGTTTTCTAACAACGTCACCCTTCCCTGCCCTGACAGTAGGACTGCACGTTATTCTTAGGAAAAAACAGTTTTTATGTATCAAAACCATGGGTGGGGGAGGGATGAGAAATTCATTTAGCGTGTAATTCATTAGCAAATGTAGACCCCGCGATAGTCTGCAGAGTGATGCTTGGGAATCCTGAGCAGGGCGGGCAGCAGGCAGAGATGGAGTAAATACTTTTCTTCTCCTGGATCGATTCTATTGATTGTCATTAAAGCAGCGAGCTCAGAACAATGAAGTGGTTTCTAATTTCCAGGCTCCAGGTGGAGCCTGTTCGGCTTCTTCCTCTTTCCAGTTAAGAGCGTCATTAAATGTAAGAGCAAACAACACAGTTAGAGGCCGAGTGTTTCACTTATTCATCATCGGAATTATCTCCATGCGTTAATATTAATAGCCTCAAATTGGATTTCATTTAAGAGGTGAAATAAATATACAGAAAGTAAAAGCTCACACAGCCCAGAGAGTTGGGACAGGCATCCCCCGGAGCTAAGTCTCGGGAGGGCTGTGGCTGGGCCTCAGTTTCTGGACCAGAGCTGCCTGGAGGGAGAACATCACTCAGAAACCACCGCAGAGCCCGCGGCTGGGCCTGAGCGGGGTGGGGCGGGGGATAGGGGGGATGGGGGGTGGGGGGGGCAGGGTGGTGTGTCCCTCCCTTCTCATGCACGGCGTCTCATATGCAGGCCATATATTTGATCCTCTTCCCATGCAGCACGTGAGGAAAACAACATGTGAACGAAGGATGTGAGCTCTCGCTGATATTCCAGGTGTGTGGAAGAGCCATGTGAAACACGAGGGGAATCATTTCTGTACAAAGAAAGCTTCCCTGAAATTATGTTTCGTTCTCAAACGGAGATGGGAAGATGAGAAATTAGGTCATATTGAGTCACAGAAAGGCAAGAGCTTCCAGGATGGACATACACATTATTAGAATCTTATTCCGACACATCTTTGATAGAATGAAAGTTAAGTAGAACTTTCTTTGGTTATTTTCAAGTTACATGTAATTTTCTACCCAGGTGCACTACTTTTCTAGGGCTGGCATTACAAAGAACCACAAACCCATGGCTTAAACAATAGAGATTTATTTTCTCTCAGTTCTGGAGGCCACAAGTCTAAAACCAAGGTGTCGGCAGGGCGGCACTCCCTCTGAGATTCTGGACAGAATCCTTCCTGGCCCCTTCCAGCTTCTGATGGTTGAGTTCCTGGGCCGGCAGCTGCATCCCTCCTGTCTCTTCCTCGGCGGTGGTCATGCGGCTCCTCCCCATGTGTCTCTGTCTTCTTAAAAAGACTCCAGTCACACTGGGTCAGGCTCACCCTTATGACCTCCTCTGAACTTGACTACACCTGCCAAGACTTACTTTCCAAACAGTCACAGTCACAGGTACTGGGGGTTAGGACTTCAACATCTCTTCTGTGGGGAGAAGCATAATTCTATTGATGACACCAGGATAATTTTTAAAATGAAAAAGAACGTGTTTTTAAATCAGTGGATCTCAAGGTGAAGGAGGTTGCCCTCAACACCTGGAGGAAGGGACGGGCCCTGCAAAGAGTAAGAGGAAGACGGGTCACTAAGGGTGGCCTTGCAGGTGGTGACCAGCATAAGGACCGGCCCTCTGACATGTCAGAGGAGGGTTGAATCACAGGGTACACGGTGAAAAGCACAAAACCTACTTGTCTGTGCTCACCAACCCGGCATCACCGAGGCCCTGGGGGTCTTCGAGGTAAAGGCATTTGGTCAGAGTTTCCTCAGACTTGAACTCCATCGTGCTGGGGAGGGGATGAAGAGCATCCAGCCCCATACATGCTGGGGGGTGGCTCTGGGTGGAGGGGTGCTCCCGGCAGGACAGCTGGGGTGTCTGGAGGGCTCTGGTGTCAGGGGACCAAGCGAAGAAGGAAACCATGGCTGTGGAGACATCTGGGTGTCGTGGCATCTTTCCCACAATTTTGCACAGTTTGTCCCGTTGCTCGATGTAATCCACACTCTGTAAAATCCTGCACCTCTTTGGGCAGATTTAGTCCCTGCTCAGGTGCTGTAGTGCTTTTTGAGGACACCTGCCCCAAGTGTAGGAGGCCTTTATATGCAGTAGTCGAGATGTACAGGGTGGGAGTTGATGCCTTTGCAAACCCTCTGGCCTCTCAGGTAAATGTACCTTCCATCCCTAAGAACACCTGTTCTGTCTCAGCATCATCTCACTGAAGGACAAGTTGCTACCCAGGGTGACCTGTTACCAGCTTGAGCCACGCAGCGCAAATGCATTTTCAACTTCCCCCTTGCTGTGCAACTCCAGATTACTGGGATAAATCTCTGTCCTTTAAATGTCTTATTTTTTAAAAAAAGCAAATTCTTATTTACCTGCCTCAGGACACTGGGATACTAGCATTTCAACATGAATTTATTATATTATAATGTATCCTCCTGTTAGAACATTTTAGAATGGACACATCATCCAATTATTATGATAGATAATTTCTATTTCTTAAATTGTATTTCAAATGTGCAGTTAATGATTTCTGAGGCTAGAAACTTAAACAGAAAGGAAATGGACAGAATCCTATAATTAATTTAACCATACACAAAGATGGATTTTTTTGGAGGATAAACTCAATGAAAAGGTAAATATATATTTTATATATTATTTCTTTCCTAAGTCATGAAAAATAGTCTTGTATTAGGGGGAGAAGTTTTTAAGGTAAACTGTCCCTGATCGAAGTTCTTATACACATACTTTTTCATCCTGGATGATACTAATATTTTGCTCAAGAATTCCAGTCTCTAGTAGGGATACCTCTTCCAGTCTACATGGTTTTTTAGTTACTCTTGGTTGAAGGACCAAGGCTTGGTTATTATGACTTCTTGAAATAAAGCAGAGTATTTCCTATAAATTGTACTCATGCTAGGTGGGCAACTAAGGTGCCGGAAAAGCAAGAACTGCCTGAGATCCCACGGCCATGGGACATGCCCAGGGCCCATGGCAGAGTTTCAGGAGGACCTGAGGGACTTGGGGGCACAGGTGTCCACTTACCCCAGGACGGGCGCCCCGAGGCCAGGCACAGACCTGGACTTCTGTCTGGGCCCCAGGTCTCCCTGGCAGGAGCAGTGGCACTGGTTACTTGAGAAAGAAGTGACAGAATTGGTTTGAAGCTCTGTCCTTTTTGCATCAATAATTTGGGGCCATGACTTAACCCTTGGTCATTTTTTGTCACTGTCATTCTTGATATATTCTTGTAGCAGAATCTGTCTTAGATGCAAACCAAATTTTTCTATTGGAATTTTAGTTAGTTTTAAGTGTACAGGAAAAAAATCAGTATATTTTAATTATAACAAAGTTTAAGGTACACAAGTAGGTGCATGAAATGGAGATAGCTATAAACACATCCTTTTACCCCCTTCCAAGGTCCCAGAGAAAAGAAAGAACAAATAAAATAACAGTGCTGGGAAAAGAGACAGAGAGCCATAGAGCTTCAAAGAACATTTGATGAAATGAATGTAAAATCATTGATTTAATTTTTCTCTTTTTAATTTTACCCATTTTCGAGGATCTTTTGAAATTTTTTATACATTGCTACATTAATTCGGAAGCAAACATCTCAAGAGAAACTTCACTCCTCCTCCCCAAATAAGCCCTCTGTAAGTTGATTTTTCCTGATAATACTCTCTGTCTTTGCATAACTATAGGCACCTAGACACACTGAGAGTGGCGTTTTATAAAAAAAGAAAGTAGATTACACTTACTATCCTTTGTTTTTCTGATTTAACATTGTATCTTAGAAACATTTCATGTCAGGACCTAAAGGATTACATTGTATTAAACTAGGCTTGCATAGTATCCCATAGCTTAAATGTCCCATACCTTTTTAGGGTTGGGGGTGGGGGGAGAAGGGAGACACTGAACAGTTAGATATTTTCCATTTTTTCTACTGTACATAATGCCACATTATGTGGAATCACTTTCCACATAGATTATTATATTGCCCAAATGAAAAAATATTGCCCAAATGAAAAAATATTTTATATATATATATTTTTTATATATTACCAGTGGTGAATTTTTTATATATATTTATTTTATATATTACCGGTGGTGAATTTACAGAATTGCAAAGAATTTACAGAATTGCAAAGAATTTACAGAATTGCAAAGAATTACTTCCTCAAAATTGTACCAATTAACACTCTCATCAAGTACCAAAAAACTGGTCTTTTTTCCCCAACCTGTTGGGCCCAAATGGTTTCTCATTTCCACTTCCATTCTCTCAATTACTTGTGCCTATTTCTAGTTTGTAAAATTGACGATTTCTCTTGAGTATTTTAAATCAGGTTGCTTTTTTTCTTATTAATTTGTAGGTCATCTTTGTGTACCATGGATATTATACAGATTGTAAATACGTTTCCCCAGTTTGCCAAGTGTTTTTAAACTTAATTCATCATATTGTTTGTTGCATAGATTTTCACTTCAGTGTGTTCAACACTGCCAATCCTGTGTGCCGGTGTGTATATGGGAGGGCACTGAATTTTGCACACACACACGCGTCTTTTTATGTAGACACACATATATATAAATATATAATATATATTATATAATCATAAATATATAATATAATAATAAACATATTATATATTATATAATAATGAATATGAATATATAAAATCTTAAATATATAATATATTATATAATAATAAATATGAATATATAATATATATTATATATATATATTCTATACTCTCTCTGCCTTCACGCATACTCACATCCCCTACAAGCTTCTGTGTTGACAGTCCCATATGTGTCCTGGTATCTGTGCGTGCACAAAGAGAGAGGGGGCTTTCCCCTTGCCTTCCTCCTTGCAGGGGCGGTGCTGTTTCTAGACTTTGCTGAGCATTTGCCTTGCTCACTCAGCGAGGCCCTAGTGCATTCTCTGAACAGCCTGGTCTTTCTCCAGGGTCTGTTCTCCCGTTCCATCCCCGTACAGTCACTTAATTTTTAATGCTTTGCTACTTGAAACAAGACAGTTATATACCTCCTTCAAATACTTTCATAGATATTGATGATTTTAATTATTTGCAATAGATCCCCAGGAATCTGTTTGTTGAGTTAAACAGTATATTAATTTAATTTTAGGAGAAGTTTCCAGACTGCTTGTCAAAAGTCCAACACTTCACAAACCCACGAGAAATGTATGGGAGACTCTTTTTTCCTAGCATTCCTACACTGGATGAATACTTTAAAAAAATTTTTCTTTCCTTTTTAAGCTATGAGTTATTTAAAAGATTGCTTTCAAATTTCCAGGTTCTGAGATTTCCTTTTAATGCTCATTGGTTTTCCATTTATTGTTCTCAGAGAATTTGGCTTTTGAGGTTTCTTTGGGGAGTAGCATTTATTGACATTTTCTGAATTCATATCAATTTTTGTGATTATTTCATGTTTGAAAAAATATCTACACATACATTCACAATTGTGTCAGGCTTGTTATTCGGATCAAAAATTTATCTTTACTTGATTGGTGGATACTTTATCTGAGCAAAGAATGTTCAAATACTTGTCCTGTATTTCTATAAATTTTGCTTTATCTATTTTAAAGTTTTTATTGTTAGATTAAAAAAAAATTTACTTGTAACTCCTTGCTAGATTTTTGCTCTTATACACACAACACACAGCATATTGATAAAATCCACTTGTTCTTTTTAATCACCTTTTGCCTGAAGTCTGCTTTCTTTGATAGCCTGCTAACGGTCATGTTCATGCCAGGCTGTTCCTTATTTTCATCACACTTGCATGTCACGTGTTTACAAATTAGCCCCACCTCCTGTCATCTGAGTCCTTGAGTGTGAGCACATGGTGACTTGCTTCTAGGAACAGAATCTGCCAGAAGTGATGGATTGCCGCTTCCGAGATCAGGCTGTGAAGAGTCCATAGCATCTATCTTGGTCATCCTCCCTGCCTCTTCTCACTTGCTCCCTCCGATGAAATACATTGCCCTGTTCTGAGCTGTCTCAAGGAAGAGAAGCCCACGGAGCAAAAAATGAATGGGGCTTCTGGAAACTGTGAGCCTCAGTCCAACAACACGTGAGGAACTATATCCTATGAGCTTGGACCCCACCCCAGTCTAGCCTTGAGATGAAACCACAGCCTCGGCCTTGACTGCAGCAGTGGGAGATCTTAAACCAGAGGGCTCAGCTATGCCACACCCAGACTCCTGACTCAGAGGGTCTGTGAGAGAGTAACTGTCTGTCGTTTAGGCCTCTAAGTTTTGGGGTGATTTATTACACAGCAATATATAAATAACACATTCATAAATCAAATTTAGACAGATGCTCTCTCTAATCTTAGACCCTTGAAATTGCTGAGTTTAACCAATTCCATTTGACCATGGTCATTGCTCTTGGGTATCTTTAGACTTATTTTTGTTGGCTTAATTTTTGTTGGCAGTTCTCTTAAAATTTTAACATATTGAATTAATTTAGGTATACACATTTTAAGTTGTGTTTAGCATACTTTACTATGAATATCTGAATTCAATACATTTCCTCTTCTTCATGAGATAAAATCTTTATATGTTCTCGCTCTTCCACACTAAGCTTTCGTGTTAAACCCATCGTAAACGTTATTTGTGTTTCTATTAGTCATTGTCTTATCATGACTCAAAGATTCATTATATTTAAAGATCAGTTTTACTGATTTCTGAATTCATCAACATCATTTCTTATCCTACATACTGCTTTCTGAGGATTTATTTATTTATTTTGTTTTCCTTGAGTACCTTCTTAAGTAACTTTTTTCCAGTGGCAATCCTCCTGAGTTTGCTATTCAACATGTTTAACGGTGTCTTCAAACATTAAAGCATCATTTTGTCTTCAAACTTAAAGGTTTTTCTTTGGCAAATGGTTCTAGGTTTAAAATATTTTTGTTTTGAACTCTGAAGCTGTAATGAGTGTCTTTCTAGTATACCAAGATATCTGAAGCCAAATTAACTAATTCTTGTGCATTTTTCGGAAATGTAGGATTTGGGGGGAAAATTTTACTGTCTTCTTTGCATGCTTGCAGTTCTAAAGCTTCATCAAGTTATATGGTGGGATAAGTAAACCTTTGGTATTTATCATACTTAGCCTTGTATATTTGTGTATGTGGTAGTCGGTGAGGGGGGCAGGTATTTTAAACTGAGAAATTTCTGAGAAAGTTTCTTCTTATTCTCCTCCTCCTTCTTCCTATTGGTATGTAAGATGAACTCCTCTTCTCTGTTCCTCCCGGAGCTTTTCTAAACAGATATGATAACTTCTGGACCTACACTCTAGGTCTCTTAACTTCTCTGAACTTTGTTCAATCAGAATCAGTCCCATCATCTTTCAGCTCCCTAAATTTGATCTTCGGACATATATACTCTTCTAATCAGCCTGTTTGATTTATTAAGAACTCATTAGTTTTTCTTAGGAGCTTATCTTATTCGTATATGTGATTGCCGTTTGAATCTTAGGGTATCCTTTTTAAGACTTTATTTTAAAGTCTATTTTTCTGTTTGTTTTATTCTATTTTCTCTGATGTTGGTTCTTCTGTCATTGAGATTCCGATTTCTCTTTCACGATGTTTGTTTTTCTAAGTGCTTGGAAATTTGGGGTTGTTTGCTCCTGTTTGTATTTGCAACAGTTTTTCCATGAAACAACTGATTTCCCAGACAGACAGACAGACAGTTCTCTCTTATTTTCACCCTCAGTTTGGAGTATCTCTGGCATCACTGTCATCGTCGTAGGGATTCTGCCTTGCATTTTGGACTCTGACTTCTCACTCTTGTTTTCTCCAAGTTGACTGGTCTTTGCAGAATTTCTCAATATATTTCAGTGAGGGGGGGCATTCTGTCGGCCTTCTTGTACTCTTCTTTTGTCTAATAACCTCCAGGATTTCTTCCTATGTAATACATCTTGTTATTTTTATGAAATTTGATATGGAAAGGAAACATGTACTCAGTATTCCATCTAAATCTCTCCATAAAAACAATATCATTGCTATGATGCTAGGTGTTAATTGTTGTCATTAATATTGCCAATAGCTATTTCTTTTATTCAAAGCTTCTCTGAAGATTTGAAATAAAAATTTATTTGGCTATTCTCTACCAGTTACTCTCTCCAGGAAATCATTTCAGTTTGGTCAACAAGACTAATCAAAACAAATTTCATTTTCTTGTTATCAAGAATTCTAATATTATTAACAGTTTCACTTAATCATATATATTATAGCAATTACTAGTATCTTGTATTTAGTATTTATACTTAATTAGAAAATGTCTTTATCTATCTATTAGCAGTTCTAGATAGAAAAATGAGTCTCATTTGTGGTGAGAATGGACATTTGACAGCATTTTATCCGGCATTTGACACTACCTCTTCCCCAAATCCAATCACTGTGGGAGTTCAGATTCCCTGGGAATGTAAATGAGCCAAAACCACCAGGGTCTCCTTTGGAAGGGGACCTTAATGGGACCAACAGCAGCCTCAGCTGGTCCAAAGACAAGTGAGAAGGACAACCCTGCTGGACCAGGTTTCTCTCCCTTCAGTCTCCTGCCAAACCAGCCACAAGCAGTGCCACAGGGACAGGCCACCGTGAGTGAGTGGACACCTGCCCATGTCCCCCAATCCTCAGGGAAACACAGGTAAAGGTCAGGTTCCACTGGGAAAGAGGCCACAGCCCCAGCCTCTCTGACATTAAATCATTAGCCTGGGTGGGTTCCCCGCCACCACAAGGCTACTCCTTGCTGGACCTCAGAGAGGCACCTCCGTGGTCAGCTTCCCACCCTCTGTGGGCCTAGAGCAGGACAACCACGGCTGCCCATCAGCATTCTCCATGGAGGAGTTGGTGTGAATGTGGCATGGATTCTCTAGGACAAGCCCCAGGGGCATTTCTGCTCCAGAAAATTGAATCTGCATTTCCCGTGTTGACATTGGTGACTGGCTTGGACAAGAATAGGATGTGAAATGATAAAAGCCTTGAACAATTCCCAATTCCAGTTCTCCAGATAAGCTCCAGACACATTCCGTAAAACACATACTATGTGAGTCAGTAGAACAGAGAAGGCTCCACAGAGAATCCAGGCCAGCCAGAAGACATGCTTGAAACCCCCAAGACTTCCAAACACCATCATAAGAAAAGGCTAATGAAGAAATTATGAAAATAGAAATTAGAATTTATTATGTAGAAAATATAGAATCCAGTGGAACACTTATTTTGGAAAAAAAATTAAAATTGATCCCAAAATTAAAAATTAAAGAACAGAAGCTACTTATAGCTACTAAAAAAGCAGAAAAATATCTCAATTTCTACTTAAAAGAAGAAAATAAAAATAATTAGATAATTTCCCATAAATGCTCTACATGCTTACAGAAGTGGCTATTTCCAAGAAGTTTAAATGTGTATATTTACATCACAAATGCCAATAAAACTGAGACAATTGTTTGCTTTTCGACAAGGTAAAGACGTATATTTAAGAATTTTCCAGAATCTATGTAGAATGCACACACAAAATGTATATTGTGCATGTGTATGGATTTTGTTAATGTATATACTGTATGCATGTTATTAAAAATCCATAACTTAAAATTAAACCATAAATTTTCCCAGTGAAAATTACAATCCTATGTGTTTAAGTTTTTTTTTTTTTTTTAAGATTCTATTTTTTTAGAACAGTTTTAGACTCACAGTAAAATTGAGAGGAAGGTGCAGAAATTTCCCATATACTCCCTTCCCCACACATTATCAATATGCCTCTCCCACTATCAATAACTCCCACCAGCTGGTACATTTGTCAAAATTGATGAACCTATATTGACAAGTCATTACCACTCAAATTCCACAGTCTGCATTGTGGTTCACTCTTGGTGCTGTACATATGGGTTTGGACAAATGTATAATGACACGTATCCAGCATTACAAATCATACAGAGTATTTTCACTGCCCTAAAAATCCTCTGTGCTCCACCCATTCATCCCTCCACACAACCCCTGGCAACCACTGATTCTTTTACTGACTCCATAATTTTGTCTTTTCCAGAATGTCACAGAGTTGGCATCCCGCAGTGTGTGGCCTTTTCAGATTGACTTCTCTCACTTAGTCACATACATTTAAGATTCCTCCATGTCTTTTCATGGCTTGATGGCTCACTTCTTCTTAGTGCTAAATAATATTCCATTGTCTGAATGTAGTTTATCTGTTCACCTACTGAAGGACACCTTGGTTGTTTCCAAATTTTGGCAATTATGAATAAAGCTGCTATAAATGTCTATGTGCAGGTTTTTGTTTGGACATCAGTTTTCAGCTCATGTGGGTAAATACCAAGGAGCACACTAGCTGGATCAAATGATAAGAGTTGGTTCACTTTTGTAGGAAAACTTCAAACTGTTTTCCAAAGTGGCTATGGTATTAAGGTTTGATAATAAAATGCCACTGGTGACGCAGAGCTGTAATGTAAAGTTTGATGTTTTCCAATAAAGTTTTCAAAGGCTCAACACTTTCCAGCTTGATAGTTTCCCAACAGTTGGCAAATTTCATCCAGGAGACAGGGAACGGGGACAGTATTTGGGACTCCCATAGCCAGCAGTACTGCTCGGCCCATAGATTAGAATGACAGTCTTTTCTCCTACAGAGGCAAATAAAAAATAAAAATAAATACATACATGCAATGAATGAAGAATAAAAAGAAAGTTTCCATGCCACAGAATTTCAGATGCTTTACATTTGGAAGCCTGGATAGTTACGAGGAGGTATGTCAGTCTCCTGGGGCTACATAATCATCACCACAAACCAGGTGGCTTAAAACAAAAGAAGTTTATTTTCCTAGCTCTGGAGGCCAGAAGTCTAACATCAAGGTGTCCATAGGGCTGCACTCCCTCTGGAGGCTAGAGGGGAGGGTCCTTCTTTGTCTCTTCCAGTTTCTGGAGGCTCCAGGTGTCCTTGGCTTGTGGCTGCCTCACCCCAATATCTGCCTTCATCCTCACAGGACCACCTCCTCTTTTGCATCTCTGTTTCCCCTCATCTTCTACTGAGGGCACCAGTCACTGGGTTTAGGTCCCACCCTAAAGATGGAGGACCTCATCTTTACTTACTTACATCCGTAAAGACCCTATTTCCAAACAAAGCCATGTTCTGAGTTTCCAGGTGGATGTAAACTGGAGGGAACACTGCCCAAACCCCTACAGGGGATACAAAACTACAGTGAGACAAGCAGCAAGAAACAGAAGGAGAAGCAATGGTAGAGAGAGGGACAGAGGTGAGGAGGTGGAAACAGATTCTGCTAATGTTGGACATGAAAAGACTTCATCCAACCCAGTCATCCTAAAACTTGTAACAAACATTGAACTTATTGGATGAATATTAAATAAAATAGGATTCCTAAATATTTCTAAAATATGAATTAACAAAAAAAATTGTTATAGGTCCCCAAAAATAATAAGTTAATTTTGGAGCAGCAAATATATAATCACTTTTGAATAATATTTAATATTTAAAACAATTTTCTGACTTCACACTTTATTTTTGATTGAGGTACAGTTGATTTACAATATTCTGTAAGCCTCAGGTGAACAAAATAGTGTTTCACAATTTTTAAAAGTTATACTCCATTTATAGTTATTATAAAATATTGGCTATATTCCCTGTGCTGTACAATATATCCTTGTAGCTTATTTATTTTATACATAGTAGTTTGTATCTCTTAGTCCCCTACCCCTACCTTGCCTCTCTCCCCTTTCCTCTCCCCACAGGTAACCACTAGCTTGTTATCTATATCTGTGAGCCTGTTTCTTTTTTGTTATGTTCTCTAGTTTGATAAAGACCTAAATGTAAGACAGGAAGCCATAAAATTCCTAGAAGAAAACATAGAACACTCTTTGACATAAATCAGCAATATTTTTTTTGGCTCTGTCTCCTAAGGCAAAAGAAACAGAAGAAAAATAAACAAATGGGACCTAATTACACTTCAAAGTTTTTTGCACAGCAAAGGAAACCATCAACAAAACGAAAAGACAACCTACTGAACGGGAGAAAGCATTTGCAAATGATGCGAACAATAAGGGGTTAATCTCCAAAATATAGAACAGCTCATACAACTCAACATAAAAAAAATGATTTAAAAATGGGCAGAAGACATTTTTTTCCAAAGAAGACATACAGATGGCTATAACAGGCACATGAAAAGACGCTCAACATCACTAACCATCAGAGAAATGTAAATCTAAACCACAATGAGACATCACCTCACACCTGTCAGATGGCCAGCATCAAAATGAACACAAATAACAAATATTGGCGAGGATGTGGAAAAAAGAGAACCCTTGTACACTGTTGGTGGGAATGTAAATTGGGGGCAGCCACTATGGAGAACAGTATGGAGGTTCCTCAGAAAGCTAAAAACAAAATTACCATATGATCCAGCAATTCCACTCCTGGTTATATATCCAAAGAAAATGAAAACATTAATTTAAAAAGATACATGCACCACAATGTTCATAGCAGCATTACTTACAGTAGCCAACGTATGGAAGCAACCTAAGTGTCCATCAATAGATATATGGATAAAGAAGATTTTATATATATATATATATATATATATATATATGTATATATACACACACACATATACAATGAAATGCTACTCAGATAAAAAAGAATGAATACTGCCATTGCATCAACATGGATGGACTTGGAGGGTATTACACTTAGTGACATAATTCAGACAAATACTGCATGATATCACTTATAAATAGAATGTAAAATTCTTTAAACTTTTAAATTGTTATATATTAACAATTTGCAAATTTTTAGTAAAGATATGATTAAGTTTTCTTAGAATCTTGCTGTGTATTACCCATCAGTACTCTTTCAAATTATTCTGTTCTATTAGGTGCTTTCCTAATCCAGAGATCACTCTTCTTCAAGTGATTCCCAGTGGTCTGACTTCTGTTAAGAATGAGGTTGATGTCTATCCCAGGTGAGTGAATTTTACGACTATTGACCTGAAAGCACTGTGACCCCAAGACCCAATGACTATAAAGCGACGCTGTGTGTTTGGCTCTGGGCTCGGCTGTCATTGGACCTCTGCTGCTCTGTGGCTCATTGACTCATCTCTCTAGGCATCTGTCTCCACACCTGTAAATAAAGAAAGACAAAGGCACCCATCTAAGGAAACACTGTGTCACTATTTCTAAGCCAGAAAGTGCTGTGATGCTGTTAGAGTCCATGGTAAGTCAGAGCCATCTTTACGAACATTCTCCAAAGCACTCAACATGGTGAGACTTCATGTAACTCGTCCCCAGTGTACATCTGCCTCTGGGCTGGGAGGTGGTGTCAGGCTCCCACGGGTTCAGGCAGGAGGACCTGTTCACACTTCACCTTTTCCTAGGAAGGCGTGGCAGTGAGCGGACCAGGGTGCTCGTGGCGGCGCCATCCACATGCTGGGAACGTCCCTGCCAGGGAGTTCTCCCCATGGAGAGGCTTTACCTCCACCAAGAGACCGCAAAGCCGCCTTCACTCCCACGTGAGTTTCCGAAAGGTCGAGTCTGACACTGGAATGAAATGCATCCTGGCATCCTTGCTCCTGAACATCTTCAGAGTGATGATGAGCTGCAGGACCCCGGAGAGCATCCTTCTTCCTGAACATCTTCAGGGTGATGCTGAGCTGCAGGACCCCGGAGAGCATCCTTCTTCCTGAACATCTTCAGGGTGATGCTGAGCTGCAGGCCCCCGGAGAGCTCCAGCCACCAGGGGCCAAGCTGCCTGCTCAGCTCAGTGCTGCCCCCAGCTGCACGCGCGGAGATTTAAAGAAACGCGGCGACAGGATATGGGTGTCCTTTTATAAACCGAAAATAAAAACAGGTCTAGTCAACACTTGTCTGACTTTTTAAGAAAAGGAAAATAATATTTGCTATCATCTAATTTAAAATACCAAGGCTATTTCAGATGTGGTAGAAAGAACGCACATTACTTGCCCAAACTTAAAGAATTCAAGTAACTCCCATTTAGACTCTCCGGTTTGTTTACTAAAATCCCACAGAGCATAGTATTTTGGGTCATGATGCCTTTCGAATCCTTCTTCTAGCAGGACTGGACTCAGCAAATGTGTGAGCCGTACGATACCTGGTACTGGAATGTTTCCCCTGAAAGAAAAATTAATGAAACATAAACCATCCAGACACACAGGTTTACGGAGCTTGGGCAGGTCCATCAGCTGTGCTTTCCCAAGTTTGCCCAGAGGTGGTGTTTGCACACGTGAACTTCCATGCTTGAGCGTGAAGGAAACACGTGTGTATCACTCATTTTGTTCGGTAAAAATCATCTTAAAATATTACATTTCTGAATGAGAGGGCAAAGCTTGTCCCCAAATGCTCTAGTTGATAGATCTAAATTGAAACTGGAGGGCAAGAAAAATCTTTCCAAGTATCTACTTAAAACAGGGAAGGAGAGATTCTAGTCCAAATATACAGTCTTTAGAAATGCACTATTTTTAGACAGTCAATTTTCTTATCTCTTGGCTTCCCTGAGATTTGCTCAGTTAAAGCCTGAGCTGAAGATTAAAAAAGAAAAAAAAAAAAAAGCCAAACTTCCCTCCAACCAATCCCTCCTCTACACCTGAGGTGCTTATTTCCCTGGGGTGGGTCCTTGGGCCGTGCCCTCAGAAGTGCCACTGCACCCCTCGGCCGGGTCTCCACAGGTCGGGGGTGGCTGGAGCAGAATTGTCATTTGAGGTTATTTACTTTCCTAGTCAGGTTAATTAAAACTCTCAAGTCTGTGCTTATTCAAGCTAAATAATGTAATAAAAAAAGACATTTAGTTTTTCACCTGTTTATTATAACATTTACAGTAACAATTTTTTTTTTCCGAAATTACAGAATGGTTTCCATTTTTTATCTCCTGGTGTGTGATTCTCTGCTCTCGACTTTCTGATAAATTTCCTTCAGGTTGGAAGCGAATCAAACATTCAGCGTCTTTGGAGGTAGCTGTCACTCCGTTGGATGTGGATTGAGGTACAAAGTTAACAGACAACGCGGTGGGAGATCAGTGAGCAGATGGGAGGGTCAACACCTGGGTCCCGATACCTTCCTGCGGGGACCCCAGGCCTTGCTGTCTTCACAAGCTCGTTTCTTAAAAACAAACAAACGAAACCCACAATAAGAATATGGATCACGGTGAGTTGTCCACTGTTAGGACAAGTGAGATAGTGCCTTGTAAAGGCATCTTTGGTGCAAATAGTTGTCCCGAGCCCCCAGTGTGGACAGCCCGGAGTCACACACGACCCATCGTTTAATTGAGAACAGAATCTAGAACCGTCTAGGAACAAGGTATGGGTATTTCTCTACATGTCAAATTCAATAACAAGTTCATATAAGGTTCATAGAAAAAGTGAATTTGTCATTTTGAGCTGTGACCCTAAGTGAAAAGACAAGGGGAAAACACGTAACTGTGAGGCTACTGCAATGTCTTCAAGGTACAGCAGCGATAAATTGTCAGGACATTTTTATGGAGTTTCTTAACCTCTGGCTTTTGGAGGGGGAAAATCAATAAGATATTAAGGAAATCATGAATTAATGTTTCATAGAGTGTAGACCTCAGTACGAGCCCTGTGGTTTAGAAAAATGTCCGCACCAGGAGCCTTGTGTAGGCGGTTGGATCATCAGAGACCTTCTGTGCGGGAACCACGTGACTCATTCTCGGCTCACACCGGCCTCCCCGCGTGATGCGGAGGGTAAACCATGTAGAAGGTTCCCTGGGTTATTATGATGGAATCTCCAGAGGAGATGAAATACAAACAATTCTTTTTACCTCAAATGAAATCACTTTCGTGTCAGTTTGCATACACGACACATTATGTTTCAGCAACTCTAGGTGATGGAGATTATCTTTGTTTAATGAATGATGGAAAATACACATATTCTGGACTTAAATTGTCTGTATGAACATGCTTCTTTACACGAGGAGCAGGGGACCTTTCCCTCTCTCTGTCTCTGTCTCTCTCACTCTGTCTGTCTGTCTCTCTCCGGAGCAGAGGGCGTGTCCGCCAGGGGCCGACTCAGAGCTGTCGGCACAGCAGGTCACACGCACCCCTAGATGCCGGATGCTGGAGATCTTTAGGGGTTCCAAACCACCCTTCCCTGCTCGTTCTTAAAAAAACTCCAGGTAACCAAAGAGGCCCTACGTCTGTGTCCTGCTCAGTCACTGGTGGCACATCCCACCTTCACAGCAGCAGACCCCCGAAGGCCCCGTGAGCGTCTTTGTGCCGGGCAGGCGCTGGAGCGAGGGTCTGTGGTTTTCCTCTGCGCGCCCTTGTGCTTGGCAGGGCCCGTCGTGCCTCCGGAGGACAGAGTCCCTGTGGAGGTGGCCGCCACTGTGCTCAGAAGGGACGGTTTCACGGTACCGGGGTCTGCAGGGTGATCTGAGGACACGGATCCCTCTGCTTTCATTAAACACACACTGTGCGACGCTGGTGGCTGATGGAGATCTCGGCTTCCCCAGCTTCATCAAGAGAACTAAGACGGGCCACGCACCCATCGGTCCTTGTCAAGCAGCGGGTTCCAGCGCTTGGGGCACCCAAAGGCAAGGGCGGGGGAAAGCCAGACATGCAACTGCTAGTTGTCACTCGAGCATGACACCTTTCCAACATAGCTTAGATCGTGGTGACTCCAGGCTCAAAACCTTAGGAGGGCTTCTCACCATGCTCAGAGGAAAACACGGAGCCCACGTGGAGCCCTGCCCCCAGCCCCCGGGGGGCAGCTGTCTGCCTGTCTCTCCAGCAGCGCCTTCTGTGCCCTGCCCATGCCCCCCAGCCCCCCGCTGGGAGTTGCCCTCCAGCTCCTCCGGGACCTCTGCCCTCTTCATTCGGGCCTTGGCCGTGGCCCTCGGGCAGCCCCTCCAAGCCCGTTCCTGAAGGAGCCTTTCCCAGCTCATCAGTGCTTAGAGCCAGTGCCCCTGCGGGGCTGCTTTTCTGGGGAGGATGCGTGTGACCTGCTGGTCGGTGTGACTTCAATAGTCCATAGGCAGCTCCCGCGCACCGAGCCCCAGTGCACAGCTGGGCAGCAGGCTGTCCTGAGAACAAGAGAAAACACATTTGGACAACCTGCTCACAGTGGAGGGTAGCACGTGCGTTTATTCCACCGCAAAGGGCAGGGAGGGCTGGAGGTCAAGGGCAGGTTCAGGAGGCCAAGGTCCCGCTCTGCCACCTGCCAGCTTCCAGGTCGGGCGGCTGTCCCCATCCGTGAGCTCTGTCCGAGGCAGTGTCATGACTGGAATCCCCTGGGGGTAAAAGTCCATGGCCATTAAGGTGGGTTATCCCCTACATGGCGGGGCGGGGGAGGGGGAAGACCTCTTATAGAGCCCTCAGGACCTGATGCTTCCGACAATTGGAGCCCAGGCCTTGCTCCGCTGGTTCAGTCCAGGCACGGGCCAGGCAGAGTCGACGGGCACCACTCCTCGCCTCCCCACCTGCCTCTCTCCCTGCATCAGCCGGGACCCTGCAGCCACGGGGCAGCTCGACTCCATGGTCAGGCAAGGAGAACCCGGACAGCGGGCAGGTCAGGGCTGAGCCACTGGTCCCATTGCCAAGGTTTCCTGGGCACCAGCATCTACGTCGATGGTGCATAAAGTGGAACGTTGTCCAGAATGTCAGGTTTTGAACAAAATGCCCATGGGTAATGTATTCCCAGGCGGCATCGCCAAGCTGGCCTGTGGTGGCCACTGTGACTGGAACACAGGAGGCTCAGAGAAGTGACACAGATGTCCCCCTTCGCCCACAGGTGTTTACAGATAGGAGCAGCTCTGCTTTGAGCTTCGGACGTGAGTGGTCGCATCCCGACTTGACTCACCTGCCGCCTTGGAGGAGGGCGTGCGACGTTAAACAGCCATAAACAAACCGCTTTTTTGTTCAGGAGCAGAGGTTTCTGTGAGGACTTGGTGGGGCTGAGGGCTCGGTGGGGGGAGTCGGTGGAATCAGGAAAACAGGGAAGCTCCGTGGTGGCTGCAGCTTCCCCAGCCCTAGGTCTCCATGGACACTCTGTCCCTTCCCCGAAAGCAAGGCTGGTACATCCACACTGGACATTCAAGGCTGGCTCTGGGAAAGCGTGTCGTCTGTATTTCCCCCTGAAGGAACTGGTCTTCCTGGAAAATCGAACATCTTTTAGCACATGGGAAGAGGGAAATGGTCATCACTTCTATTTGCAGAAGAGCAAGAGACACATATATGGCTCAGCTTTGCCGGCCTGGAGCACAGGACAGCTCTGCAATCCCCACCAGGACGCACAGCCAGGGCTAAACAGGTCCCAGATGAACTGCAGGATATACGTGGGACCCTTCAACGTGCAGAGAATAACCCTGAGTATGTGTGAGGCTCCAGACGCCTTTTGAGGCTCTCGGAGCCCAGCACTGTCCCACCTTCTGTCTGCCTTCCCGGCTTTGATGTGATTGGCCAGGAGAAGCCTGAACCCTGGGCGCTGGCGGGAGCCTCCAGGCTTGCTCAGCACCAGCCAGACCTCGGAAGCTCCACTCAGGAAAGATGGGGCCCCCGGGGATCTTGAGCTCTTATAACCTGTCTCCCAGGAGGGCATCCATGTCCCCTACGAGAACACGTGGGCAGAAGGAAAGTTCTCCCATTCGCTGCTGTCTTTGCCCTGCCCGTCAGAAATCGGGGCTTTTGAGTTGAACTTGGTGTTTGGGAGTTTGAGTGACAGGAGCGCATCACGAGTATTCTTAGGGGGAAAAGCCCACAGTGGAGAGGCAGGCAGGCTGGGACTTGTTGTGCCCATGCAAGGAGTTTATCAGACGACTCTGGAGCCAGCATCACGTTCCTCTGGCTTTTTTCAACTGGAGCAGCTTCACAACGGTTTTATAGCCAAAGCCACTTAAATATTTCTACTGACTTCTTAGAGAGGACGGCTAGGATGTGCCAACCGTGAGCACGTGGGAGACATGGAAGCTCTTTCTATGACTGTGCACAGGAGAGTCTGACAGCAACTCTCACAGGGCAAATGTGAAGGGTGCCTGAGCCCGCTTCCCGTGGGAGTGAGCTCTCGTGCTCGGTCCATGGTGGGTGTTCTCAGGGGTCCCCGATGGCTTCTGCTTCGAGCTCACAAGGAAAACAGGAATGGAGTGTGATTTCAATCTGGGCAAAGACTCCCCACATAACCCTTCATACGGGACCAGCAGCCCAGACAGGCAGAAGGAGGTCAGGGGTGGGTGGAAGAGGTGAGCGTTTTCAGGTTTCCCGGACACACAGGCAGCTCGACATGTCACCAGGCTGCTGGGTTTCCAGAGCCCGGCAAGGCACGGAAAATCAGCAGGTCATGGGTCTTTTCCCCTCGGTCCTTCTCCCCAGCTTTCAGGGATATTTGAGTGTGTGTCGGGGAAGGAGGCGCTGAGCATGCTTGCTGGGCGCTTCTGCCGAGCCCTGAACACATGATGAAAGAATGGGGGAATGGAAACGCCCGGAGGGTCAAGAGCTGCGTGTTTGGGATTCCCAGTGCTGAGCTGCCCGGCCCCAAGGGACCACATGTGATGAGTGAGCCCTCCCTCCACCCAGGCCTGGACCTGCAGGTTTCTGGGGCACACGTGGCGCCAAACAAAGAGGAAATAGCTCCTCTGGGTCTCCTTCCAGGAGCTTGAACTTTCAGGTACCAAGACAGTCCAAGGGCCACATCTTAATAAGAGAAACACTGCGGGACTAAGATGTGTGCAGAGAAGATGAGGTAATGAGAGCTGTTACATCACAAGGAGGTGAGAGTCTCCTGGGACTCAGCCCTGCAGGAACATGTGAGCCACGGCGTGATGGGAGGGGGTGGGGACCTGAAGCCCCTTGGGGGAGGCAGTGAGGGCTGAGGGTGGTGGGTTGGGTTGCAGGTGGGACAAGATGGAAGCCTCCTTGCACTTGAAGGTGGTTGGACGGATCATCGTCTGAGCCACAGAAGGTCTCTAAGCCCCCAAGTCGCCATGGAAGGTAGTAGCACCTGCTTCACAGGCTGTCGTGAATGTGGATCCAGGCTGTACAGTGGCTGCTGAGGGAATGAAGCGATGTTCCTGGGGGTGCGTAGCCGATGGCCATGACTGCCTAATTCCTGCTGTTGAGTAAGAAAAAAAGCTACAGCTCTCATTATTGACAGATGATATGATGATCTACCCAGAAAAAAGTAACAGATTTATTAGTCAAACTGTTAGCGCCAATAAGAGTTCAGAAAGTTTGCCAGATACAAAAATCAGTAGCATGTCTTTGAACCAGTAATAGCCCTCCAAAAATACAAATTCTTCACAATACCCACAGAAACTATAAAATGTCTGGAATTAATAGTACCTGGAACACACAATGCCTCTATAAATCAGCATTTAAAGTTTTGACATAGGACATAGAATCTGACCTGAGTAAGTGGGGGAGATCTTCCATGCTCCTAGCTGGGACAGCTTAACATTTAAAGATGTTAATTCCCTCAAAATTAATCTATAAAATTCATGAAATCCCAATTAACATTCTAGTTTGATATACAGTAAATTTAAAATGTCATGGAAGAATAAAATTTCATGAAGATCTGTCTTAACCATATAAAACAAAAGACAGCAGACCAGCCCTCCCAGATATTAAGAAATACATAACCACGGTCATAAACACAGTGCAGTATTGACATAAAATCAGGCAAATAGAGCAGTGGAACAGAGTAGAGAGCTCAGAGGTACATCCATTTGTCTATAAGGACTAGAGCCACGATACAGGTGGCACTAGAATCAATAGGGAATGGATTGTTGATTAGCAGATGGTGCCGGGAATAGAGACTCACTATATAAGAAAAGTAGAACTGGCTCCTTTCCACCGTATACAATGGCAGGCTCAAACGAAAGACCTAAACATGGACTCTAAGACTCTAGGTTAGTAGAAAATTTGGGAGCTGAGCAAAGATTTGGGAGTGGAGAAGGACTCCAGAAACACATCTCCAGGAGCATAGACCATAAGAAGCACAGAGAGATGCCAGCTCTGTGATGGGTACAGGAGGGAGCTCTCTAGCCAGAGACATGTTGGGGTGTGCGGGCCAGGGGTCTAGGAGAAGAGAAGGGCGATTGCATTATCTATTCATATTTCCAGGGAACCGTTAAGCCAAACATTCAGAAAGTGGGTCAGCCCAAGTGATAAATTAAGTGGGAAAATGCTTTGGGAAGAGCCCATTATAAGGTCATAAATTTATTAGATAAAGTAATTGTGCAGTGTCAGACCATGCCAGCTTTAAATTCCCATTCACATGGCTAAGAATGGATCTTTTCTATAATTTCCTGGAATCGTAATTGACAGAGATTCAATTATTCTGGAACACATGAACTATAATGGGCTAAAATACCAGACCCTTTCTTATTCATGGGAGTATATATTTTTAATTGTCTTTTAGAAAGTTATTAGGAAGGGACAGTTGAGTAACAATTAATTTTAAAGATGTAATTAAACATATGCTTCAGTGTTTGATTTCAGCTCTCCTTCAGACACTAAGCACGATGGCTGCAGCGCTGAAGCCCCGAGCTTGGCCGGGCGGCCCCCATCTGCACCCCTCGGGGGTTTGCTCCCAGAGGAGTGGAACTGTGATGCCAGGCGGGACTTCATGCCCTCCTCTGGCCTTCCCCATAGTTCATGGAAGTGATTCAAAAGCACGCATCACAAAATCAATGAGTTCTCCAAGGAGAAGCAAATAAGTAAATGGGAGGTCCCACAACAAAGCTGGAGTGTGCGCGGTGGCTTCTGAGGCTCTGCCGCCAGCAGCCAAACAGCACTGATGGAGGCCGGCCGGACTCCATGGAATAAAGCTGCTCTTGGGGTCTGGATCCAGCAGAACTGAGTTCAAACCTCGGCTCCACTGCCTATGAGCTGTGTGACCTGTGTGACCTTGAGCAAAGCACATCACCTTCACCGGATCCCCATCTCTGTCCCTGCAGGGCCATCCTCAGGGTGGAGGTTAAGTGGGGTGAGTCGACAGTGCTGAGCAGTGATCATGAGTATTATTGTTATTGCTCTTTGGGAGCAAATATAGGTAAGGACAAGTCGTTCATGATCACTGTTGGACAAGATAAACACGTAAGACACTGAACTGAACAGTAGCTGGACAGGATTACTTAGAGGAAGAGTGGCAGCTTCTGTGAGATCCATTGAACAAATGTACCGCTGCAGAGCATATAAATTATAGCATATGAATCTTTCTTTACGCGGTGTCAGGAGAAGCCCTGATTCCCCAGGGGTGGAGGGAGTCTTCTGCTCCTAACTCTGCTCTGGAGGCTTCCTTACAGGACTCTGCAGGCCCTGTTCCAGATCTGCCTTCCTTTCCACACTTCCAGCAGAGTTGAGGTCTGAAAGAATCTCCAGTAAATAAATCCATCCACGGCTGGTCAGGAGCACCCTGGGTGACCTCCGTGTGTTGCATCAGCAAATGAGGGAGCAGGGATCTTAGCAGAGCAGCCCAGGGTCAGCGCTCTCCTCTCATTGGTGATCAGCCCTGTGTCTTGAGTCACAGGGACGTCATCGTGGGGCGGCACCAGCACAGCCAGAACTGGCTCAGGATTGCTGCCCGGGTGACAAACACATGGACCTTCTCCCTATGCCCACTTCTGCGGGTAATGCTTGCTCACAGTGCCACATAGCTCCCGAGAGCTATGCCACCTTTGGCTGCTCCAGCTTCTAACTCTTGTTACCAGCGGTTCTGTATCCTCGGCCCCCACCCCAGACTGGGCTGGTCTTAGCCATGCCCCGTTAGTGTTAGACAGGGGTTTTTCCCCAGACTGTAGACTTTTGATCATTGGCTGCCGGTTAATGTTAGAGAAGAGCGGCTAATATTAATATTAGATATTTATAGATTTAGGAATAAGATTTCATCTCCTATTACGAGTATTCAGAAATGCTGGTTGTAGTTATTGTTAGGGACACATGGAAGTGTACTTTTTTATTCTTCACCTCATATTTTCAACACTTCATGCTATGCTCCACCTATGTACAAGTTGCCTGTGCATACAGAGACACAGCCTGCCATTGCCTGCGTGGTGGCTCCATGGAGACCTCTAGCTGAGGCTGTTAATACCCAATGGAGATGGAGAATTTCTGGGCTCCAGAGCCCGTCACTGGGACACCTGTTCTACTAGGTCCCGTTATGGTTCCCATCACTTGCTATGCACTCCTGTAAGCGGGTTGTGTTTCCTTGTTCCCATACAGCAGGCGTGGCCACGTGACTTGCTTTGGCCAATGAAATGTTGGTGGAAGTGACACATGTCATTTCTGGGTGGAGACTTTCAGAGCAAAAGTGTGCTGTTCTGGGATGCACCCTTGTGCAAACAAATGCAGTAAGAGAATCTTCATCCTTAGCCATTTGCTTCCTTCTTAGGAATCATTCCTGCTCATCTACTTCTAATGAAGAAGCTTACCTCAATATACTCACCCTTCAGGTGAAGGTTTCTGTGCTGTCATTTTGCAAATAACCAGTAATGTTTAGCTGAGCACTTCCTATATGCTTCATGCACCAGTTTATTTAAGACAAACCCCATGAGAGTGGTTCTGTTATTATGCTGACACACATAAGAGTAACCAACCTGAACTCGACCCACTGGAGCCGAGATTCGAACCCTAGGACCTGAGTTCCAGAATTCTGCACATGACTTCCCCAAAGGTACTGGTAACACCCTATGGAAAAATGTATGCAAATATAGCAGACAGTAGGAATGGGCTCAAACGTGGTCCACTTAATTCCACCCTGGAGGAGCCTCTGGGGAGAGGTTGATGAGCATTTTGTGCTGCAGAAGAAGAGAGGAAAGCATTTGGGTCATGGGTAAAAGGCTGGCCTGGAGCCGGTATGCTGCTTCTGGAGCCTGCTAACGTGTTGCTTCTCCCACTGGCTACCATCCAGTTGTACAAGTGTAAACTGTGATGCTGCATTTCCACATGGTGTCTTCTGTTCTGCCCACTAGAGGATGTCTGGAAGGAAACATCAGACACAAGAACATCTGTCCTGCTTTTACCTGGCTGAGTGAAGCTGCCCAGAACAGCAGGACATCGGGAAGTTGACACATGGTGCCACACAGAATGCGTGGAGTAGTTTATTTTCTTTTTAGTGAGAGAAATCAAGATAAAATTTTTCCTGATGGTGAAATTGTGTATTTTGCATTTTATTATTATAGCAAAAAGATGGCCAAGAGTATTACAGTAATTTAAGTGATTGATGGAATTCTTAACTTTATGTTTTAATTCAGAGCAATTAATACTACTGAAGTTTTTATGCATGTTACCCTTGTGTTCATTAAACATACTGTCATCAGTGTAAAACTACATTCAAACACATTATTTTCAGCTGTAGCTGGTTTATGGTTTTTGTTTGTACTTTAACCTGTAGCAGTGAAATAGACTCTATAAAGCATTATTGCATTTTTGTGTTTAAAACTTACTGTATATGATAAATATAAAAACTCAATGCCATTGGGGCTTCCCTGGTGGCACAGTGGTTGAGAGTCCGCCTGCTGATGCAGGGGACACAGGTTCGTGCCCCAGTCCAGGAAGATCCCACATGCCGCGGAGCAACTAAGCCTGTGCGCCACAACTACTGAGCCTGCGCTCTAGAGCCCGTGAGCCACAACCACTGAATCCCCCATGCCTAGAGCCCGTGCTCTGCAACAAGAGAAGTCACCGCAGTGAGAAGCCCACGCACTGCAACGAAGACCCAACGCAGCCAAAAGTAAATAAATTAAATAAATTTTAAAGAACCCAAAAACTTAATGCCATTAAATATATAAAAGGCAAAAAGTGGATTTGGATTTTCTTTCTATTGTAGGAAAATCTGATTTCTTTGACAAATTGAATGTGGGGCTCTAAGAAGACAAAAGGAGTTGAGAACACCTGTTCCAGAAGCTGGTGATCCCATTTATTTCTGCCCTATGGGGAGGGACATAGGACAGAAACTGAAAGAGTTGCGCAGAAACCACAGCATCCAGGTCTCCTTCTCTCCCTGAAGTCCTCCTGTCGGCTGATTTTCACCTTGCTTCAGGGAGATGACTGTACTAGGACTATGGGTCGCTGGGGTCTGGTCCTTCCACCAGAGCAGTTTAATCACAAATCAGTTACAGGAAGGTAAGCAAAGCCACCAAGAGAGCTCATGGGCCGTGTGGCCACTGTGACTCCTGCATGGGCTGAGAGGTGGCCTTCTCCAGAGGGGGCTCCATCACGGCATGTGCAGGAGGCCTTCTCTTGAGGCGTCCAAGCTCCAGAGACCCTCGTCCTGTGGCCTGTCTGTGCCACTCTTGGCTCTGTGAGCTCTGAACAGCATAAAGGGGGTGAGTGGGATAAGTCAGGAGACGTTTGTTCTCACTTAGAGGGGCCATGCAGAATGAAAGCTGAAGACACGATTCAGTGCTCCGGGGTCGGGGGAATTTGAACCAGTTTCAGAAAAGCATCTTGCAGGAAACAAAAGCAAAAGATGTTCAGTGGTGTAGTTCTTTAAGCAACCACAATGCTGTGCAGATTGCAGCCAACAGCAGCAAGACCCTGGGCCACAGAGTTCTGCTCGGCCCACACAGACTCCTGTTTGCACACACTGGTGCACAGACAGGCTGCTGAACAGTCTACCTACCAGGAGTCGAGGGCAGCATCAGTGATCCCCCGCCTGTCCATTCCCCCTCCACTGCCATGTGCACGTGTGTGTGTGTGCATATGAGCTCGAGTGAGTGTGTAAATGAATGTGAGTATACATGTGTATGAGTGTGTATGAGTACACATGTAAATATTACAATCACACTTGCAGCTGTGAATCCCTCCCAGGAAGCAGTAAGAAGAATAGAAAGCTTATGTCCATGAGCTTTGCTAGAGTCGTTTCTGCGGAGGGCTAAGAAATGGTGCTGAAGGCAATACGTTGATGACTGGGCTTCCTGACTAAACACCACTCCCTTCCATCAAAACCCTGGAGAAGCAAAACAAAGGAAAAATAATTTTTAGAAAAGAGAAATGCCACCTTCAATTAAAGGGAGGAATTTCCACAACTACCAACGGTAAATCAGGAGAATGATGAGCCAAATCCTGCAAAAATATGTCAAATCCTCAAAATGATACATTTGTGACAACCATCACCAAATGTGTGTTTTTTTTTCTAAGTGCCATTAGATCTAAGGATGTGGTTGGACCACAGGGAAGTAAACCCAGTTCAATACCAAGTAATGTCAGGGAAGAGCAAGCTGATGGGGAAATGATGCTGACAAGAGTTTCCATCATCTGCTACTTGGTTTCCTTGCAGAGGAATTGACTTTGGGGCCATAGGAGTGAGGCCAGACGAAGAGGCAGCAAGGCCCAAGAGCACTGCGGAGAGCTTGTGCAGGGAATGTCTGGAAACTATGTTCCAGTGGACATGCATTCCTCAGATAAAATAATTATCAGATTTCTCAAGATTTGTTTGAGACCTCAAGTCCCATTCAAAGCTAAATATTTGTCCAAGCAATTTCCACTTGTCTCTCCCTAGGCTCTTTTTAATAGAGATCTGGCACCACAAAAATGAGTAATAATCACAAAGGAACCAAAATGGGACCTGGCCCAAAGGTTAAGAAAATTAAAGAAGGAAAATAATATAAGCAAAATAGTAAGGGTACAATATACATGGAATAAACATCCAAAGAGTTCAGATTATTGGTTCACCATGATCTCAAATTGTGGACAATATCAGTTATTGAAAAATAAGCTAAAAAATAAACATAAATATTCAAAAGGGAGACTATGTAATCATAGAAGAAAGAAATAAGTGAATTTACAGAGTTCCAGAAATAAATTTAAGAGAAAAATAGATATTTACAGAAATTAAAATCATCTTATAAACAAACTAAGAAAAAATAGGATAAACACAACTAAAAACGAACAGATGTGTTAAACAGGCTTTAGGAAAACATGCTACATTGAATGTAGTAGATATTTGTCACTAATTTTGTCCACCCAACATATGAACTTTTTTCAGTGTTCGGTGAATATGTCATTTTATGCCAGATTGCTTGCCCAGATTCTCTTGCAAATAAGACAAAGTGGAGAGATTTGGGTCCTGCCAATAAACACCCATAGAAGACTGGACACAGCAGAAAAAAGGATTAGTGAATTCAAAGACAAGCTAGTAGAATGTGTCCAAACTGGAAGAGAGAGAGAGAACAGAAATACACACATAGGCTATGGTCAAATCATCTCACATTAGGTACAGCTGGAGTCCAGAGGAAAAGCAGAAAGAATGGGCAGAAGAAATACTGGAAAAGATAATGACTGGGCATTTTCTAAAATTGATGAATGAAGACATTAACTCACTGATTCTAGAAGCTCAGTGAACTCAAATCAGCAAAAATAAAAAATGATTCAACAAGAAAAACACACACTGAGGCACATGACAGTCAAAATCCTAAAAAACAATCCTAAAAAACAAAGATAGAGAAAAAAAAAAATCCTAAGGGACACAAGAAACATTGCACCAAAGGAGATGCAGATCACTTTTGAACAGAAGTTATGGAAGCCAGAGGACAATAGATATTTAAAGAGTTGGTGGGAAGTCTGCCAGTCTAGAATTTCTTCCCAGCAAATGTACACTGTAACAGTATTACAGAATGTTCTTCAGGCTAAACAATAATATTACATGGAAACATGCAACTTCAGAAAAGATCAAAGAGTACCTGAAAAAGGTAAATATTTCAGTAAATATATAGAAAAATGTTGACTGGATAAAGCAAAATCAAATAAGAATCTGTAATGTACATACCTATTAAAATACATTACAAAAATAGCACAAAAAGAGAGAGTAAATAAACTGCTGTAATTTTTTTTTCAAAGTTCAGGAAATAGTTATAATATTTATTTAAAGTAAAGTATAATTTGTCAAAGATGCATATAGCAATCTCTGGAGTGACTACAAAAAATTATATATATATATATATATATATATATATATATAAAGTGAAAGAAAATTAAGCCAGAAAGAGACAAAGAAGAAAAGAATGGAAGCAGAAAAAAAAAATGAAAATAAATATCCAACTGTTTAACTTAAATCAAATATATATAGGTAACTATGTTAAACGTAAATGGATTAAACATTCCACTTAAACTACAAAGATTGTCATGCTGGGTAAAAATATAAGACCCAACTACAATAAGTCCCCTACATATGAACAGGTTCCATTCTGAGAGCACATTTATAAGTCCAATTTGTTTGTAAGTCCAACAAAGTTAGTCTAGGTACACAACTAACACAATCGGCTATCTAGTACTGTGTTATAATAGGTTTATGATAATTTTCACACAAATAATACATAAAAACAAACCAATACAAAAATAAAGAAAACATTTTTAATCATACAGTACAGTACCTTGAAAAGTACAGTAGTACCAGCTACATCACTGTTGTTTTTACGCTTGCTTCCAGACATCCTGGGCTTGAAATAAAGATACTGTACTACTTTACTCTATATAGTACTGTATAGTAAAGTACACAAAAGCACAACCACTTGCAGAGGGTGCACACACGTGACAATGTATGCCAGACAGGTGAACTGTTATGTGATTGAACATGCAAATGCATGTTCTCATCCTTGAAAGTTCGCAGCTTGAAGGTTCATATGTAGGAAACTTACTGTATATGCTGCTTATAAGAGGTACACTGAATATAGATGCCAAGAGTATATCATTACAGAGTCTGCAAGCATTAAAAATATAATAAGTATGTCAATCAATTTAAAATGGAAATCCCTTGAAATTGATACATTCCTGGAAACACACGTTTATAAAAACTGACACAAGAATAAATACAGAATATGATAAGTCCTATATCTGTTAACAATATTGAACTTACAATATTGAAACTTCAAAATTAAAATATTGAAAACTTGCGCACCAACAACCTTCAGACCCCGAGAGCTTCACTGGTGAATTCTTCTAAATATTTAAGGAAGTGGTGAGACTGATATTACCCAAACTCTTTCAAAAAAACAGAGAAAATAGAAGTGATTTCCAACTCAATTTATGAGGCTGACATAATCCTGAAATAAAAATCTAACAAGAACATTATGAACAAAGAAAATTATAGATCAGTATCTTTTATTAATATAGAAACAAAAATCCTGAGCAAAATACTAGTAAAAAGAGCCAGTATACATACAATGAATAAAGTATCCTGGTTATTGCAGGAGTGTACATTTACTTCAGTACCTGAAAGTTAATCAGTGTGATTCGCCACATTAACAGAATAAAGGAAAAAAAAAACACAAAACAAACACGTGATCATTTATTATATTCATTAAAAGCAAATGTCTAATAGAATTCACTACCTGCTCATGATTCCAAGGAAGGACCACCCATGCTGTATGAGCATTTCAGAGAGTCAGGGAGAAGAGGGGTTGAAGATTGTGAATTGACTGGCTTTCAGAGATTTTCATTATGCAGGGAAGAATAAGATTACAAGGAGTTTACAGACACTGGAACTGGGATGAAGGAAGTGATACCACAGACTGGATGGGGAAGGAAATTAAGTCAGCAAGGTGGAGGAGATCCAAAGGGAGAGGTCTCAGTATAAACATAGGAGAGTGAGAGAGTTATAAGGAACTTGTGCATATGGGTTGGTCCAAGGGAGTGTTACTGCAGTGGAAGTGGGTCAGTGAAGCCGGAAGCCTGTTGGGTAGGAATATGACCTGGTTGTGGACTTGGAGGTCACTCTGGGTGATGGCAGGATACAGGGTGGAGCGGAAGTCTTAGATCACCTGTGAAAGTCCTTACCTGTGGATTCCTAGTGATAATAGTGGAAAGAAAGCAGCATTGAAGACTCATCCCTGTGTGTTACTTTTACTCATTTCAAGTAGAAGAACATGAGAAAAAGCTTGGCTGGACCAGAAGGAGGAGCTGCCCAGCTGACCCAGAGGGAAATAATAAATGTCTGCTGTTTAAGCCAATAAGTTTTTTGAGTCTTTTGTTATACAGCAACAACTAACTTATACACTTTACAAAAAATAAGAATGCTTTCATTCTTAGAACACTGGAAAAACCGTCCCTACTATAATACTGCTTTTTTTTAAAAAATAGTTAAGTTTTAGAAGAGATTATCTACTGGACTTGAGACTAAAATGGATCAGAATATGTTACCCCCCAATATACCCTTTGGCACAAGGATTATTTTGAACTGCAGGCAACTGAGAATCAACAGATGCAGGGAGCATTCTCTTCCCTCTCTGTTTCTGCCTAAAAGCAGGGCATGCATTTCCTTTGGAGCACATGTCTTTCTAAATCAGACCAGGAAGAAGAGAGCAGCTCCTATCACTGGAGACAGAGCTGGCACCTAGATGAGAAGGCAGAACAAAATCTCACTAAAATAACCCTTATCTTCCATTGTTTCCCCCATTTCTTTCTTTGTCACTTGCCCACAGGTTATCATCCCTTGAAGCCAAGCCCTCTGTTCTTTGTTAAAATGATATATAAGCCTCCGGGTCTAAATACTTCTTTGAGTTTTATTTCTTTTTTGTGAACTCCTGTTCACATAAAGTATTAATGAATATTAATAAATAATTATATAATATAAATAAATCTGTAAATAATAATAAATTTATTTATTTATATCTATTTAAAATAGAAATCAATTAATGTATTTCTTTCTCTTAATTCATCTTTTGTCAGTTAAATTCATAAGGCTCAGTTGCCGAACCTAAGAGGATACAAGAAAACAATTTTCCATCCTGAAAGTTTAATTAATAGGGTACCTTTTACTTTCTTCTTATACATTTCAGGATTATTTGACTTTTTATAATAAACTTATTTATTTTTACTGTTAGAGAAAAAAATATTAACATTTTAAGTAACACTGTTAATCCATCAAATATACTAAACTATATAACACCAAGAATACTTAATGATTACTTTATTCTCTTCCCGATACCCAGTTCTCAATTACAATATTATTTACATATATTCCAATTCTAGAAAATGGCAATAGAGAAATGAATTAATAAAGGAGCTAGGTTTCTCCAAAGACATCAGATGGGCTTCGTGAAATAGAAGTCGAGAGACCAACGGCAAACAGGATGGGCTTTCTGACAAAGAAGCTTTATTCTCATTAACACATGCGACGATTGCAGACTGGCTTTGAAGATTTTTCTCTTTTTAAATTTGCTTCAGTAACGTACAGAAAATAAGATAAAATGCCTTCTTTGCTTCCTGGCATTGATGTCTCTGCTGTGTTTCAAATCTGAAGTTTTCTTTTTTTTTGCAACGAAAATCAAAAAATCATTAAATGATGTTAGAGACAGCAGGAAGTGTGTAAGAATCATAGAACATCTTGCAGCAGTATATATGATTTCATTATCTAAATCAGTGGGTAATGATTTCTTATATATCAAAGCTTATAATTATTTTTCAGGGATATGAACCACAGAGGGGAAGTGGGAGTTTGAGGATGACGTCAGTCAAAGAGCTAGGGTTTCTGCATAAAAGTGGAGGAATTTGCCCAAAGTGTAATTATGTAAATAAAATGTACCTGGGGCTAGAATAATTTGACTGTCTCCCACTGACAGAAATGGCCCCAGGCTCAGACCCATACCATTCACTTAGGGAGGTAGATTCAGAGGGCTCTCCCCCGCAAAAAACCCAGCTTTAATTTATTTTGCTCCTGACTATAGAATGCTGGAAGGTGGGTCTCCTCTGCAGCTGTGCTTATTTGCGTGAGACTGTTCTAGAAGAAAGCGTGGCATCGGTGGCCCCCTTCTCCTTACCTCCAAGCCCCTAGGCAGCTCGGCCCTTCCTCCCACCTGAAAAACAAAACGAAAACTTCCACAGGCACGGACACTCACTCCCTCAACCTCCTGGTCTTCCAACAACTATCAAATACTTTGAAAGAGGGGTTTCCCTGGTGGCGCAGTGGTTGAGAGTCCGCCTGCCGATGCAGGGGACGCGGGTTTGTGCCCCGGTCCGGGAATCCGGGAAGATCCCACATGCCGCGGAGGGGCTGGGCCCGTGAGCCATGGCCGCTGAGCCTGCGTGTCCGGAGCCTGTGCTCTGCAATGGGAGAGGCCACAACAGTGAGTGGCCCGCGTACCGCCAAAAAAAAAAAAATACTTTGAAAGACCATCTCCATAGAAGGAACCTTTGGGATGCATAATGCATTACCTTTAAAAAAAATAACAAAGCAGTCCAAATGGTATCGGCATGTTTGTACTTTGTCAAGCAAAGCCATTATTTTAAAAGAACGTGTACTACGGACCGTTTTTTTTTTAAAGAAAGGACACATTGTAACTCCAAACACTATAGGAAGGAGATGATCTCGGGATATGCTTAGCTTTCTGAAAAATTCACGAAATTGCCATTATCCTTATTTTTTCTCCTGATTTTCCTGAGCTGGCAGAAACGCTGCACTGAGTGCTCTGCTCCCAGGCCTGGGCTGGGGGGCCTGCTTCCTGTCTGGCAGTGGGGGGACTGGGACGGGCCTTCCCTTCTCTCCCAGCTCTGCCACCCTCTTTCCAGACCCTCCTGGACTCTGGCCTCCCCCATGATGTGCAGCCTCTCTGCGCACCTCTTCTGTGAACTATCTCACACTGTTATCCACCCCTCACTCTCCACGTCCCCCCACCTCCACGCCCTGGCGTGAGCCCCTGAAGACCCGAAGCGTGTGTCTCCAGGTGGTATCTGCCCAGGGGTCAGGGAGGCTTCCTATCTTTTCAGTGACTGCGTGCCTGGGTCTTTACCAACTCTTCGTTCTCTCTAAGGACAGGTAAGGAGGACAAGTTGATTTCAGTTCTGCACACGTTTTGTGCACCAAAGTCTAATGATTTTCCTTAGACGTGCCATCTTTTCAGGGCTTTTAGAGCCACTGGCCAGCTGACTGGTTTTGCTTTCCAAGCTCCCTTCTCACAGTTACCCAGACCTTACTGCCCGTCTCCTAAATCAGCATTTCAGGTCACCGTGTGGTGGTCCCAGCTCCACCGAGCCCAGGGGACTGGCTGCTGTGTCCTGTCCCAACTCTGCCCACCCCAAGGGTCCGGGTTCCCTCCGTCCTCTCAGGAAGCCTGGCCCTCTGCTTCAGCGCAGAGCCATCTCCTGTTTCTCTTTCCAACTTCCTCTCCCCAGGAAACAAGCAGTGAAATTTTCTCCATGGTTATAAATTAAGGTGGGGAGGTCTGGAGGTGGGCAGGGGGCAGGGCAGCCTTGTACCGAAGCCCTTTGGGGCTCAGACTGGAAGCAGGGCCAGGTTGTGAGGCAACCCGCAGCAGTCTTGGAGGGAAGGGACCTGGGGGCCTGATCTGGATCTGTGGACAGAATCGGGGGCCCCTCCGGCCATCAGGGCAGGCTCTCCCGCAGTGCAGCGTTAGGAGGCACCCCTTGGTCCCCGGCATGGGGCATTGGAACAAGGAGCGTCTGGAGCCCCCGTGGGCGCCCTGCCCCCAAGCCCTGGAAGTGGTCCCCTAGGACGGGGTGAGTGGAGCCGCCCCGTGAAGGAGGGACGACGGGCAGACCCTCATCCCAGGAGACCACGGGTAGCTCCAGAGACAGACCAGGCCTCAAGAGAGAGACACAAGAAGTGCCCCTGGCGACGCCCGCCAGACATAGGTTCTGTGGCTCATCTGAGAATTGAAGGGACACAGCTGCCGGCCTGGCAAAGCCTGTGAATCACAGCAGGAGGCCGGGACCCCAAGCACTCCCAGGATGCCCTGCCGTCCTGGTGCTTTGTGGTAGTGTTTCATGTCAGCCCCCCTGCCCACAAGGTGCTGTCAACGACCCCATTTTACAGATGAGGAAACTGAGGCAGCAAGCGGTTAGGTAACCAGCTGGTCCCGCTGCCCCACTCTCAGTGGTGAGCATCACTGTGGATTCAGGCAGATGTCGAGAGTCTTGGCGCCATCCTACTGCTCTCGCCCATCCCCTAGGGGGTGGGCGCCACCAAGAGGGGGATTGGGGCCACTGAGGCTGGAAGGCTTGGGCCAGGGTCTACTCGAGTCCACCCTGTGCCTCACCCGGCTGTCACCTGAGTTCTCCAGGCATTTAGTGTGACAAACCTCTGTCTTCCATCCTGAGAACTGGTTGGAGGCCTTGCCTATTTCTCAGCCTCAGCTCAGTGTATGGTGGAAACTAGACAGTCACCACTCACTCGTGCAGGACTGGCGGAAGGGTCACATCCTCTTTGGCCGCGCTCCTGTTTGATCCGCACAATCCCTACATGTAGGGGTCCGAACAAACCCTGAGCACAAGGTGAGATGGTGAGGCTGAAATAGAAATATTTAGATGGTTGAAATCACCCCTATGGGTTCCTTGCTGGGTCTAGATGGTTTGCTCATTTTCACCCTCTGCTGAAAGGGCACCTTTCCCACCACCAAGGCGGGCAGGCCCTCTGCTACTGAAAGTCTCCTGCCTACCCAAGGGCTGTGGCTCCTGGTCTCCTACAGCCCCACGGTCTCCCTGCCCGGCCCTGACCCTGGACTACCGGCCCGAAGACTGAACACAAGAGCCGCTCCAGCCGCCTCTGAGGCCCGCCAGACACAGCAGGGTCTACACTGTCGGAGGGCGGACACGCAGCCAACTCCAAGGAGCCTGAAGAAAGGAGGGCTTCTCGGGTCCCCCGGGCAGCTCCTCCTTTGAGACAACCCCGCGTCAGGGGTGTTCAGAGAAGAGAAGTGTCCAGCTGGCAGTCCACTCTCCCCTGACATGCAATGTGCTTGCTCGCGTACAGAGCGCTCCCTGTTTTGAGGACACAGGGGAATTTCGATTCCCCTGTCATGTTCATCCTCAGACCTCCATCTCGCTGCTGGACGCTGGGAGACCAGAATATAAGCCCTCGGCCCCTTCTCTCCCAGAGCAGGAGACCGGAAACTCCAGTGCAGGGATATGAACAAAAGAGGGCAACTAGCTCCCCCGAATGGCTGGGAAATACCAGGGAGGTGACCTTGAACCCTGTGCAGGACTGAAGCCGGAGATGGGTGGACACAGCCATGAGCCTGGAATGCGAGGGACAGGAGGGGACCCCCGTCTCCCACATGCGGAGAGTGGACCATCCAGGAGGAAGAGACTCACCTCATGGGGGGGGGGTCTCCCCTCTGCAGCCTGAGGGCCGGTCTCTCCAGAGACAAACGCTGCTGCTCTAGAAAGCTTGTGAGTTATGACCAAAGGGAAGGAAGTGTAGAGTGAAAAGCACTAATTAGGGATCTCCTTCATGAAATGAGCACGTGTAACAAAGTAAAATGATCCCTTTCTGGTCTCCCCAGGGAGCTCCACAGGCCAGTTAGTGATGGGATGAGACTCCTTGATTCATGTACAAATGACATTCGGGGATGGATGGAGACAACGGTGCACGTTGGTAGTTTAAACACACCTCCTTGGTTGCTGTTACGCTATGAATTCTGGGGAAAGTTTCCCTTCACTCTGGAAAGGCAAGCTTCAGGCCAATCTCCTGCTGGTATGTATCCCTGCAGTGCCACGTTTATCCATGCCGATCCTGGGTTGCTCTGGCGTATGCCGTGTGTGCGTGTGTGTGTGTGTGTGTGTGCATGGTGTATATATGGGTGTGTTTGTATGCACGTGGGATGTTGTGTGTAGTGTATGTGTATATGCGTCGTATACAAGCGTGTGTGTGATGTGCATGTGTCATGTGTGTGTTGTGTGTGGGTCTGTGGGTGGATGTTAATGCATGTATGTGTGTGTGCATATGAGTATGTACGTGTGTGTCTTCCTTCAACATTTGTTCTTGGTCCCTCGACACTGAAGAAATATTGAAGAGTACAAACCTGGGGCACTAGTGAGACCAGATTTGAAACCAGGCACAACGAGAGGATGGAAATCATGGGACACTCGTGGTTATTTCAGCTAAAGTAAGTAAACACCCTTTTTAGGGGAGAAAACCCTTGTTTAGTGGCCAAGGTCATGAGCCCTGGTGTGAGAATCCTTAACCTTGAAATCCAGCCCTGTCCTTACAGGCTCTGCCACACTGGAGAAGCTTCTAGATCAGAGAGCCAGCTCAGCTTCCTTGTTCGTGAAGGGTTGTACTGAGAGTTCACGGGCACATGACCCTTGATCACTGTCAGGGTGTGAAGCTGTGGTCGCTCCCTTTTAACCAGGTGAGTAAGGATCAGTGAGTCAGGTGGTGAAAACGGATGCTGGGTGGAGAGAAAGTGGGTAGGGGAGGCGGGTGCAGGTGGGAGATGGGGAAGGATGGCGGGTGCACCCAGCCTGCCGCAACTGCCCAGGACTGCAGGGCACCGGCTCCAGGCCCAGCCCCCAGCTCCTAATCACAGGGATGCTGTACCTGAGGGTGGTGGACAGGCCGGCAAGGGCATCCAGTGACTCACAAGTCTCCGTTGATTAAAATCCCTGATTTCTCTTGACACGATTCCTTTCACACCTGTTTCATTTAGCTGGATTTGGGATTCTAGATTTGGACTATTTTCTCACTTGACCCTAAACATTAGTGATTGTGTTACCCTTTCTGTGGAAATCATGTTACTAATTCTTTGGTTTTTTTTGGAGAATCTTGGAGCCTTTGTACAATGATTCCTGTCTCTCCAGACTCCTTGGAAGGCAATAAAAAACATGCTCTAGAAGAATCACTTTACTCTGCCCTGAAATCAAACCATTTTGGGGGTGGGAGGGAGGCTGTTTAAGCTGCTGGGTAGAGAGCTGGGCACACTATCCCGCTGCCGCTGTGAGTGAGGCAGGTTGTTTCTGGGAGGCAGTTAACCGGCAGGAAAGGGTCCAGCCTGGGCTTTCCTCTCGAAGAAAGCTCTGTGCAGACTTTATGGCCACATCAGTCAGGCCCTTGGCTTCACATCCCAGGGGAGAGAGGACCCTTCACGGCCACCTTTCCTGGGCATCAGCTCAGAACTGGAAGAGGGCAGAGGGCAGAGGGCGGAGGGCAGGCTGTGGGCAGGGATCCATGCGGGTGAAGCCCCTGGGGGTGGGGCTTTTCCCTGTAGCCCCATCGGGAGGAGCTGGATTCCAGCACCTGAAGAATGACTGTGGCACCACGTGCTGTGTTCTGTGGTTACCACATCCCTGTGCCCATACACATGGCTATGGGTGACAGCACAAATGGAAGGGCATCAACGCGGAAATATCAGCAAGTCACCCAGGGCAAACACGCTCAGTGAGTACAGGACGCGACGCGACATGCAGAATGCCTTCCTGGGTCTCGGCGCCCTCGTTTTCAGATTTTGTTACTAAATCCATACGTAAGGCGTTTAAACTTCACCCTTCTTGTGCACAAGACAGGCCTCAAGGACGAGGGAAAAGACTGATGGGAAGGGAAGTGTGAGTGTCATGTTGTGACACTTATGTCACCTTTTAAATACCTTATGGTTTGGATCCATAAGTGATCAGAGCGTGGCTATAACTGCATCCAGAGGAAGCTGGAATTCAGGGAGCTTGCATGCACACACAGGTATGCACACACGCAGTGCACATGGGTACCCATGCATGTGTACCCATGCACACACATACATGTGCATACTCACGTGCATGCGACACACACATGGACACGCACACAATGCACACATACACATGCACACGTGCACACAATGCACACACTCAGTACACACAAATGCACGTGCATACTCACATGCGCACACATGCAATGCCCGTATATGGACACATGCATATGTACACACACAATGCACACACATACATGCTCACATGCACATGCAATGCACACGCACAATGCCTACACATGGACATATGCACACACACAGTGCACACATGTGCACACACATACATGTTCATACTCACATGCACACACAATATGTATCCTTGCTGAGAATGGAGCCCAGATTCCCCACCCCATGCTCCTGGTTCTCTGGAAGGGGTGATCCCCACCACCACACCATTGCCTCATGTTTGAAATTTTCCATGAGTTCAGACACTAGATCGATCATCACCATCACATTAACCTGTTACTAATGGGCTGAGGGGTGGAGAGAGCGATGTGTCTCTGGGCCCCACTGGGCATGAATGGTGACCTGCGCTCGGATGTACACGAGCCCCAGGGGCAGAACCCACTCAGCCCACCTCTGCACTTACCACCTGAGGCTAGTTCCCTGGGCTGACACTAGCTGGGGCTGAGGTGTTCCCATGTTGACAACATGAACAGCCACTCGCCAAGTTAAGACTTTATAAAACATGGTTCCTTCTAACAGGCCATGCACAGTATTTAAAATTCAAGATGTCCACCAATTATTTAAAAGCTCCCTAGCGGGCTTCCCTGGTGGCGCAGTGGTTGGGGGTCTGCCTGCCGATGCAGGGGACACTGGTTCGTGCCCCGGTCCGGGAAGATCCCACACGCTGCGGAGTGGCTGGGCCCGTGATCCATGGCCGCTGAGGCTGCGCGTCCGGAGCCTGTGCTCCTCAACGGCAGCGGCCACGACAGTGAGAGGCCCGCGTACCGCAAAAAAAAAAAAAAAAAAGAACCTGTTGTATAAAATAAATAAATAAATAAATAAATAATAAAAAGCTCCCTAGCAATGCAGTAATCAGGAAAGAATTACCCTAAAATCATAAGGAGGTGTCCCCCCTCTGCAGTGAGAGGATCCCAGAATGTCCTTCATGGCTGGAGCTGCCTCCCGGCACACCTGGCTCCAGGGCAAGCAGCCTCTCTCTCTCACGCAGGGGATGCGTCCTCCTGCCCTCAGGGTCATTTCTGAGTTGGAGTTTGAGGGGAAGATCAGCCCCATTCCTTTCCATTGGAGGCTGGAAGGCCTCAGAGGTGTCTCCCCCGTCTCCCCGCACCACCTCCTCAGGCCCCGCCTGCCTGCACGGTCCCCTCGGATTGCACATGTCCTGTCTGTGATCTTTCCACCCCTGCACATCCAGCCAGGTTTTTGCCTGTCATGGGTGATGGAGGGACAGGGCTGGGATGGGTGTCAGGATGCGGGTCCCAAACATGACCCCACCCTCCCCAGGCCGGCAGCCTCATCTCGTTTGGGGCTCTACTGCCCAGGGACTCCATTTGGTTCTGGGAGCCGGGAGCAGACGGTGAGGGCAGGGCGACCTGGGAACACGGGCAGCTGAGCAGGCAGGAGAGGCTCCTCGCTTAGAACTGAAGCAGCTTGAATTGAACCTCGAGACCACACTGCAAAAGACTCCTTTCAGCGCTGGCTTCTTAGCCAGCAAAAGAGGGACGTACCCCTTGTTGTGCACCTCCACGCGGGAGCAGGAGCCTGTAGAGAGGGAGATTTCTGAGGTGAGAGTTTCAAGTGTCCAAATTCACCTGTTAGGGGAAGCGGTATTGTTCCATTACTATTTCTTATCATTAAGTTCACATGTGGGGGGCAGGGGTCAGGGTAGTAGTGTTTACTAGTAAGCTTATAATTAAGTATAGTTTGCTCAGGCTGTCATAACAAAATACCATGGCTGGGACGGCTTAAACAACAGACATTTATTGTCTCACAGTCTGGAAGCTGGATGTCCAAGACTCAGGTGTCGGCAGGGCTGGTCCTCTTGAAGCCTCTCTCCTTGGCATGTAGACGGTCATCTCCTCCCCGTGTCCTCATGTGGCCACTCCTCCCTGCTGGTGTGTCCTGATCTCATCTCTTATAAGGACACCAGCCCTATGGGGTTAGTGCTACCCTAATAGCCTCATGTAAATGTAATCACCTCTTTAAAGACCTTGTCTTCAAATATGGTCACATTCAAAGGTACTGGGGGTTGGGACTTCAATGTAGGAATCCGGGGGTCACAACACAGCCCATAATAGAGCCCGATACACACTTGTGACTGTGAGTTCACATCTCCTTGGGGTGAAAGGCCAGGGTCCTGTGTGCTTGGTAGCTAACGGACTCAATAAATGTTTGCATGAATTTATGAAAGCGATTTTGCTGCAATCAACATTGTAAGATTTGACCAGCATCTGATGTAATTTCCCTGCTTCTGTGAGGGTTTTTTCCCCATTTTTTAATGCTGTGGTCATAGTTGTTTAATCTTCTCCAACTGCCCTTACCTGGCCACTTCTTGAATTTTGTGTGTGTGTTAAACCCTAAGAACAAGGGTTCGATGAAACGTCCCTGGTATTTTCCGAAGGGAGAGGCCCTGTTGGCGTGCTTCTGATCCTTTGAACCCTCTCGTTCCAGGTCCCCCTACCTTGTTGAGAGAATATCTTCCCTGGTTTTAATCAAGTGGGGCGTTTGCACACAGGTCTGCTTCCTGCCACCCGTGTTGACTTCCCTCTCCCCAGCTTCGTTTGAGCGCAGTGGCACTAACTCATAAAATTAATTCCCTTTTCGCGGGTTTGTCAGAAATGAAGATTGTCCTGACCCCTGGTTGAACTCATCAGCTGAAATGAAGTTGTTCACTGAACTGGAGAAGACAAAGCTCGGTTCCGAGAGATTAATCGGCTCCATCAGCCCTTGGAGGAGACCCGGCCACGGCCCGTCACGCCGACCCTGGACAGCTCCAGTCCCGCACAAATGAAAGCCATCACTCCCGGCCAGGAAGATACTAAATTATAGGCTTTTAAATTTAATTTTCAGTTTACTTGTGTTTTCGATTAGCGTGCCATGTCTCATGAAGACGGTGCTACTTTTGAGAAGCAAACACCTCCCCTTGTAGCCTGGGAGGCCCTGGTTATTGAAAGGCAAGATCCACCTGAGATCTGTCAGCACGTGAATAGCAAACTATTTTCTTCATCCCCAAATCAATAACAGCCTTGGCAATAAAAAGTCGCCCTAGGCCTGGGGCCACAGGATTTCTCGACAGGCTCCTAAAACCATCCTCAGGTCACCGGAGGCCTGTGGATGGCCGTCCACTTTCTGTTCATGACTGCGAGGGGGTAGGAAAGCTCAGGGCTGATGACCTGTCACCAGCTGGGAAGCGCTGCCCCTCTTATCCTCCTGGGACCGCAGCTGTGCACGCACCGAACGGACTTTCTCCTGGTCCCAAGAGCAGACATTAGAATTGCCACTGCTTGGAGACTTCGAAGGGTGGGTGACGGTCCTCTCTGTCCTGTCCTGCCTTGCATTATTCCAGGTGTAGGTTCACACATAACCAGCCCCCATTTCTACTGAAGACAAGCTTTGGAGAAACCCGAGTTAGCATCTAGACCTGACGGGCCCCACGGGGAGACCCCACAATCCCCTCCCCTGTGTCGGACGCTCTCCCTGGCTGGAGCCCATGCCGGCCTCGCCCTCAGCCCCCAACAAAGCAGAGATCTTCCTCGTCCACTGCCTCTGCCGCCTTCCCCACCCTCCTTGCTCCCAGGAGGGGCCATTCCTGGCACGACTCCCGTGGCATTTCCCGACAGTGTCCCAGCCGCTCTTAAACCCACAAACCACATCTGCTGGTCTGCAGCCCTACCTCGCTTTAGATAAGGGCTCCCTTAGGTTGTAAGATGACAAAGGACAAAGACAAAATAAACTTCAAAGAAAAGAAAGTGTAGAAAAACTCTAAATAGCATTCTCACCTAGTCTACAAAAATCAACGTTAATCTTGGTCTTTTCACCTTCCTTTACATTTCTACAGCACTTCCCTTCATTCCTCCCTTCCTTCCTTCCAGAGACTCTTATAAAATTGAGCACAAAGGGAACACAAAAGAATGTATTTGCGTCTCCCCCAGTTCAAGTTTCCTTTGCCCTGACCCAAAGGTCTGGACACGGAGAGAATGCTCTAGACCACGGCCAGCACACTTGTATGATGCAGAGCCAGAGTGTAAGTATTTCAGGCTTTTGGCCACACGGTAGTGGAAGCAGCCCTTCACCGAGAGCAGCATGTACCATAAATCTCGGCGACCACCGAATGTGGACTTCAGACTGCTTTCACGTGCTACAAAACGTGGTCATTCTTTTCTTTTTTCTCCCCACAATTTGAAAATGACAAGACATTCCTAATTTGGGGCTGCACAAAAGTCGGCAGGGGCTGGATCTGGCCCCTGGGCTGTCATGTGCAGACGGGGTGTTGTGGGAGCCCCCCAGTGTTGGCTGCGGGGTCTCACCCCAGCTCCAGGAGTCCCACCTCCTCTTGCTTTCTGCCAGCCACAGCCAAGGAGCAGAGGGGCCACGCAGCCTGACTCAGCCCTCAAGTCTCCCCTTTAGGACGTCTGGGTGGCTGAGCATCTTCATTTCCCAGGCTCCTGGGCCGCGGGCACTGCTGGTCCCAGCACCAGCCTTAGGCAGAGTGATCAGGTTCATTGACCGGGGCTGTGTCTGCTCCCTCTTAGAAGAAATGGGGTTCGGTAGCTCAGAGATAAGGAGCAGCTCCCGAAGAATGAACGAATGAGGGGGTGAGTCGGCCCTGCACCAGCCCTGGCTTCACTCACTCGCCTGCTCTGTGAGCAACGAGGGCTCTGCAGACACTGCCTGACCTGGGATGCAGCCTGGATCTGCTCTGGGTGACACTCCTCCTGAAAGGCCGGGGCCCGTCTGTCTCCCTGCTGCGCTGTGCTCTGACACCACGACTCGAGCGCCTTTCCAGGGTAAATCCCCCATGTCACCCGCTTGCCTTAACACTGGCGGATCCAGGCCCCGTTTTCTCATCTCCATCTCTCTGCCTGGAACACTCGAGCATCCCCTCGGCCCCATGCTCTCCGCCAGCCTGAATCCCTGGAAATCTGTGCCCAGGTAAGAAACAGGATCTGTAGCAGGTGGGACATTTGCAGTACAGTCAGGAGGAAGGGGAAGAGAGACACAGAACTGAGGCTGCTTCGGAGACAAAGAAACGAGTGCAAAGTCGGGGGAGGCTTTGCCCCAACAGGCCCGGGGCTGTGGCTGTGAGCACTGAATGCCCCAGGAAACCCCGCTGTTCCAGGCCAGCCCCCTGCTTCCCCTCTTGTGTCTGGGTGCTGTCTGCACAGCCCATAAGGCCCTGTGTCCCTGCTTGCCCCAGCTTTTAGTGAACGCAGCACCTAATTTAGTGCATTATTTGATTTTCGTCTCACCTTAGCAGGACAGGAAACCCTGAGTTCTCATGCTGAGTTGTGCCTCAGAAGGCCGGCCCTCCTCCATCCTGTTCAGCCACCAGGTCCGGGTGCCGAGACAGCCTGCGTCCCCCCTACTGTGAGGCTAGCTGGCAGGCGGGGGCCACCAGCAAAGAGATGACCCCAAATCAGCCTTTTCTGGAGGTAATTTGATGCTTGATAATTTTTTAGAAAGCGTGTTTGAGCAGCCTTGGAAAATCAGAACCTTGTGGGGTGCTCTTCTCACTTTGTGTTTGTGGCCTCTGGGAGGACGGAGGGGCTCAGCTTCTGCCTTCCACTAAGCAGTGATTGAAATGTGCCCCTGCCGCTCTCTTTCTTGGTCTGTCATGAGATGTGTCTCTGCCCAGGATCATGACCACACGGGCCTCATGTGGAGGTAGAGGCCGGAGAGTTCTCACACCTGGCGGCGTGCACCCTGGAGATGGCTTGGTAGCATCTCAACCAGCAGGTTGAACATGAAGAACAACCCAAGTGGGTGTTTCCTGCTAATCGTGCCTGGGGCTGGGGCTGGTCTCCATCCTGTGATCACTCCAACTCGGTCTGCCTGGGATCCTGGGAGGCTTCCAGAAACTCAGGTGAACTGATGGACTTAAGAAGAGAGTCAGCCCTCAGCAGGAGTGAGTGTGGTCCCTGGAAGCAAGGGAAGTATTTGTCCGACAAAAGTGCAGGGGTTCCAGGAACCACTTTCCACTCCACGTGGCTGCTATGTGCTGCATCGTGTCTCCCTCCAATCCTGTGTTGGAGCCCTACCCCCAGCACCTCGGGATGGATGGTGTGGAGATGGACCTTAAGAAGGCAGTGAGGCTAAAAGGAAGTCACCAGGGTGGGTCCCAATCCTACAGGGCTGGTATCTTTGTGAGCAGAGAAGGTGAGGACACAGACACACAGAGCGGGACAGCCACGTGAGGACAGGAGAAGCCAGCCCTGCTAGCATGTTGATCTCGGAATTCCAGCCTCCAGACGGTGACAAATGCATTTCTGTCATAGAGCCAGGTGCTGACTGCCAGATTAACATTAACTTCGTTCAAATTGATGTGCTCGGCCACGCATGTTCATGTGAGGAGCTGGCTCTCATGGTGTCTGTGGTCAGTGGCTCTGCTTGGACATGGCATTGAGCTGGAGCATGGAAGTCTCTCCCCCATTGGTGAGGAGCAGAAAACCCCCTTCCCACTGGCACACTGACCATGGGGTCCACTCTGACCATCAGAGTCAACAAGGAGGAGTTGTAATTAGCTGGAATGTGGCTTGCACACGTGGTTAATTGGCGATATTGGTGGTTTGCCTCAAACCTGTTTTCCCACAAGGCCCTCTAGGTGCTCCTTTCCTGGTGTCCCCATCTCCCCTTGTGTCCAGGAGGCTGTCCACTGCTTTCTAACCAGGCACATTTCCAAAGTTATATTTGTCTGTTTTGACAAAAGACATGCAAGCGTCTGTTTCTATGTTGACTTTGTTTCTCATCGAGGTACAATCCAGAGAGTCCGACTATTATCATAAGACAGAAATGCTGCAGCTCAGGACATGCCGCCCAGGGATGGGAAGTGAGGGACTCCAGGCTTGGGAACAGATATGGCAGCCATGCTCCTGGCTCTTATAAAAAGCCCAGTGTTGCAAAGCTGCAAAGGCTGGGATCCAATATGACTTTTCCGAGCTTGAATGCCGGGGATCCTCTATATGTCCGAAGCGTGTGTTCCTACAGCTGGCGTGCTGAGCCTGCCGGTGCTGTTGGTGGGAGCTGTCATAACACTGTCCCTCATCCCCCAGTCTGCCGCCTGCCCTGTCAGATGAGGGGGGCCCTGCTCTCTGGGTTCCACCCACCCTCGCTCAGCCACAGGTGCCGGAGGAGACCCTTAGAGTCAGACAGGATGGTGTGCTGGGTCTCCTTCAAGTTCTGCAGGCAGATTCAAAGCTGAGTCACGCGAACAGGTGTGAGGGATTGGAAGTTCTGTCTGGGGGATGACATTTCTGTGGTTGTCTGTGTCACCCTCAGAACACACTCTTTGGTATTAGAAATTCGTCAATGATTAAACTGATCGTAAATTACACACCACGGGTGCTTTCTTTCCATTCAAAGCAGGCTTTTCTAATTTTAAAAAGAGAAAGAATAATCTGTATGAAATAAGCAAACAAGACTACTTTTCTGTGATGTGTGGCACTTTCCTCTCACGTGTGTGATCCCTTTTTCGTATTTTGCTTTTTATGCATTTGTACAAAAATATGCTGGGAGTACCTTGGCCATGTACTGTGTTAGTGCAGTATGGAACGTGTTGGAAATACTGAATTTAATGGGTGCAACTTGCAACCTTGTGGACAACGTTAAGCAAGGCATGTATTGTAATATTGATTTTTTTCTCATGCTCGGTTGGACCCAGGACCCAGAGATAAGTCGTTTCGTGGATTGATGGGCCAAATGGAAGATGCGTCTGGGAAAGGTTCCGAATACAGGGATCCGCTGCTTTTTAAAAGTTTGCTTTACTCCACTTCGCTCTTACAAAAGACCTACATTGGTACCAGTTTCGCTTACAGAAAGAAATTCGAAGAGGATTTTTGAATTTACAAAAAAAGGTGAAAAGTTCAGTGTGGGTTTTGCAGTGAAACCCTTACAGAGGCAGTGCACACCCTGGGGGCGGCCCCGCTGAGCTCTTTCCTGGGAACCACACTCAGCATCAAGCATCCAGCTGTCAGAGCTCTGACCAGTGTCTGCGAGCACCTGTGCTTCACCCGGATTTATTTTGTGGCTTCGTTATAAACACATGTCTTAAGGTAACTGCTTCTTCTCTTTATGTCATTTTGGCTATGAAAGGTTTCACAGGAACACTCTGCTTTCAGATAGCGGGGCAACCTGCAAAATGGTGCAGACATTTGTCGTCCAGAACTGGACTTCCCTGTGGGTGAGCGGCCCTGAGGACTCCCGGCCAGCAGGCTTCCAGGGAGGAGGGCTGCCCACATCCACGGCGAGTGTCTGCATGTTTCTCAGGAGGAGATGCCCCAGACCTCCTGCCTCCCCTACTGGGACTGAGCAATGCTAAGGAATCCGGTTTTTTCTTTTCCTCTCACTTTTTCCCCTCCCTCCTCCCTCTGTTCCTTTCCTTCTTCATCTCACCCTCCGAAACCACATCGTAAGGAAGGCTAATTTGGAAGTACAGCAGTCAATGATAACTTCCTTAATTGATGGATCAGGAAACCCGCTTCAGGTGGGAACGTCCTCTTGGACAACCTGCTCAGAGGCCTCCAGACCCGCCTAGCTGCTGTGGCAGGAAAAGCATCCTACTTGTGCTCTGAATTACCTCCTGCGGTAGTGATGGGTTTGGGACATCATTAGATGAATTACCAAAGGAAACAGCAGTATACCTAAAGTAGCCGCCGTGCTGTCAATCAGAGAACAAGTTCCCCTGCCATCTGAGTGTGGGCACCCTCCCGTTTTTGGGAGGAGGGTCACACGGGCAGGGCTGGCTTCCTGGATGGGTGAACCGTGCAGTTGCTCAGGGCCCCCCAACCCTCAGGGGGCCCCATGCTTTGCTTAGTGCTCTGCCGTTGGCACCCGACCCAAAGGCCACTCCTCTGTGGTGCCCAAGAATGGGCAGGGGGACAGGCTGCCAATGGTGCAGGCAACAAGTAGGCATTATCTGTAGGGAATTCTAAATAATAATAAAACGTAGTAAAAGTTGGTCCCCCTTTTATTATCATCCTGCAGCAACTCTAAACAATATCAGTAATAAAACCCTCCTCCCTGGAAACACCCTGTGTGGAGTTGTAAATACCTGGTGCGATGGCTATTGAGATTTAATAAGCAGATACGTAAGCAAGCTCCAATATTTGCTTAATTCTGCTGGAATCACAACTTTGGGTTCGTTCCTTTCTTTGCCACATGAGCAGTTTTACTTTCCAGAGCCTGGAGGGCTTAGGAAGGGGCCGCTGCAGCTCGGTCTGGAGGCAGAGCCGGCTGGGAGGGCTGGCGGTGGACAGCAGCCTGACAGCGGTCATGTTGGTAACCAAGCAGTTTGGAACAAACGGTACCTTCCAGCGTCTAAAGTTTATGGATATTATTAGCCAATCAGCTTTTGTGTTTATTTACTTTTTTATGAAGGTTGGCACTCACTCCAGTCCCCCACCCCCAAGATCATCCCTTTGTGACTGCGTTTGCTGTGTATCAGCCAGTATATTCCAGATCCTATATAACTTTGAGTAATACAGATTACACTGTACAATTCAACATGCAAACTTCTTAAGATCCAATATATGAGTATTGTGTTGCTTTTCAAAAGTGACCATTTAAACTTAAAGTGATTTTATATATATATATATATATATATATATATATATATATATATATATATTTTTTTTTTTTTTTTTTTGCAGTATGCGGGCCTTTCACTGTTGTGGCCTCTCCCGTTGCGGAGCACAGGCTCCAGACGCGCAGGCTCAGCAGCCATGGCTCACGGGCCCAGCCACTCCACGGCATGTGGGATCTTCCCGGACCGGGGCACGAACCCGTGTCCCCTGCATCGGCAGGCGGACTCTCAACCACTGCGCCATCAGGGAAGCCCAAAGTGATTATATTTTGATATATTCATGCTTTATTAATCAAATCCTCAGGAAAAACAGTAATAAAAATTTCACCTTATTTACAAGGTATTTGCAGGGTTTCAATTACTGTTGAGAGGCCTTTTTTTCATCATTAAGTGAAACATACCCTATTTTCCCCACAGTTATATGAGGGTTTGGGCAAAGGGCCCTGGTTTTGTTCCTACACAACCCCAGCACAGCCGCCCCCAGCCCCGGGCTGCCTCAATCTCCCCACGGTCAGGCACATTTTGGTGTCCTCACAGCAGCTGGCTGAGAGGCAAAACCTGTTCCCAGAGAACAGAATCACGTTACCTTGTATTACGAGAAAAATAAACTGTAGAGGGAAGAAACACAGTTATCTTTTGTTCTGGGCATCACATTGCTTTTTTGTTTTGTTTTATTTTATCTTTATTTTTTTAATTGAAGTGTACTTGATTTACAATCTTGTGTTAGTTTCAGGTGTACAGCAAAGTGATTCAGTTATACATACATATATTCTTTCAACCCACAAATCATTTCTCATTTCTTCTGCTCCTGCCGAGGACTTACATTTCCAGGTGTGCTGACTGTTGCTGGCCCATCTTCCTGTCTGGAAGTGGATTCCACATGGCAGTTAATACCCACGTGGTCACCTCTGGGTTCAGAAGCAGTTTGGTGGGGCTAAGTTTTCGTCCCACCCCATGCTTCAAACCGAGCTCCTCGAACAACGGGTATGTGGAGACTCAAGCCGCTGTGGCTCCAAATCACATTCAAAGTTGAAATTCCGCATTAGAAAATGAATATTCCCTCTTGGATGTGGAATAAAATGCTTGCTGTATATTTGCGTGCTTAGAGAAAAGGTTTTTTATGGCAAAGAGAGAAATGAAGCTTTGGATGAACAGATCCAAAGGCTATGAAGCCGGAAAGGATTTCAAGAAGTAAATTGCAATTTCACTGTGAAGGCAAATGTTCTTTTCAGTCTTGATTTGCACTAAACACAGAATGAGAGTCAAATGGAAATGGAACAGAGGCACATCTCAGAAAGGAACCCACAGACGAGGACACACAATCGCAAACATGGTTAAAGCCTCCTCAGCACAATGATTGCAGTGGCTTTTCTGACAAATAGTGAAGTATCACATCTTCTGAGGAATTGTGATAACTCATAATGTGGGTAATTGTTTTCAAGTTATAACTGTCAGCTTTGTAAGTCTGATTTGCATTGCAAATGAGAAATATTAATTAAATAGTGAACGTGTTTGAAAGTGACACGGCTCCATGTCTTAAGGGTTACCGTTTCAAAGCTGCGTTTAGAGACCTGTTCTGACCTGAAAGACGCTTTGGGATAAACACATATTTACAACAAATTTTTATTTTCCCTTTAATTCAGATAAAGATATTTTAGAATAAACTTAAACTCAGGAAGGGTTTGTATTCTTGTGTATTATTAGCTGGAGGCTAGCCAAAATCTTCCTTTAAGTAACAGAATAGAGAAACAAATTTTTTCTTTTTTTTTGCTGTACACGGGCCTCTCACTGCTGTGGCCTCTCCCGCCGCGGAGCACAGGCTCCAGACGCACAGGCCCAGCGGCCATGGCTCACGGGCCCAGCCGCTCCGCGGCACACAGAATCCTCCCGGACCAGGGCACGAACCCGCGTCCCCTCCATCGGCAGGTGGACTCTCAACCACTGCGCCACCAGGGAAGCCCAGAGAAACACATTTTTAAAGATTGACTTTTAGTTTCCCGTCTCCTCTATTTTAAAACAGCCTAGCTTATTAGCTAAAAAGGAGAGGATTTTAATGATTGAAGCCTTGAACTTAATCTGCAGTTTAATATAAAATGTGATATTGCAGGTTGATTAAAATCAGAATACCAAAACACTCAGAACTCATAGCAGTTAACGATCAAGTGTGTTCAAAAGAGTTTCATTTTCAGACAGTCTTAAGAATTTAAGCTACATTGAAATAAAAATAAATTCATGCATGTGAAAACTTGAAATTTTGAATAAACAACAACTTATGGGCATGCTGGTGAATCCACTAGCCCCCGACTTTGCCTTCTAAGAAATAAAAGTGACCAGCTTGAAGACCACCATGTTTCCTAGTGACTGTATCATCAGCGCCAGCATCCATGAGGGAGCCAGACCGTAAACAGGTGACAGCATCCTTGGGTCCGACCGACCGTAGTGCTCACACAGCAGGGGCAAGTGGGGGCTCTGTGCGCTGCAGCTCTGGGGAGCAGTCACCACGCCCCAGCGAGGTGCCCCTTTGCTGGGAGAGGAGACCCCAGGCCCTTGAGCCAATCTTCTTGGACTTGGGTGGGAGGTATTGTAGGGAACAACCCAAGTCGGATGGGTACCCAGTGCGATAGCTCTGTGCTCTGTCAGTTCTGTGGTGTGGGACCATGGCCCCTCTGACCATCAGACACTAAGCCTGGATCATGGAGTTCACAGCCCCAGTTAAGGGGCCCTTCCAGACCCCTGTCCCCAGCGTACTCCCATTCCTCTGTCTGACTGTCTACAAAGATGGTGAGGGTGTGCGTGGAGCGTCAGAGAAGGAGTCTCTGACTCCAGACACCAAAGTTTCCTGTCTGTGCACATGCGTGTTGGGTATTTGCCAGGACCACCTGTGCACAGGTGGCAGGACTGTGCCCTCAGTATCATGCCAGCGCCCTTCCATTCATCTGATAATGGGGTCCATATCTCACGTGAAGTTGCAGAGAAGTATCCAGAGATACAAAACCTACACTAGAGCGTCAATTTCTATGCATTACTGCTCTATCAGTAAATTATATGTCATTTAATGCAAATCATTAGTCAACATATAAATAATTTACCACCAATACATAGGGCCATGAGAGTCAGAGAAATATATAAGTGAAGGCAAATTTTCCGAAAAAGCTCTCAATTTATTTTATTGAGCATTTCTCAGGAAAAAAAAAAAAAAAGGTAACTTGGGTCCTTAATTGCCCCATCTAGAACCTTGTTGTTTGTTACTAGACTCTACAGCATTTTTCTTCCAACCTATTTTTAAAATTTCATAGAACCTGGAGTAAAAAGGGGCCCCAAACCCTGTCCAACCTAATGTTTCCCCAAGTGGGGTCCGTGCAACTCTGGGCCTCTATGCTGGTCCGTTTAAGTATCTCATTGGTTCCATATACTATACTTGACACACACAGGATGGTATGTAAAATAGTATTTTTATATACTTTACATATATGCACCCATAAGTGTACTATATACATAGCTATATGTAGAGATCCCTTTCTGTACATGTATTCAAATGGATATGCATCAATGCAGAATTTATTATTTGAACAGGTAATTTAGTCCAAAAACTAAAAAGTAAAGAAGAAAAAGTAGGTTTGCAGTGAAAAGTCTCTCTGTCTACTCTGCTCCATCGGCCCAATGGATATTAATGTCCTCTGCCATCTTCAGAGATGTTTTACACAAATATAAACAAAGACAAATAGTTCCTTTTTTCTGCAGATAGAAACTTACTAAACACAGTGTGTTCTACACTTTGTTTCTTTGACATATAGGCATGTCTTGGAGCTCTTTCCATACTGACGTGTAAAAATATTTTGTGTTCATTTGCACAGCTGCATAATATTCCTCTATATAACATTAATTAAATATGATTTTTAAAATTCAGTCATTGTTGATGGACACCTGGGTAATTGTAATCCAATATTTTTAATGTTAGGAACAAGGTTGTCAATTAGAGAAAGCTTTTTAATATTAGAAACAAACACCCTACACACGTTCACAATACACACCCCATAAAAGTCTCCACAGGACATACACATCGAGCACACTGCACACACACGAAATATAAGTTAAACATCAAAAGTATACACTCCTCCTGTTTGCTGGGTTTGATGGCCTCTGATGGTGTCTGTTTTGTTCTAGTCCATTCATTTCTATTTATTCTATTATATTTTTAAAAAGATTCTCCCGACCCACTGGCTTGATTCTGAGGTGCCCTGTTGTGGGCTGGAGGGTACTGCTGGCCAGCGGATGCCGTGCCATCTGAAAAACACCACCTGTCACCCAACACCTGTCACCTGTCACCTGGTCCCCCTGGTTCATTAAGCTGTCTTGCTGGCTTGGCTAAATCCCGGCTGGATTTCTTGAGGCTGAACAGATCCTCACATACTGAGGTACAGAGGAGTCACAGGCATACTTTAAAAAAAAAAAGCAAAACCAAAAAACCTCCTCTTCTGAATGTGGACACGCAGAGCTCAGCACAAGCCACGGCAGACTCTTGTCTTCCTGACCTGGCGACACCCCCGTGCGCCCAGCATCCACCCTCTGGAAGTCAGAGTGCCTCTCCAACGCAGCCCGGGTGTTTGCTAAGGACCGCTCCTCTGCCGGATGGAAATACCCTGGGATGAAAGGAAACGCAGGGCAGGGAAACAGCAGCGAGCTCCCTCAGCTAATAGCTCGACGGCCGCGGAATGCAGGCCACTCTCAAGCCAGGGTCTGTAGGGCCACCCCGGGAGTCTCCAGGCAAACCCTCCAATCAGCCAACAAAAGGATCAAAAAGTCTGCGGGCCTCATGCGTTTGCAGAAGGTTCTACTTTTCAAGAACCGTCATTTTTGCTTATTTATTTATTTTTTTAATTTTTAAGGAGCTGAGCTTTCATCTTCTTTCATGGAAGAATAAGAAAAGGTCTTTCTAAGGTGTTTTGAATTTCAGAGCCCCGATCCGAAGCTGCTTGTCAGCGTCTCTTTGGGAAGTCTCTTTCTAATCGCTCTATTTGATATTGGATATGTGGTCGTCAAATGTTTACATTAAGAAGTATACAGTAAGCCTTCACTTTAGAAGCAAATTAATAGTCGGGCACCGTGAGAACCCGACTTGATCTGAATATTGATGATCTCATCCTCGGAGTCTCTCAGGGGCCGGGGGGTGTGCGGTGTTGATCATTGCTTCTCACTGATAAGCAAAATATTTCCAGAGCGTGAAGAATTCTGCGGTGTGTGAAGAGGATATAACCATAATCTCCATCAACACGCTAACTTCTCTGCTGCCATTTGCATTGACAAGCAGCCCGAGTTATGCTAAGCTCTCTATTAGAGCCTGCGCCCTGGGAAAGGTCTCCTCATTTGAATAAGGCCTCTTCTGCATGTGAAAAAAGCACATTGAAAAGGAACGCTCCTTTAATTAGGGTGGCATTTGGAAGCAGAGGCCTTAAATGTTCACTTTTTGTGATGCTAAATTGTCGAGTATTTTCGACTGTATTGTCATTTTCGTTCAACATTTTTATTCTTCCTTATTTCTTAAAGAGGGAATGAATGGCCTGCCTGCCAGAGAGAGCGAGGGAGCAGATCAATGTGGCTATCTAGGTTATGGAAAATTTAAATCAAACTGTTTGATGAAATGTAGAAATATGTTTAAATATAGGATTAGACTTCTAATATAGGAAGCAGTCAGGAGATCAAAAGGCTCCAAAAGTCATGCTGAAAAGGAGTGGAGAGCTGCCGCGGGAATTTTAGAGCTAAATGATTGAAGAGTGTTTTCAGTGCACTACATCCAATCTGACTTTAAAATAAAAGTAAACATGGCCGGCAGTGCAGCCGGGGTGGTGGTGTCCCTCCGCCCTGGACCAGCGGCCAGGCGGCCTGACCGTGGGGTTCTATCTCCAGCACTCACGGAAAGAGGGCCCTTGGCTTAAAAATCCGGCTCTGGACAATGACATGAAATGTCCCAGCGGGCATTCTGGGGACCGGAGTAGCTGCTGGACTTCTACACGCGTGTGAATTTCTCAAATCCACCTTTTACCTTCCTGTATAAACAACAACGACAACAAATCAGACTAAACCCAGACTCAGGCAAGCTGGGAAAGTCAGGCTTGGGTTTTTGGAATGTGATTCAGCAATGATATAAAACAGAAGCTTGATAACCAAACCAGGGATGCTGGGAGGACCTGTCTGGTGGAACCTCCCAGGGTACACCTGCCTGGACCCCAGACCTGACCTTCAGATCTTGGCTTTAAGAAGGCCCTTTTAACCTTCTTAGCATGGCGGTGAGTGTGTCCAGGCCTGAAGACTCCCACATGTGCAGCGGTGGAGGTGCTATAGCAGGGAAGGTGAGTCAAAGTAAGTCACGGGTCCCTCGGGGACTCAGAAACGTCTCATTCTGATTCCTGTGCTCATCTGTCAGACTCTATAGCTTGTTTGCTCATAGCTGGTGTCTCTCTCTGTGTCTCTCTTATACTTATCTTAACATTTTGTGCAAATGGAAGTTTTAAGACCTGGACCTTAATATCAAGGAGGACCGTTTATCGCTACTTAAAATATTATAACTATTTTCCATAAATGTAACTTTATGACTCACCCTTTATGTAAATAAGAATTCCACCAATCACTATGCTTTTCCTATTATAGAGATTTTCATACCTTCAAAACTCTTGCCTGCAAAAGGTCCTGTTCTGGCATCTGTCTCACCAAGCCCTGCCCCCAAATTTAATTAATTTAAATGCTGATGGCTCCACACCTCTTTCCACTTTTGGATTTTTAAGTATGTTTTGAAAATGCAAACTATTAAATTGTCAGTGGACTTGGGAAGAACAGCTGCAACAGGAAGTCCTTTCTGTGCAGGGGGAGGGGGTGAAGAAGGTCATAGGAGGTGCCAGCCCTAGCAGTGAGGGGACTGGACCAGGGACACACTCCCTGGTCAGGTAGGTAGATCTGAGTCCTCTCCAACCCCCGTCGTGCTCTCTGAGCCTCAATTGCTCCAGCTGTGAAATGGGGCTAGCGATGGTAGTGAGCCCGTGACAGCAGGCACGGGTCCCTGGGGAGGAAGCACATGGTGAATGTGGCTGGAATGGAACGTGACCACCCTCCACCCCCAGAAACCTCATGATTACATTTCTCTTGGTGTCCCTAATGGAGACGGACAGGATGTGTGCCTAAAACCATGGGTCACCCGTGAAGGTCTCTGAAGGCTTCAGAGAGGGTATTTTTTAGATACTTTGAATAGTTTTGAGGGATGTAGATTCACTAAAACTGTTACAAAAATTTTAGTCGTTTAATTGATATTTAATGAGCCCAATAAATCTTTATTTGGACTTGGGGACTCTCTGGCCAAGACCCCATGAGGATGACGCTGCGTGAGCCAGGGAAGAAGCAGCAGGAATCTCCTGTCTCCCTGACGCTTCCTCCGGGGCTCCCGGGCTACCCTCCTGCACCTTCACCCAGAAAAGAGCAAGGAGCAGAGGGTGCCCTCAGCCTCTCGTGTCCAGGGCTGTGGCCCAGAGCGTCGGCCTTGAAGACCCTACATGTGCGGTGATTTCAAAAGTGATTTGAAATCATTGTTTATTGTTGCCAGGAGACGTGATTTTGAAGTAAAATAATTCCCTGAGCGACACAGTTTGTGGATAAACCGCAGAGGGGCCCAGTGGGAGACAATGAAGGCGAAAGAAGAAACCACTGTCAGAAAAACAGAAAAGAAGGAGGGACCTGTTCTAATTAGAAATAGAAGTAGGTGAGCAGCTCTTCCTGAGGGCAGAGGAAGCAGAGGGCGGGAGCAGTCTGCCACGTACTCCTGGCAGGCTGGCACTCAGGCCCCAGGGAGTGCGCAGCCTGGGCAAGGAGGTCAAAGGCTGGGTTCGTTTCTTCTTTTCCTCCCTAAAATGTTTGGGTCGAAAAAAGTGCAGCAATTAATAAATGAATTAATAACTATGGGAAAACTTAGCTGGGCGAAATACAGAAACTCTAATGAGTGCAATGCTAAAATCTTCTGGAAAACATTTTTTTTTTTTTTTCATCTTGAATTGTGTTTCATGGTTCTGAACAGGGGAAATTAAAATACACCGCCTTTGATGTAACTTCAACCTATATTCAGACAGTTTTTTCAACTTCACAAAATTATTCTCAAGTTCAGCTGCAGGTGCAGACTTGAGAACTATTAGGGATGTTTTTGAAGAGATGCCTAATGAGGAGGAGTTTGCCATAACAGAGGAAAAAATATAAAGTTAAAATAATCGAAGCAGTGTACATTAGCACTAGCAATGGCAGATACGTCAATAGAAGAGGATGAAAAAGTCAAAAGTAGTATAGAGGGTTTAGGGTGCGATAGATTTGAAATTATAAATTGGCATGGAAGGGACGGATTGCTGAAAGATTGCATTGAAAAGACTGCCTAATCATGAGAAAAGACACGAATATTGATTGCTACTACACTACTGATTTTAAAATAAACATTTAAATTAAAATTGTTAATTAAAAAAGAGAAAACACTAAATCTCACTATTCCTTGTACTATTCTGCAAGGAAATAGAAATAGTTATTTTATCTTTGGTTGAATATGTATTATTAAACATTACACCAAAACCAGAAATAGTTAAGGAGTTTAACTGGTTTTACCATCTAAAGAGTGTCGAAAATTCATAGAAGAATAATACTATAATCAGTGTTAACAGATAGACAGTAAATTGGCAAAGTAGTTGGTATGGCAGACAAGAGTTAGTACTTTGATATATAAAGTGTACACACTGCTGTATTTAAGACAGGTAAACAACAGGACCTACTGTATTGCACAAGGAACTCTACTCAATATTATGTAATAAGCTAAATGGGAAAAGAATTTGAAAAGAGTAGATACGTGTATATGTAGAACTGAATCACTTTGCTGCACACCTGAAACTAACACAACGTTGCAAATCAGGTCTATTCCAATATAAAATAAAAAGTTTAAAAAAAATTTTTAAGTGTTAATATAAATAGAGAGGCCACAGTATTTTTTTTTTTAAACAGGCAAAGGGTATGAACAGATAACGTTGAAAAGGAAAAACATAAATGGCCAGAAATCAGGTAAAAATAACTGCAGTTTCACTAGTAAATAACTGATGTTGTCGCTGTAATCAACCACCAGAAGTTTCGTGGCGTAAAGCACAATACGAATTTATCACCCTACAGTTCTGTCCCTTAGAAATCTGACGTGGGCGTGGCTGGCTGAAATCAGTGCTCCTTTCTGGAGGCTCCACGAGTCTCTGAGTCTCCGTGCGTTCTGCCCGGGTCCCGTGGCCCTCGGCCCCTCCCTTCACCTCGAAACCAACAGCATTGAGTCACGCCCTTTGCTCACTGCCCTCTCTCGTCTCTGCTGATTCTCCTTCAAATTCTTATTCTCGTCCTTGTGTCCTTCTGACCACAATCTAGAAAGGCTCTCCACTTTTAGGAATTAAGATGATTATATTAGGCCAACCCAGGTAATCCAGGATAATCTCTCCATTTCAAGGTCCTTAAGTTAATCACACCTGCAAAGTAATTTTTTCCCCATAAGGTGGACATTCCCTGGACATTCACAGATTCCAGGAATTAGGACGTGTACATCTTTGGTGGGGCATTATTCTGTCTACTGCAGGCATATAAGGAATTCAATATGCATTTTATGTATGTATATAATTTTAACATACTTTTATTATATGTACAACATATATGTTATATATTATATAACACACCACACACATAACATTATATTTATATATTATATAACATGCATATATATTATACTATAATATATAATATATTATAGTACATTATAATATATATAACATACATATTATACATTATTTTAATTACATTTGTTATGTATCATACATCATAAAAGGATATTGAATTTCTTAGTGCATCCTCTGACATCTGTTGAGGTGATGTGATTTGTTGTTTTTTCCATGAATCACATAGATTATTTTTTTTTACTGTTGAGCAAAGCTTTTATTCCTGGGACAAACATCTTGGTACGATATTTTATGATTTTTATATTTCCTTTGTTTAGTTTCATAATGTTTTGCTATGATTTTTACATCTATGTATAAGGATGAGATAGGCCTACAATTTTCCTCTTTTGTACTATCCCTGCTACGTTTGGTATCATGGTTATACCTAAACATAAAGTGAACTGAAAAGGCTTTCTTTCTCTTCTTTATGTTATTATTATTATTATTGTTGTACTCTGAGTCTGCGTAACGTTGAAATTATTTTTTCTTGACTGTTTCACAGACTTTGCTGTTCAAACTCTCCAGAATTTTTCTCTGTGGGACGTTATTTATTTACTAATTTCACTTCTGTTATGATCATATGACTAATCAGGTAGTTCATTTTTATACCTCTTCTAAATTTTTAAATTAATGTCATGCATTTATTTATATGTGCTTTTATTATCTCTTACAATACATGTATTTCTGATTTTCAAACAAATTCTTTAACTATGTCTCAGTAAAATGAACTTAATTAGTACCTGTTTCATATGATTGTCGTTAGAAATAATTTAGTATGTGTACAATTCTTAGAATACTGCTTGCACATAGTGTTATATAAATGATTGATGTTAATATTAGTCAGCTTTCAATTTTTTTCTAAATTCAATAGCAATTTCTGTTCTGACCCATGAATCATTTAGAAATGTTTCTCTTAAGTTCCAAATATATAGGGTAATATATATATACATATTTATATATTCACAATTAATTTTTAACTTAACTTCACGGTGGTTAGAAAAATGTGTTCTTTGTAATATAATCTTTGGAAATCTGTCGAGAGTTGCACAAAGCGTCAACATGTGGTCAAATTACCTTAACACGGTATCTTGAGTTACTTCTCTGATTGATGCTACATGAGTGCTTGAAAATAATTTATATTCTGTTTTCTTGGAGGTAGATTTCAGGATTATTACTTGTGCTGTTCAAATATTCTGATTTTAATTGATTATTAAAATCTACTTATTCTATCAATTGTAAGATCCATGTTAAAATCTACCATGATTCTGGATTTCTCTTTCTAATCAAATTAATTTTTGCTTTATGTATTTTAAGTCTATATTATTGAGTTCATACAAGTTTAGATTTGTTGTATCATTTTTCTGAAGTGACTCTTTTATTAACATGTAGCAATTCCCTTCATGTCTATATGCCTTTTACTTTAATAACTGGAACCACTTTTTTTTTTTTTTGCGGTACGCGGGCCTCTCACTGTTGTGGCCTCTCCCGTCGTGGAGCACAGGCTCTGGACGCGCAAGCTCAGCGGCCATGGCTCATGGGACCGGCCGCTCCGCGGCACGTGGGATCCTCCCGGACCAGGGCACGAACCCGTGTCCCCTGCATCGGCAGGTGGACTCTCAACCACTGTGCCACCAGGGAAGCCCTGGAACCACTTTTAATTAATATTTTGGTTAATATTTCTTTTCTGACATATCTTTTTTATCCTTTTTTTCTACTTTTGTATTCCTATGTTTCTAATTGTCTTTTACAAAGGCTTATACTTTGAGTTGTTCATTTATCCAGTTTGATAATCTTAGAATTTTAATTAGAGTACTTAGTCTATTTTTAGTAATTGTATTTGATGACTTATTTAGATTTATCCCTATCATATTATTGTTAAATATTTTTCTTCCTTTTGTATGTTGCTTCTTCCTCTTCTCTTTTGCCTCATTTTGATTGATTGAGCACTTTTCCCTCATTCTCTCTATTAGGAAGTTGTTTTTGTCATGATGTACTTAGTTATGCTTGGAATGATCATCCCTGAACCAAGGCACTTTTAAGAATGAAAGAAGGTCCCTCTTCATAATTAACTGTCTTGGGAAGCCTGCAAAACATAACCACTGTGATAACAAGCAACCTTAAAATCTCAGTAAATTAAATAAATAGTGTGTTTCTCAATCATGCATCTTGCCCAACATGAGTCAGCTTATCACAGTTTCTCAGGGACCCAGGCTGACACAGGCTCTATCTAACCACATGTTTTCACATGCTCACAGCAGTGGGAAGAGAAGTGTAAACCACACAGTGGCTCTGAACGTGTGCTCTCATCATGTAAAATATGCAGGGAGTAACCAAATTCAAAGAGTGAGGAGATCTGGATAGCTTTATAGAAGGGGTGCTTCTAAAAAGGAGTCCTGAAAATAGAATTTAATGTTAAATATTCAAAGCAAACTTAGGTTATTCCAGATTAGGTCCTATGAGACTAGGATATTTGCCTAATTAGCGACCTACTGTTAGATATCTGGGAACCTTTGCAAGTGCATCTACAAAGTTAATACAAGAGATAAATGCCAGTTGATTTAAAATTGGAAAGCTTTGGAGATAATACTAAATCTCTGTAGTATGCTATGAATCAGGGTGGTGCAGGCAGCCAGTTTACATAATTCAACCTCAGAAAATTTACATTTACTATGTAACGTCTTTTTTTTTTTTAATGTATGGAGACACATAAAACATATATCATGTATCATGGCCAAGGAGGATGATAAAGGGAATTTTTAAAATATTTATTTATTTATTTATTTGTTATTTAGTTTTATTTTTGGCTGTGTTGGGTCTTCGTTGCTGCGCACGGGCTTTCTCTAGTTGTGGCGAGTGGAGGTTATTCTTTGTTGCGGTGTGCGGGGGGCTTCTCATGGGGGTGGCTTCTCTTGTTGTGGAGCATGGGCTCTCAGCGTGCGGGCTTCAGTAATTGTGGCACATGGGCTCAGTAGTTGTGGTGCGTGGGCTTTGTTGCTCCGTGGCATGTAGGATCTTCCCAGACCAGGACTCGAGCCCATGTCCCCTGCATTGGCGGGCAGGTTCTTAACCACTGTGTCACCAGGGAAGTCCCCTATGTAATGTCTTAATTCATTGCTCCTCTTTAGTTGGTCAGGGTGTCATAGACTTGCAACAGATTTTTAATTTCCAAAAAATGAAGCTAATTCTAGAATGTCATAGGAATCTACATAATACTATTCCTTGGCATTCCAAACTGGAGCTTCAGCAGCAAAGTTCATTTAAATATAGAGAGAGTGGATGAAAGAATAGTGATTGGGGTATGTGTTCTCAGATCATCAAAGTCAAGGATGAGTTTAATAGCCAGGGCTTGAGAAGGACATAATGGACTACCTGCTGATCAGAGGGCAGGATGTTGTCAGTGGAGGTTAGGATGGGTCTTAATACCAGGCTCACTCAGTCCTCTCTCCATTAATGCATCAGATTCCCCCATCACATATATGTACAGCATTCTGACTGTAAAGCAACTTGACCACCCCTGCTTATCAAGGTAAAGCTCATGGACTCTTTCCTTTTTCTCCTTTGCACATCTGAGGTCTAACACCCAAACCACAATCCCATTGACATTAGAACAGATGCCACGTAACCTCCACTCTCAGTTAGTTGGTAGAATTATAATTAGTCAAGAAAACACTTTAAGAAACAGCTTTTTTTGAGCGTGTATATATAGCAGTTCTTCTTTATAAAATACTGGTAACACCAATATAGACGACTATTCAAATTACCTTTCCATCTCAGCTCATTTTTGACCTGTAAAACATAGGATCCAGTCCATGGATAAATGTAAACCTGAAAACAGGAGAAGCAGTTTAGAGTTTGCTGTCGCAGCCAGGCTTTCTAGCTTCCTCCTTGTCCTCTTGCTTCTTGGGGCCCGTCTCTCGGTCTGTGTCTCTCTCCTCCATCTTCAGCCCCCCTTCTGCCCTGCTTCACATGCTCTGACACAGCTGGGTTTTGAAAAGACCTTCCCTAAACTATGCATTTTCTCTAGCAAGTATCTGCAACCACTTCCTTTCACAAAACATCCTGTCCAATACAGGGTCCTGACTTGGTTGCCATCACCTCTTAGTCTATTCTCTGCTCAGTCCGTCCCCTTCATTCTAGAATTTGCACTATTCACTGGAGTGATTCCTGCAACATCCGATATCCCCCAGGCCATCCTGGGCAGGGCTCTGCCCTTCTCTTATCCTCCCTCTGGACCATGTGACACTGAACCCCTATTATGTAACAGGCTCTGTTCTAGGCAGCTGGGACTTCAGTGAAAACGACAGATGAGATTCAATCTTTTCGTTATTTTTTATTTCAGCGGAAGAGGGAGCCGATAGCCAATGACCTTGGTAGACCAGAAGGCCACCCACAGTGCTGTAGGAGGTGACAAAGGCCATAGGGAGAGAGGGCAGGGGCAGGGGATCTGGAAGCGGGGGGTGGGGGACCATTTCTCCAGGACAGCCAGGTTCGGTGTCACAGTGAGAGGCTCCTGAGCAGGGTGAGCAGGGGAGGAAGGGGCAGGCGGACACAGTGGGAGAGGCGCGGAGGGAGCAGGGCTGGCGAGGACAGAGGGTGGGGATGACAGAGGGCCTCGCGGCCTCTCCTTCTCTTGCTTCCTGCCCCTGCTTCCCCGCAGCACGAGCAGCCGACAATTTCTGTAGGTTTCATCTTCCTCTGGCCCTCCAACCTCCCTCCTCTTCTCCATGACCGTCCCCATGGGTCTCTTCACGTTGAGGTTGATGAGTGTGGATGTCTCTACAGTCCATTGTTCACATTCCAGCCTGGACAATCTGTCCCACGCAGGATGCAGATCACAGGGCCTCACCCACCTCCCCGTCCCCTCCCCCTCCCCATCTAACGCTCTCCACGCACACACCACTCCAGGGGCTTCCCGTGACTTTCTGGACAGAGGTCGCAAGGCCTTGCCCCACCACAGGCCTGTCCTTGGGGTCTGTCTTGCTCTGCACCCCATCATCTCTCTCTCTGGCTAGATGGGACCAGTGGCTCCTCCTCTGACCCCTCACACAGCCTCTCCTGTTAAGTGTCCCTCTCTCGTGTCTCATGGTGACCCAAGTGCCATCTCCTGCCTTCTGAATCAGATGTGCCCCCTTCCCAGTACATTTAACACAACCACAGAGTCCCCCATGTCCTGGAGGAACAGTTAGATGGTTTGTTTCTCTCCCCAATCCAACTTTAAGTTCCTTAGGGATGGAGACCCGCCATGGCATCGTTGTACATCCCAGTGGCACGACATCTCCAGGTACTGGCCCTCAGCCATTTCAGGCCCCTACAAATGCTGCTTGAAGGCTCTCTCCTACCCCATTTCCTGGAAACCTTCAACCCATCCTTCCAGACCCAGGTCGAGTCTCCTCTTGACCTTCCTAAAACTCAACTCAGTGAAAATAACCTGCTTTTTTCTAACAACACTTTTTGAACTATTTGTTCTTGATCTTTCTTTTAACTGTGTGTCTGTTTTCACGTCTCCAGGATTTAAAACTATGCCTGACACATAGTGGGTACTCAACAAGTATTTACTGAATGGTTGGATAAATCAATCGAAATGTGCACAATATTGTGGGAGATCAGAGGAAGATGGACTTGAAGAAGAGGGACTAGGGGTGGGTAATAAAGGTGGAAGCATGAGTGTGTGATGGACACAAAGCTGTGCCCACCAGGCCTTGGCACCTACTTCTCTAACCCTTGGTCTGGGCTTGTCCTTCTGACAAGCATCACAAGACATTAGCAAATGTGACTCAAGCCATCTTGGAACACCCTTGAGTGTTGGAGGCTCCCTTGCTTTCTCTGTCCTCAGAACTGACACCCTGAAGTAAAGAAGCTTGGCCAGCCTTCCAGAAAGGTCCCATGGAGAGAACCCAGGACCCAGGTGACAGCCATGCGAAGAGGCCATTCTGGACGTCCAGCCTGAGCTGGCCTCACTGGAGCCCAGTCCAAACCACCAGCCCACAGAACTGTAAACTAACAAATTGTTATTTTTCTTTTCCTTTTTCTATTCAATTATAATTAGCGTATGATACTATATTAGTTTCAGGTACACAACATAGTGATTCTATAGTTTTATACCTTATGAAATGACCACCATGATAAAACTAGATACCAGCCATCGCCATACAAAGTTGTTGGAATATCACTGACTCTATTCCCCATGCTGTATCTTCCATCCTGTGACTCATTTATCTCATCACTGGAAGCTTGTACCTCTTAACCCCCTTCACCTATTTTGTCCATCTCCCCTCCTGCCACCCTCTGGCAACCACCAATTTGTTCTCTGTACCTATGAGTCTGTTTCTGTTTGGTTTGGTTTGGTCATTTGTTTTGTTTATTAATCATGATTGTGTTAAGCTTTCAGGTCTTCTGTTACATTCAAAGATCAGCTGATACAAGTTGTAATGTATTAAGAAACTCCTTGCAGCTTAGACTTATAAGTTAAAATTTAGTTTGGGCAGCAATATAAAATTAGAGTAGGTTACCCTTCTCCCAGGAAGTATGAGTTATTCTACTGAAAGTTGTTTCATTTAGCATTGTTTATTTTTCTTTAATTCTCTCACCATGTATAGCAAGTGAATTCTGTACACCTAAGATTGTGTACCTTCAAGAGAAACGGACTTTGGAAGTCATTAAGCATCGACTCGTGCAATGAGCTCTGTGAAGCACGAGGTTTCCACCACGGGATAGTAGCCATATTTGCCCCAACATTTCCATTCAAATGTAGGAGTATCTGATATAGGACCATGCAGTTTCAGGCTGGATTCTTCTGGCCCTGTGGGGGAAGCACAGTGAATCTGAGCCAAGCCTCCGAGAGACAAGGACTAGTTTGGGCAAAGGTGACCCACAGGATGCACAGGGCTGAGGGCAGACAGGAAGCGTCCCCAGCCTATGACAGAGGTGGCAATTGTAACATCCACCCCATGCAGAGCCTGGGAAGGCAGGAGGAAGGGCATTTGGCAGAAAGCCAGATCAGAACTCAGACTGAAAGTGGCAAAGCCTAGGTTTACGAGAGAGGAAGGGCAGGGTGGTGACCAGATGGCCGTCTTTCCTTCCAAAGGGATGGCCTGCATGGTATCATGTAGGCGAGATGGAGAACCTGTTCTAGGAAGTCCAGAAGGTCTCAGCTCCTGGTTGGAGAATCACGTTTGACCATTTTTGTGTCCAGGGAACGCATTTCAGATGGGTACTTACTGAACGTAAGAAGTCACTTTGACCCAATCTCGGCCATCTCTTTGTCCCGGTTCTTGGGGAGAACAGAGCTGCTTCGTGTTCCCTGGTGTTTGGAGTTTCTATCACAGATCAGCACAGGCTTCCGGTATTCCAACTCCTTCTCCCAAGGAGCCCATCCCAGGCTGTGCTGGCTTTCTGGATTTTGCCCGGAGGCTCCTGTTGGGTATGGGGAAATGTGGATAGTGGGGAAAGGAAGGAGAAAGAGCCAGGGGGCAGCGGTGGGCGGTCAGACGGGCCTGGGTCAGGATCCAGTCCTCAGTTACCTGTTGTTTGACCCGAGTCCAGTCAGGTAGCCTCCCTGACCCATCTGTGAATGAGGACAGGGGATCCACTTCACAGGATTCAGTGACATAATGTGAGAGCTCCTCATTCTGTTCCGAGACCAGAGCCAATCTCATTGGGAACAACAAAGCCCAGCCTTCCTGACAGGGTTTTCTTCCATCTTTACACACCTTGTCTAAGCAGAAGGGATTCCAACCCCAAGACAGTAGGCTCAACATTCATGAAACTTCTTTCACTACTTTATTCTTGTCCAGATTTGCAGCACGTAGCATCTAAGAGAGAGCTGGTGGGGGAGGGGCCAGCACACTCTGACTTTAGACTGCAGCAGGGGTCTCCTGCCTGGCCAGGGGCACATGCATCGCCTGGTGCATGAATGCAGCCCAATTTGAAGGTCACTTTCATGTGAAAGCAAAGACAACTATATGCATAAATGGAATTTACAAACAAATGAAGTTTTCGGTGAAAATTGGGCCAAAGAATAATGCTCAACTGAGACATTTTCAAGTTTTTTCCTAAAATCTAAATTTTACGGTAGTTCCCTCCCCACTTCCTAAATGGGAATCTGTTGTATCTCAAAGAATAAAAGCTTAGTTATAATATACTCAGGAAGCTAAATTCAAGAAACTTAAATATATATATAAGAATCCTCCAGCCTCCCAAACTTTTATCCAGGACTTACAACTGCCTGGTTCTTCTGGCCTCATGAGATCAGGAATATGCCTCCTTTTCTTCAAGGAATTCTACCTGGAGACTTTCTTTTCACACCAAACCATAAGAATAATGGCAAGCCACCCCAACATGCTGGCTGGGGACCAGAGGAATGGTGAGGACCAGGGTGCCGAATAGCCCAGAGATGGGTGGCAGTTGGTGTGAAGTTAAACAGGTTTCTGTCAGTAGGGAAAGGAGTTTGCTTCTCACGTCACCCCAGGACCCAGCTCAGGGCTCAGAAAATAACAGAATTGCAATAAAACTTTTTTGATTATCTAAGCCACGAAGGTATGAGCTATGAGTTCATCATCTCATGGCCACATGGGACTCCTGGGCTCTGTGAAAATTGGAGTTCTGGCACCTAATATTGACTGTCACTCACTGTTGACCACCCAATATTGATGAGAGGCTCATTAAATAAAAAGTGGTACCAGGATGAGAAGTTAATTTTGTGCAACTTCTTTGGAAACCTGGAACATCAAAGTTGAGTTTAACATCCAGTGATTTCACTCCCAGTCATACAAGTGATGTGCACAAAGGGAAAATCTGGAAACAGCATCGCATACAGGGCAATATCACATCCAGGGGAGCAATAATACGATTAATGGCTGATTTCTCACCAGAGGCAAAGGAGACCAGAAATGGAATTACATGTGCAAAGTGCTGAAAGAAAAGGGAAAAAGAACTATCAAAGAAAAATTAATTATTAAGTAAAACTATTCCACAAAAACAAAGGCAAATCTTTCCAGATAAAGACCAGGAGATCTTGTTGCCATTAAACTTTCATTACAAAATATACTAAAGGAAGTTCTTCTTTAAAAGGCATAGATTGTATAAAGCAACAATTATAGCACGGCTTTATTGATTTTATTATATAAATTCATAAGTATATGATTATATGTATATAGTGCTAAACATATATAGTATATGACCATATTATATTATATGTGTGTACACAGTACTAGTACAAAGAAGAGGAAAAGAAACGTAGCTATATTAGGGCCAAGTTTCTAAACTTGACTGCAATTAAGTTAGTATTAGTCTGAAGTAGATGCAATTAGATACATATGGTAATCTCTAGAACAAACACACATAATAAATATTTAAAATAGTTTAAAAAATAACAGAATTAAAATATTACACTAAAAATATTTATTTTTTACAAAAAAGTAAGAAGAAACAGAGAAAGCAGAAAATGAGACATACAAAAATGAATTAGCAAAATGGCAGACATAAATCCAACATTAACTGTGAATAGGCTAAATCCAGATTACCAAAAAATAAAAGACAAGATCCAAACATATGGTGTCTACAAGAGATACTCTCTAGATTCAAAGCCACAAATAGGTTACAAGTAAAATGATGGAAAAGATATACCACACAACAGTAACAGTAAGACATCTGGAGTAACTATAGTGCTATCAAACAAAATAAAGTTTAAGAATATATCTATTACTACAAAGAGGAACATTTCATAATGAACAAAGGGTCAATTAATTAAGAAGCTATAACAAATATAAACGTATGCCAAACAAGAGAACCCCAAATACACAAAGCAAAAAACTTTGTGATAGAACAGAAGGAGAAATAATTCAACAATAGTAGCTGGAGTTCTCAGAACCACACTTTCAATAAGTGATAGGTGACTTAAACCAAAGGAAACTAAAAAAAGGCAGCTAGAAGACTTAAAAAACATGACTACCAACTTGACCTCACTGACATTTCTAGAATGCTCCATTCAGGATGCACATTCTTCTAAAGTTCACATGAAACATTCTCCATGATAGACCATATGCTGGGCTGTGAAACAAAGCTCAATATATTTTAAAGATTGTAACCATACAAAGTATGTTTCCTGACCATAATAGAATTAAATTAGAATTCAGAGAAGGAGAGAAATTTGAGAAACCACCAAATATGTGGAAATTAAGCAACACACTTTGAAATAACCTGTGGGTTAAAGAAGAAATAGAAAAAAAAAAAAGAACAACAATTGGTAAATATTTTGAAATGAATAAAAACAAACACAACATCAAAACTGATGAGATGCTGTAAAGAAGTATTTAGAGAAAATTTAGAGATCTAAATATCTGTAATAAAAAAGAGGAAGTGTCTAAAATTAGTAACCTAGAACTCTGCTTTATGAAGCTATACCAAATAGAGAAAACTAAACCTAAACCAAGTAGAAGAAAATAATAAAATATCAGAGTGAAAATCAACAGAATAAAAAAACAGAAAAATAGAGAAAAATCAATGAATCTAAAAGATAGTTCTTTATAAAGACTGACAAAATTCAAAAAAAGTTTAGCTAGAATAACTATGAAATAAAAAGAGAAGAAAAATTACCCAAATTAGACATAAAGAGGGTTATCCCTAGTGACTCTACAGAAATTAAAAGGATTATAAAGGAATATTATCACAACTTCATGCCAGTATATTAGAGAACGTAGGTAAAATGGGCAAATTCCAAGAAATACACAAACACCAAAATGGACTAAAGAAGAAATAGAAAATCTGAGTAGACTACAACTGGTGAAGAAATTGAATCTTTCATCAAAAATCTCTTCACTAAGAAAACCCCCAAGGGCAGATGGATTCATAAATGAATTCTATCAACATATAAAATAAAATAATACTAATGTTACACAAATTATTCCAGAAAATACAAGAGGAAATAACACTTGCCAATTCATTCCGTGAGGCCAGTGTCACAGTGATACCAAAGCCAGATAAGACAGGAAAAGAAAAAAGATTACAGATCAGTATCTGTCATAAGCATAGACTAAGAATACCTAAAGAAACGTCAGTAAATCAAATCCAACAACTTATGTAATAAAACCAGGAATTTATGCCAGGATTGCTGGATTGGTTTAATGTCCAAAAACAATTAATGTAATTTACTATATTAATAAGTTAATGAACAAAAGTCACATGAAAAGAAAAAATAATGGACGAAATCCAACATCAATTCATGATTGTTTTAAAGCACTCAGCACAGTAGGAATATAGAGGAGTTCTTCTATCTGATAAAGGAATCTATAAAAATTCAACAGCAAACATCATATTTAATGGTGAATGACTGAATGTTTTCCCTTTAAGGTCATGAAAAAGGCAAGGATGTCCACTTTACCACTTCTACTCAATACTGAACTGGAGATTTATTATTATTTTTTAAAAGAAATTAAGAACATACAGATTGAAAAGGAAGAAATAAAGTTCTTTGTATTCACAGATGACATGATCCATTTTATAGAAGATCCTAAGGAGTACATACACACAACCAGACTAATATGTTTTAAAATATCTCAAGATACAAGTTCAATATGTTTAAGATCAATTTCATATCTGTATGTTAGCAACATAAAAACTGAAAATTAAATTTAGGAAATAATTCCTATTACAGTAGCATGAAAAGGAGTAAAGTGTGTGGAAATACTATAACAAAAGAAATAATAGCTGATACACTGAAAACTACAAAATGTTGTGAGAGAGATCAGAGGATATAAATAAGTGGAGAGATATTGCATGTTTACCTAAGGGAACACCCAATCTTAAGTTATTAGTTCTCTTCAGATCAGTCTACGGATTCAACACAATCCCTATCAAAATGCAAGTATGCCTTTTTTATGTAAAAATTGATAATCTCATTACAAATTTTATGTGGAAACTCAAGGACTGGCCAAATTTCTTAACATAAAAAAAAAAAAGGAAGACTAGATTATCTGATTTCAAAACTGTCTAGAAAGTTGTAGTAATCAAGACAATGTGGCCTTGAACATAGGAGAAGTTGTAGTGACCAATGGAATATAATTGAGAAGCCAGAAGTAAACTTTCCATACGGTCAATTGATTTTCAACAAACAAATCAAGGCAATTCAATGAGTAAAGTATAAACTTTTCAATAAATAGTACTGGAACAATTGGCAATCAATATCAAAAACAAATAAACAAGAAACTTAAAACAAAGAAAAACAAAACAAAACTTAGGACTTAGAATCTTACTTCACACCATACATAAAAATGAGCTCAAAATGGACCTTAAACCTAAATTTAAGAGTTCAAATTATAAAACTTCTGGAAGACAACATAGGAAGTAATCCTTGTGACCATGGATTAGGGAAAAAGATTTTATTATGACAGCAAAAGCATAATAAATAAAAGAAAGAAATAGACAAGTTAGACTTTAGTAAAGATTAAAAAAAGCTTGTTGATTTCAAATGATGCCATTAATAGTTGAAAGACAAGCCACAGACAGGAAATACTATAAAAATAATATCCAATAAAGAACCTTTATTCAGAATATATTTAAAAACTCTTGCAACTCAATGATAAGAAAATGTCTCAATGAAAAAAAGGACAAAGGTTGTGAAAAGAAATTTTACCCAAAAAGATGAACAAATAAGTAATAAGAATATGAGAAGATATTCACCATTATTAGTCATTAGAAAAGTCCAAGTTGAAACCACAATTTAAAAAAAAATTACTCTCCCACTAAAATGGATTTAGTCAAAGAGACTGACAATATTGAATACTGTAAGATGTGGAGAAACTGGAAACTTCACACACATCTCTGATGGAAATGCTAAATGTACAATTAATTTTTAAAAGTTTGGCTGTTTCTTCAAAAGTTAAGTCAAACTTAACTTACAATCCAGCAATACCAGCTTCTTGATCTAGATGCGTAAGTCATTAATTTTTAGTTACCTTTCTTTACTTTGTGCACTTAAGGCTCTGAATTTCTAATCACCGCTTTAGCTGTATTCTTCAAGTTTATATTTATTTATTAATATTTAGTTAAAATTTTTCTAGTTTCTATTTTAATTTTTTTGACTCATGGGATATTTAGAAATGTTCAATTTTGAAACATTTGAAGATTTTCTATTTATCTTTTAAGTTAATCTATAGCTTAATTCTGTCATGATCAGAATACGTACTTTTAAATATCTCAGTTCTATAAAATAGTAAACATTTTGTGTGTATTAGAAAATCACGTGTATCCTGTTGTTCTTGAGTTTAGTATGTTTATTCTACCAATTTTGTAAATAATCTAATCATTTGAATCATCTAAACACTTACTGATATTTTTATCTGCTGGTTTTATTAGTATATACCTAATAACATAGCCCGAAATTTCAGGAACAGCAAAACTAAAGAAAGAAAAAGACAATTCTACAATCATAGTTGGAGATTTTATTGCTGTTCGTTTTACTAAATAGAGACATTTTCCACTGAGGGTTGCTAAGCGGTGTTTACACGTGCAACTTCAGTGATGCCAAAATAAAAATACGAACAAAAAAATGAAAGCAAAAGCCACATCAGAGGTTAGTATAGACCATAAGGGGGTCCCCCGGGAGGGAGTCCTGGTTGCACACGGTGGGTCCTCACACCGCCAGGACCTCTGACCACTGCCCGGGGCAGGGTGGCCAATGCAAGGAGCTCCAGCTGTGACCTTGGGGAGGGAGGGAGGGTCTTCTTCTCAGGTGGCCTGTGCGTAGCCAGACTAGACGCTAGTTCCAGGGCCCAGAGATGCTGTCTTTGTTCACACCCGTGGGCCGGAACTGCCTGCCCCAGGTTTGCACCAGCCCTCCATGCAGCTCACTGATTCCCTCATCTTACTCTGTACCGGACACGAAGCAAAGCGCCTCCTGTGCATCACCCACTTCCTCGGGTCAAAAGTTTTCCTAAGGAAGCAGCCTCCAGGACATGTGACATTGCTGCTGCGGTGGCGGCAGATTTGTCCCTTACCAGCCAGGACAGGAGGGTCAGGGCCACACCCAGAGCAAGTCCTGCTGCCATGTTGTCCCTAAACATAGACGTGGATGTGGCAGCAGGGGCCCCCCTCAGGGGTGAGGTGCCTCCACCTGGTTGCCTCTGGACCTCACAGAAATTCAGTGAGTGGGACTGGGGTCTTCATGTTAGGAAGTGACTGTCTTCACCATCACAGAAGCTTTTATTAAATCAAATAGTTAAAGTAATAAATTAAAATCAAATGTCAAATCCTACATATAACTGTGTAGTTACCTCTAGGAACTTCAATGATTAAAAAAGAGAGAGTGTAGGCCCAAGGGTTTTCTTTGAAGGAGAGAAGCAACTGGTGTAAAGGCCCTTAAACTTTTAACTCAGCAGCAAAAAAGAGGCTCAGACACCAAAGGCCTCAGGCAGTTTCCAAAGGATGAGAAGGCAGTGGAGAATGTGATGATCTTTGCATAAAGGATACAGTTCCTTACACGGGGGACATAGAGCAGAGCAAGGACCATTTAAAGATTTGAAATTATTTAATGATTTCATCCCTTGCAATACCTGCTATCTCAGTGCATTTAAAATGTTTTAATTTTAAAGGCAATAGATGTCATTGCCACGATGACAGATGTCTCAGAGTAGAAGTTGGGAGGAGGTTCTGGTAGGGTCATTGTCCAAGGCCACTACTGGGCTTGAACCCATCTGGGTCTCAGAAGAGTCCTGGACCGGGGGCCACCAGCCCTGGTCTCCAGGGTGTTGGTGTGGACCGACCACGACGAATCAGAGGTGCCCGTGATTGCCTTCCATTATCCCCGTGAAGCTCCGATGAAGCTTGTGTTAGCAACTGGAAATGTATTCTCAATGCAGTCACCTTTTGTCTTTAGATGCATATTTTAATTTCAACAGACCTACAGGACACGGCTATTTTAAATAGTTATCAACTTAGACCACTCAAGTAATTTGTTATTTATAAAGAAACTGTCTCCTTACCCTGCCTCTGTTAAGCGCTTTGATATAAAACGTAGGTCCATCTCTTTCCATTTCTGCAAATAATATCTCTGAGGAGAAGCAGAAACATGTGGTCAGTAGGTGAATGTCCCTCCTGGCGATGTGGGGTGATCTGTCACGGCAGCTCACCGAGACACCTCTAAGGAGGCACCCACCTTCCTCCACCCAAATTACTTGCACATCAATCTCCTGAGTCAGGCTGCTTGCTGTGACGAATGGCTGGGACAAACGTCTTGGTATCTGGGATGAAGTGTTAGGTGTTGTAAGAACTTCGACCAGGAGGGCTTAATGTGCCTGATAAATTGTGTCAAGAGCAGGAAATGCGGACAATTCTGGTTGAAATTCGCCCTTTGATCGATTTAGCCTTAATTCTTGACACCAGAGACAATGCTAAGCAAACATTGCATAACTGCATCTCTTTACAAGGCCTTGTTTACACCCAGAACATTTCCTCAATATTGCCCATGTGTCTATTTACCGCTAAGAGTCAATTGGACATCTGTGAAAATGAATTCTAGGTCGGGAAGCTATACAGGTAACTTCACAGGGACGTTAGATGTTTACTAACACAGAAATACCCGTGTGTATCTCAGGGTTTGAAATAAAGTTCAATTCTAGCTGTGAATATTTCCCTTAGCTGCATGTCCTCCAGGTTTTGCTGATAAATGTTTTCTAATCTATAGCACTTCATAAACACACTATGCATATTGACATATACTTTAAATTTTCTAGCATTTTACAGCATCTGTTAAATTATCAATTACTTTCAGTATTTCTGCATAATGGGATCTTTCCTTTAACAATTTTACCTGGATGGTATTTGCTCCTAGATTACCTGACTGTATAATTTTACCTGGATGGTATTTGCTCCTAGATTACCTGACTGTATAGTTATTCATTTAACTGTAACGTGTCACTTTGCAAACTACGCTTTTGCTGTTTGTTGATAATTGAAAACAATCACACAAAAAGCATCTTGTATTACACAGGGATAGTGTGTGATGTTGTAGCTTGAGAACGCTAGACAAACCAGACTCTGGAGCCCTGCCTTTGAAATATGATTTAAAACAGAATTTATAATGTCGCAGAATTACATAAAACTGTGTGAAATTGTGCAGATAATCATTTAAATCTCCCTACATGAAAAGATAATTGCTCCAGAAATTAACTGTACCTGGGGTTCATTCATTTGGTCATGGCTAGTTTCTTGTGTAGCAGCGATTTGATATTAGAGTTAATTAAGTTCAGGTCAGAGTTGCTGAAGGTCAGACATTAATGTGTGGGATCATTGAAATGATAATTATAAACAGATTAGGAAGCCACGGTCTTTTATAAGGGGTTATTAGATAATTACTGTGAGAGTGAACGGCTTACTGTAATAATGGATTATCGACTACTTAACAGCGTTTTAAGGGCGAGAGTGAATTACTTCCTCAAGGACTAAAGAATAATGTTGCCGAAACTCAGAGCTCAGTAAATAAAGTCCAAGAATGGTGGCTACAGTCCCATTTTTATTTTAGGGGGATGCCAGGTGTCACTGGCGGTGTTTTTGTTTGCAGGGGTGTGAAGGTGGCAGGTCCTGAGGGGAAGACAAGAATCATCTCAGGATTCCCTATCCGGAGCAAGGGAAGCTGGGAAATTCTCTCCTCTCTGGTTCCTGTGCTCCGGAGCTTTCCTGAATGTCGGAAATCCATAAAGGATTTTCCAGAATGGGACGAGCTTTTGGGGCCTCCAGCACAGAGTTGGATTTCCTTCACTGTTCCCTCCTCTGTCCGTAACAGGGGATGTGGCGACCAGAGCCCAGGTGTGACCGGGGCAAAGTATCCTAAACTCAGATCCTGAAACTCTGTGGTCCTTTACCTCAGGTCACGTCACAGAGGTAAACTTTCCAGGGACATTAGCTCATAAGTACGAAGAAATGCCCCGGCTTTAACACACCGTCAGACCTGAGTAGCCTGAGTTGGAGGACCTTGTCTGTCAGCCCACTTTCCAAAAGATGGCTATAATTCCTTTCAATCCTTCGTCCTCTGTGAACAAACAGCAGCGACTTTTTTTTTTTTTAATTGAAATATAGTTGATTTACAATGTGTTAGTTTCAGGTGTACAACACAGTGATTTAGTTATACAGGTATTATATGTATCTATTTGTTTTCAGATTCTTTTCCCTTATAGATTATTACAAAATACTGGGTATAGTTCCCTGTGCTCTGCAGTGGGTCCTTGTTGGTGATCTATTTTATATAGAGTCCAGTAGTGTGTCTACGTTAATCCCAACCTCCTAATTTATCTCTCCCCCCAACCCCTTTTCCCTTTGGTGATCGTAAGTTTGTTTTCTAAGTCCGTGGGTCTTTTTCTGCTTTGTAAATAAGTCCATTTGTATCGTCTCTTTAGACTCACGTAGACGTGAGATCATATGATATTTGTCTTTATCCGACTTACTACACTTAGTGTGAGAATCTCTAGTGACGATGACGTGGGTCAGGGTAGCTCATAACCTGGGAGCTCTCCCAACCCCTGCTGAAGTCAGAGCCCCTTCCAGCTAAGCAAGAGGCTGAAACAGAACCACACTTCGCTGAAGATTTTGTGTTACTGGGAGTCCCAAGAAAGGCAACTGGGAGGAGCTGGTGCTGAGGGTGGGATGCCCGGAAGGCCAGCCTCCCCAGGGCCAGCCATGGGGTCATGACGTGGGCATCCACGCTGCCGTGGGAGATCACACTCCCTCGCAGGGCACCTGGCAGATAAAATTCTGCCGTTTAAATGTGATGTTTGAGGCCTGCTTTCAGAACAGCACGCCAGAATCTCTACACCTCCACCCGGGGTCCAGAGGGAAGGAGGGCGGCTCCCGCCGTTCAGGGCCCGCTGCTTCCTCCGAAGTGTGTGCATCCTTGAGCTTTGATCCAGGTGGAACCACCATGGTGTGTCTGCTTTGGCAGGTCCCCCAAGTCAGAGGGCTGCTTCTCCGTGGCCGCAGCCTGGCAGTCCTTAGCACCGCCTGCATGTGGCTGTGGAGAGCCTGGGGGAAGCTGGATGGTCCAGGTCTGGGGCCTCCCTTAGCCTTGTATGAGTGGCACTCAGTCATGGAGAAAGAAAAGCAGTCCTGCCAGGAGCTGAGTAGAAAGGCTTGGGGTATGAGTTGAATATTGACCATGACCTGGAAGCTTTAGCAAAGCTACCACGTGCCCCACCTCCCACCCTGGCCAAACATGTGGGTGACACCCTGTGTCTCCAGCAAGGCGGTAGCGATTTGCAGACATTGTCTCGGGTAGCGAGAGCCCGGATGCTTGGGGAGGCCTAGACAGGCTTCACAAAGACAGAGGCCTCTGTTCTGAGACTGCACGGTTGGAGGTTTGTGGGAAATGGATGCACAGGAGTCAGAGTGAGAAAGCAGGAGACACGAAGCTGGTGGTTATACCAGTCTCACCCCTGGGTCCCGTCTTCTGCTGCATGTCGCAGGCCAACACAGCAGCCAGGGAGACAGGAATCCAGCTGGGCCTTCGCTCCAAAGAAAACTTGACTGTGGTAGGAATTCCTCAACGTCCAAGATGTTTTATTAATATTTTAAATGTTTATATTGGAATTCATGCCTTTCTTGCTAAAATCTTATTCACTCAAAACTCATATGCCTTATTTTGTTACAGATATGTGTCGAAATTTGACAAAACATGGCCAGACATAAATTGGTATTTGGAATTCATTTAAATTCATGTAAATCTGCTTGTACTACCTGTGACTTTTAATAATCGCTGTCCTTCCAGAGGACTGGGTGGCTGCAGAAAAACGAGGAGAGTCCCTGTGCAAATGGTACATTTCATAATCGACATCTTGTTGGGTTTATAGAACTAGTAGTTGTTCAGTGAGAGTTTTTTCTTTCTCTCTTCATATATTGATCCAGGTTCCTTTAAACCTGGAATAAAATGAAACACAGCCTTTTATGAAGACACAAACTCTAGAACTCATGAGACATTCTGGGACACAGAGAATCCGTGGCTAAATACGTTTGGGAAATGCAACATGCAATTATTTCCCTCCTGGAGATTCACAGCAGGGGCCAAGGTGCTGAGGCGAGAATTCCTGTAGTAAGTCACGCTAAGGAGCTTTGTTAAGCTACCCTTTCCTCAATCTTCTTTGACAACAGAACACTTTCTGATGTAAGAATGTACTGACACTCCACAGAATGGTGTGTTTCCCCAAATGCACCCTGGGTCCTACCTTTTATTTTTATATGCACCTCATGGGAAGAACTGGGATCCTGTCAGTTATTCAGAGCTGGGCACACGTCTGGATTTAGGAATCCTTACATACAATGGTCTCTAAAGCTCACTGGGAGCTTCCACAGCAGCAAATCTATTACTATCTTCTGCCAACTGGCTCCACGAAAGAGTTATAGGTAGAGGTTCTTGTGAATCTACTTTCAATTTTCATGTAGAGACATTTAAACCATATGAGTATAAGCCTCCTTTATCTTTTTTGCAAAAATTGACTATTAAATAGAGTATGAAAGACTTAACCCAGCCAGGATTGAACTGAAACAGAGCTTTGATGTGAGCAAGACAGCCAGCGCTACGGATCTCAGGCCATTTTGATGTAAATTGAAAATTCCAACAGTCCACAAGGAGAATGGATGGAAACCTTAGACTCACAACAAAAGTAGAAGGACGTTTATAGGTTGTGTTATTTGAAGATAAACGATGGTTTGGATTCAATTCAGAAATGTTGCCCATTTCCAAAGCAGTCTTACCGGATGGAATCACAATGATTTATGAAGATTTTAAAAGTAAAAATTTTAGGTGGCAGCATACCTGGGATGGCTAAAATTCATTCTGCATACTGAGAAGCTTACAGCTGTCAACGCTACATAGAAATCTAACAATAGGAGTTTAAAAATTGAGTTAACTTTTAGAAATAGACCCTGAAAAGTCTTTCTCTCTCCTATTTCTTTTTTTTTTTTTTTTAAAGTAGCCATAGTGTTCTGTGTTTAACTTGGAACTATTAATTGTTTAAAGACATAGGGTGTGTCTCCCCAGCCTCTCCTCTAGCCGCGGGTCCCCACCAGTCCCGCCCAGCCTCTGCTGACCCCTCGCTGTCTGCCATCCACTCCTCTGTCAGATGCACCGGAGGCAGAGACCTGATTTTTCTCCCTGTCCCTGTGTATAGTTATGCAATTTCGTGCAGAAACTTTCTCTTTTTGAGTCTCATTTTTCTCATCTCAAATATCAGGGTAGACATGTGCTTTTTCTCCCCTGAGGTAGGGACAAAATCAAATGATTTTGCAAAACTCTTGTCTGGCTCAATGAGCTACAATATGATTAAATGGATCTGATGAAATAAATTAGACCACAGATGTAAATAATTGATAACTGGTTCTATATTTCAACCCTTAAAGTGCCATTTATCCTTCAAGGAAGAACAAGTGTGTTCAAAGGTAGAGCTTGCCCAGAGGAAGGGGTGGGCTGCGTGCAGAGGGCAACCTGCTCCCAGCCCTCAACAAGCCCGATCTAATCCCATGTAGTTCATCCCTGTCTTATCTAAGTCAGCAACAGAAGAAAAAGAAGAAAACACTTACGTTCAAGAGCTGAACAGTCTGGCTCTCTGTTCACTCCTGTGTGTGGAGGAAACACCGAGGGTACTTTCATAGTGCAAAGTTTGGGTCCATAGTTTTTAACCTCTTTATACCCAACTGGTATATTTTTGAGCTGGATATTCTGAAAGCTACACATTGTCACTCATGGATTCTCTTCTTAATCTAGATGTCCGAAGCCTCAGCAAACTACATCTATTTCTGCTGAGTGGCCATCAAAATCTACGCCAGGTGCATTTCTTCAGAAAAGCTTCCTAGCAAGCACATTCTGTGCAGGCAGCTCCCCGGAAAGGGCTCTGTTATTTTCAACTAAAAAATAAGTGGGCTCTGGGACGACTTTGTGTCTGAGACTTCCCTGGAGCTCTTCTCAGTGAGTGGCGGGGTCAATGAGGACAACACAGGAGCAGAGGTGGGCACTGCAGGCTGTAGATGCGCAGGGTGACAGGCAGTCACAGTGACCAGCTAAGATGTTGACTTTGGCTGGAGTCTGAGCTTCCCTCCTCTGAGTGGAGACCTATGCATCCAGCCTGCCCGCTCTGGAATTCAGCAAAGGAAAGACTCAAAGCACTTGGGTATTTTGAAGGGAAAGTTGTTGCATGTAGAAATCACACTGAACTTGCTCGTGTGGACTGACTTTGCAGAAGGCCACCACCCTGTGCATCCCCTCTGCCACTCTTTCTCATCCTGCCTTAGTTACAGACTCTCCTGGGGTTGTGAGAGCATCATTTTCCTGCTGGGTTAAGGCTGAGGCATCTGTGTGTGTGTTAAAAATATTTTCTTCACTGAACCCTTGCATTGAAAGTTCCTTGTCCAATTAATTGAAATCTGAGGTTAAAGTCGGAAAATTGAAGTGAGATGTTGAAAGGAAACTTACTAAAAGAAACGGGTTCTTTAGCCTATAAAAACATGATTTTTTTGTTTGACTTGGGGTTTCATTTTGTTGGGCTTTTTCCTTTTTTTTTGAAACTTGGTATTTAGGGATATTTCCAGTCTTTGAATCAGTCGACTGTAGTCAAACCGTGCCTGTAGCCCAGGCTAATATAAGCAGCCCCACTGGTTTTAAAGACTAACAAAATAAAGCTGTTTCTTGTTTAATGTCATAAATTATGAATGATTCTATTAAATTTCTGTATGGTCTTATTACCATGTAAGAACAGATCATCAAAGAGACTCACACCTCAGGCAGCAGGAGAAGCCTGGTGGCCCATCATGACTCTTTCTGGCTGGTCCTTCCAGGGTCTTCACGAGAAGACACCAGTGTCTCAGGGAGTGTGCGGGCTCTGTGATGGAGTGTGAAGGATCGTTCAGGGCCAAGCACGTAGTATGTGTTCAATAAAGGCTTACTTGAATGAGAAGGGGCGATCCTGCCATGCATTTAGTCCCTGTGTGGCCTCTGAATTGCTAAGATGTCTTTGTTATCAAAAATATATAAGGAAAACCATTGTGTTCTTCAATACAGTGAGGATTTTCCTTTTACAATCCAAGTGTTTGGTCAGTGACCAACCCAACTGAAGTACGTTGGCCCCATTTCCTGTCTTGGATGCTCTACTGTGACCCATCCAGTTGCCCACCATGCAGGCCCCCTCCTCCCTCCTTACCTCTCTGCTCTCTCCAGCCTCTGCCCCTTCGTGCTTTTGTATGCCTGTCTAAATGCCCATCCAAGATGACCCAGGCAGGATCCACGGTCAGCCAGAGGCATGACTGTGAATCAGTGTGGGTAAACAGTAACTCCCTGTCAGACGCCAGGACAGCTGGAACTCGGGCCGCCCTCACCCGTCAACGAGACTGTAAGACGGCTCCAGCCCGTGCCCACCCAGGGTAGAGATGCGCCTGCCCCCTTGGTTGAGAGGCTCTGGAGACTTCCCCTACCCGCCTGTGTCCATCAGATGTGCTGATGGGCATGAATGGGGTGGAGGGGGGAGTGCCTTGCCTGCCTGCACCTGTCAGCAGAGCTGATGGGCAGGGAAAGGTGGGGGAGGCCCCCTCCCATGCTGTCAACCCAGCTGACAGACAAGTGTAAGTGGGCAAGGCCCCTGGCCTCTCCTAGTCAGACAGGGGAGTCGTTGCCTGATTGGGGAGTGGGTAGGGCCTCCGCTTGCAGGCTGAAGGGTCTACATAGACTAGAGTGAAAGGCAGGGCTGGTGTGTGTGTGTGCATGCGTGTGTGTGTGTTTGCGTGAAACTTTTTTTTTTTTAATATGAAGACGTGGCCCTACAGGCACATCATGGGGTGTCCACTGAGCCATAACGTTTGTCTTATAGTGACTGGGGCAATGGCAACCTTTGTCCAAAGGATTTTGCTACAAATGGGACTTTCACATAAATATGTTTTCAGATTTGAAGAAGGGAGACAGGGATAATATTTGTTAAGTTCGAGCTTCAAATTGATGATATAAATTTGGATATATTATATATTTGGATATATATTTTCACATATATAACCAAAAATAGTAAGCTCGTTCCTTATCTCTTAGCAGGTAAAGAATGTGATTCCTAAATCCTTCACCCAGTTGTTTTCTTTTTTTTTCTTTGTTAGGTTAGAATGTCTTCACCCCAAGAGACATTTAAAGCAAGGATCTGGGTGCAGGTCTCAGGCAGGAAAGATTGTTTTTGGTGAGAAATGCTATGTACTTTTCACTTGCAAGGCATTTGTACAAGGTTGATATACTGAAGCCTCCATGTGAACCAATCTTTAACCACATTTTCATGAGCTCCTTCTGAAAATGGGTCTCAGGGAGAGGGTTGGTTATGGAGCCGATCTCCTTGGAAAGGGCTCAGTGAGGAAGCAGTTGAAGTGTTTTATGACTTATTATCTGGCCAGCAATACACAACCTCCAAACAAATATACAAAGTGTTTCAGTGATTCATTAGGTAAACAAAACACTTTTGTTTAAAAAAAAACTCAAAATAATTTGCAATTTGGAGAAAGGAATTTGGGCAATTATTCCAATCTCATTTTGTTTCCATGAATAAAAAATGAAATGCCTGTTTTCACGTATCTGGGGATTTGGGTGTTAAACTGCCAACGAAATATTGCTTTAAGATGGAGCCCTGAGACACAGATGTAGAGAACAAATGTATGGATACCAAGGGGGGAAGTGGTGGAGGGGGGGGTGGGTTGGTGGTGGTGGGATGAATTGGGAGATTGGGATTGACATATATACACTAACATATATAAAATAGATCACTAATAAGAACCTGCTGTATAAAAAATAAATAAAATTAAATTAAAAAAAAAAGATGAAGCCCTGCGTGGTTCTGAAGATTAATTTAGATGAAGGATACATTTTTTAAAGAGGTATGATCACTCTCAAAATTTCCTAATTGTGTCCTCCTGCGATAGTTCAGTAAAAATGATTAACAAGACCGTACAATCTCAGAAATTTGTCTGGGAAGATCTAACAGCTGGTCAACCATTTGAAGCAAGAATCAACCCGTTATTCAACAGTATACCTTGTTTCATCAAAAAATGACACTGGGAATTCCACTAGCCACAGTAGTTGAACCTGGTGGATAATCAACACATCCCCCCACTCCCTGAAATATGCTCGTTATTCACACATTCACAAGTCCTGATTCCATCACGTCGACTCATTAATGAATATGGTATCTAAACAGGCTTTCAGAAGAGAGTGAACTTGCTATGTTTTGCTGCTTTTTTGTTTTCATCTTGAAGCATATAGTGCTTGCCTGGAGTCATTCACAGATTCCGTTTATATGTGCAAATGGGCTGTGGTGGCAAGGAATTTGGATATTAATGGTTGAGTCAAAGAAAATATGTCTCAATTCGACCCAGAAAGAGAGGCCTCCATTTATGTTTACTTTCCTTCTGTTTCTGGGAAACTTAACCCTCTGTTCCAGACTGATGTCACAGGCACACATTATAAGCCTGCTGTCAACTGTTTTTTTTTGGAGCCATGGATTTATCCTTACTCTCCAGGTTACTCTTTGCTTCCAGTACAGTATCAACAAAAAGACAAGTGAGAGGTATTCGGTGAATCCCTTGACTGTTTTTTCTTTTTGTGCTCTGTGCTGGTCAGTTTACACCTGGAGTAGTATATCCAGTTTGGGAAGCCACATTTAAGAAAAAAATAGTAATGAGGAGGAAAATCCCAGGGGGGACTGGCAAACGGCAAAGGTCTTTGACAACACAACACGAGTAATAGTTGAAGATACTAGAGATAATTAAATGAAGAGGTAGAATACCTAGCTGGGGCATTAAAGTATTTGAAAGGTTTCCTATGAAAGAGACATTAGAGAACAGTCTTGGCCATTGTAGAGACTGAGCTTGGACCCTCCACAAGGCATGAGCTCAGTTCAGCAATGGCCTGCTCAGTAGAGCTCTTAGTAACACAATAGTCAGTAAGCGGTTGGAAGAACATCTCTTAGGAATGTTGAAAAGAAGAGTCTTCCCTTTCAGTAGGAGTTTGAAGTCAAAGGGTCTAAATGCTTCCTCTATTGGTATATGATTCAATCATAAAGGTATTTAGAATACTTTGGGTCAGGACGAAGCCAGATTTTCCCCATTCATTATAGATCATTTGGGCTTTTTCTCAGATTTAACACTATGAGGGTTTGTTTTTAAACATAATAGAACAGATTTATCAAGTTTTCTCATATTAAGGAACAAGTTGATTGCATATTCAGTTTGGGTGGTTATATGTCACCTTGAAGACAACCAGCTAATATGAAAGAAAAATGGAATGAGGTTTAAGATGGTAAATTTTGACTGCCTGATAAATAAATATACCCTAAAGATTCAATAATTCATCACTTTGAGTTATTTATCTCTCTCAAAAGATTTCTGAAATCATTCTTTACTGTTTCGCTTGATTAATTCTTTGATCTCCACGATGAAGATCACTTTATCCATGGCCAGCGCACAGGCTGAGTTATTAAACGGATGGCGGGGGGATAAGCAAGTCGGTGTTAATCATTTAAAACTGTAAAGAGGCTGGGTGAGAAGGCAGGGAACAACAGGTTTTACACAATCATGATTTGGAGAGCTGCGGCTCCTGTATATTTGTCTATTTGTAAAGTGTAAGTGGTTAATTTGCAGGCATGCTGGTCACCAGTGCAGTGCCACCTGCTTGCAAGGAGCACATCTGAATTACTTGCCTAAAGTACCTAGTTGAATAGGGCAATCAGTTGCCAGTCTTTTTTTTATGTCAATCCACTTAAAAATCTATTTATTTATTTTTATTGTAGCAAAATATACATAACACATCTGCCATTTTATTCATTTTTAGGTGTGTAATTTGGTGACATTAAGCACGTTCACATTGCTGTGTAACCATCACCTCCATCCTTCTCTAGAACTTCTTCCTCTTCTTAACTTTAAGCTCTATATCGATTAAATAAAAGGCCCCCATTCCTCCTGCACACCCAGACCCTGGCAACCACTATTTACTTTTTGTCTCTATGAATTTCCCTATTTTAGGTACATCATATAAGTGGAGTCATAGTATTTGTCCTTTTGTGTCTGCTTATTTCAGTTAGCATGTCTTTACATTTCAGCCATGTTGTAGCATGTGTCAGAATTCCACTCCCTTTTTAAAAAAAATTTTATTGACGTATAATTGATTTACAATGTTGTGTTCGGTTGCCAGTCTTTATTGGGAGATACAAATAGTAGAGATGCTTAAAGTTTCACTCTGGTGCCTAAGTTAAACTTTGGGAAGCACACAGACTTCCAAAAATCACAGTCAAGAGAGCTAATCTTCCACTACAGAGCAAGAGTTTGTGTATATTTGCAAGGACTCAATTAAATTCTGACAGTTTTTTTCACTGTTATTAACATACTATAGGAAACCCTTGACAATCTTCAGGCATTCTCAATCAGGATCCAAAATGTCACCCAACATGCGGATGGTGGGAGGTGACCAGCTTGACAAACGTGGGCGAACAGGACCTACAAAGACCAATCTGAACAAGCAAGGACCTGAATCATAAGCCAGCCTCCTCAAAACTGCCTTTCCTCTGAAATGGATACAGTAAGCTGATAAAACATCTCCAGGTGGAGGAAGTTTCCTTTGATAGATTAGAATGGGGCACAATTGATAACTGAATATATAAGCAAATTATTAATGCTCGAAACTGCTGGGTGACCTGATTATTTCACCTGTGTGGTTGCACACCTGGATCTGGAAGTGGCTTGGGGCCTCCAGGGCAGAGGAGCAGTGAAGGCCTGAGGGTCTCCACACTGGACTACGAGGAAGGGTTCATACCCCCTTGAAAGACACGCCAAGTCCCTGACATAAGAGACCAGGGATGAGCAACTCCTCCCCGCAACAACTCTTTCCCTCCTCTGTCCCTTCCTTCCTCTCCTTTCCATCTTGAGCCTGTGGCGGCTCAACAATTTTCATATGATGGTTATAGAGAGATTACTCGGCTTTATTTATAACAGCACTTCCCAGATTATAGCAGATTATTTTTCTGGAAGGAAGGAAAGAGGGGTTCAGAGATGGCTCCATTGCTCGCTGCTCTCAGGGAATCCTGGAGTGAACAGTCAGATGGGTTCCTGGGATCTCTCCTGAGCCCTTGCTGTATAGATATGCATCATTGGTCTCCCAGGATAGATACACACAGGGATTCCTGAACTTATTTGCCCATGAAATCCTTTTTCATGGAATACCTATTAATATCTCAGAACGCACTATGGAAAACTCTAGTTCACTTTATTAATTTGCTTACCAAACCCTTTCTCCATGGATAAGGCACCGACAAGCACAATCCTTGGTCAGGTCTGCTTTTATAGCATTCTAAATCGGCAAAGGCAAATTGGTGACATTTTACCCTGGTGACATTTCTCTTCCAGGTTGGGAATTAAGCAACGACAGCCAGGATCCCCAAAGTACATCCAAGGTTTGCCTGTTTAGTGAAATGTCTTAAGAAAAAAGACCTTAATGATTCAATAACTTTGGGAGCTACTTCAAAATCTACTTGCTCTCCCCGACATACAATTCACGTCATGGAGATCCAAAAAAGTAATAATAACTCTGAAAAAACATTACAGAAAGAAAGAGAGAGAGACAGGAAAGGTGAGAAGAGGGAGGAGGGAGGAAGGAAGAAAGAATAAAAAAGAAAAATACCCAAATCCAACAAAAACCCTGCATACCTGTCTTTAAACTAGAATTCCACGACATAATGGGCATTAAGTTGTTATTGTTGTCGCTGTTGTTTTAAACTTCAGAATAACCTCCCACAAGCCAGTTTTCTGGAACACACTTGGGGAAGTGCTGACCTGCTGCTATCAGCTCACAACTTCTTTGCGAGCCACCGTTGTCTTAACTTCCTATCTTTCCAACACTCAGGAAAGCCTGAAGCAGGAACAAGGTAGGGCCTTTACTCCAAGATGCCCCTGGAGCTCTTTATGAGAGTATAACAAAGCCAGAGATAGGACTAGCTACCTTAGCTTTAAACTCAGCTGCTGTTAAGCTCTGCTTTGCAACCCTTTGTTTAATGTCTGTATCCCTTTCACAGATGCTGGGGAGCCATGGCTCAAGACACGCCAGGTTCTAATTGAGCTCTTTAACACTCGGATGTGAGGAGACACTTGATAGGAGTGTGGATACTTCTGGGGTTTAACTGTTCTAGTTTACAACATAAATAAATCTGATCTTGGCATATTGCAGCAAATTGACACTGTTGGATAAAGTGACAGCATCGCCGCAGATGTATTTCGCATTTATTCACATATTTAGACCTTAAAAATGATTAGTAAAGTTGGAAAAATTATTTGTCATTTCATAGCAAGTTAAGATTTCCTAAAAATCATCTCAGCAATTATTTTACTGGATGTCAGTTCACAAGGGCTCCTTGCTTTACTGTGTTTGTGTTGGGTATATAGAAAACAAACCAGACAAGACTTTCTTCAACCTGAGATCTTTAAATCATTGCCTGCAAGGGCCGTATCTTTGTTTTTCCTCCCTCAAACTTCTATCACCTTTTCATAGGATGTTGTAACAATTCCAGATATCAATATACTCTATTCACGGTGTGATTAAGTTAAATATATAACAATAGTAGGCTACACCTATCTGAAGGTTAGAATTCTTTTATCAAAATTATTGTTGATATTATCACCGCCATCATCATTAACATTAAAACAAGATGATGTGGGAAGAGCTCAGTAATTTCAAATGTATGCATTTTATAACTAATGACCAATGAAATAAGCAGCTTTTCTTTATTTTGAAAGCTAAAGAAATATAAAATAGTTTATAATTTCCATTCCTTTAATTTGTGCTCCCCCCCAAAATTTAACTACCAAGAAAATAAGTCTTACAAAAAGAACACCAGTGTAAACTGAGCACTTACCATTTATTAGGAATATTGTAACTGTTATTTCTAATACATACAAGGTCTGAAGGTTTTTACAGATGAGAAGACTGAGCTTAGAGCGGTGAACAGCTAGTAAGGGTGAATCCACGGTTATAGGTATCCCTGGTTCTTTCGGTAAGGTCGGGCTGCCCCACTACGAGTCTCTCAGGGGACAAAGTGTCAGATGTACCTAAAAGAACCACGGTAATCACACCATTGTCAGAATAGCTAATCTTTTAGACTTTAACTGGATGGTATCTTATTTTACTCAATTACATAAAAAAATACGCAGTTCTGGGACTTCCCTGGTGGCGCAGTGGTTGGGGGTCTGCCTGCCGATGCAGGGGATGCGGGTTCGTGCCCCAGTCCGGGAAGATCCCACATGCCGCGGAGCGGCTGGGCCCGTGAGCCATGGCCGCTGAGCCTGCGTGTCTGGAGCCTGTGCTCCGCAACGGGAGAGGCCACAGCAGTGAGAGGCCCGCGTACCACAAAAAAACAAAACAAAGCAAAACAAAAAAACTCAGTTCTTACTACTTACGGTAAGTATAAAGTTGCAGAGAGCGACCATGATATTTCCTCCATTTACCAATCCTCAGAATCCCGCCTGGAGCTCACCTGGAGATGTGCCCTTGGCACCTAGCGGAACATCAATACACACCAATAGCTGCACATTTTGGTGGCATTTACCTTGAGTGTCTTCCTTCTGCTTCAACTGAGACACACCTGTGTTTCCAGAGCACCAGCCTGTCCATCAGGTCAGACCTGTCTTTCAGGTCTTCTTCCTGAGGTTTCTAAGGATGACAGATAAGAGACTGTACCCCTTGTCCCTGAGTCCCCAGACCTCCAAACCTGATGGACTTTCTGTATCCTCAATGCTTTTTCTTGTCAAATCTTATTTATTAGTCTAAAAAACCCAATATATACTCATTATTAGTAGTGGGGGAAAAAAGTACAGAGAGGTAATTTTTAAAGAGAAGTATCTTTCCTCTTCTACCCATGGATCTGTTTTGGAGGTTAACGCGTTAACGCTGGTGGTAGCTGTCCTTAGCTTGGTGTGGTCGAGAGGTTATATAAACTTAGCAGTGCACACAGAGAGGGTTATGGTGTTGCCACTTAGCTTTTCAGAGAAAGATCATACCAAACTCCTTACACTGTAATTGAGTTGTCTCACTTAATACAGCATCATGGACATTCTCCCCATCAAGAGCTATACAACTCATTCTTGCTAATAGCGTGATAATATTCTTATTGGTCCTGATTTTTTTTTTTCTTGCCAACATACACAACACAATATTCTTGTTCAGGTATTCTTACATATTACTGCTTTTTACATTTCTGTATTTTATGTTACCAAAAAAAAGAAAGAAAGAAAAAAAGAGTATGCACATCTTTATTTAATAAATGACTCTAACAGGCTGTAGCAATTCAAATTCCTACCAGTAATTTATGAAAATGACTATTTTCAAGTACCCCCATCCATACCAGCTCCTGTTGAACTTTAAAAATTTTGCTATACTGTGGGTGTTTAAAAAAAAAGCTTTCTCACAGCTGTCTTAATTTGCATTTCTCTGACAATGGGGTTCAGCTTCTTTTCATATGTGTACTGGCCATTTGGATTGCCTTTTCTATGACTCAAGGCTCCATAAAAGATTTTTGTCTTTTTCTTTTCAATTTGTAAAATCCTGGTGATATATACCCTTTGTTATTTGTATATGTTGCAAATAGTTTTTTCAGTGCATGGTTTGTCTCTATTTGTTATCTTTTACCATTTAAAAAAAATGCGGTCAGATAGGTCTCTCTTTAATTTATGGCTCTTTGTTTATCAATAACACAAATATCTCCCAAACGATTGTCAAAGTATTCGTATATTTTTAAAGATTTTGTTTGACTATGGTATAAGTAGACATTTAGTTTTGTTTTCTTCTAAATGGACAGCTAATTATGTCAACACCATTTATTAAGTACCCCTGTGTCACCATCCTGAGTTGAAATAGCTCTTTGTCATCCATTGTTTCTGTACACACTTACTTTCTATATAGACCTCCTATTATGGACTTCCGTCATGTCAGTGTAATACTGCTTCTTATGTTAATGGCTTTGTGTACATTTTAAAATAGATTAAGTCAAGTGCTTCATCACTATTCTGATATTTAAAATTCTACAGTCTATTCTAAAATATGTACTTTTCCATATTGTTTCAGTTAGATTCAGCTAGGCAAAGAAGAAACAATTAACCTTGAAGTTTTAATGCTTAACTCAACACAGGTGTGTCTCTTGCAAACTCCCAAGGAGGGGTGGGTTAGTGCAGCTTTCCTCCTATTGAGGACGGAGGATGCAGGTACTCCTTGTGGCACTCGTGGCACTGCCATTTCAAAGTGCAGCTCCTGAATTTGTCTTTGCAAAAGAAAAGTGAATAAAAAACCACATTAATTCTCAAGTATAGTCCGTTGCTCAGGTCAGTCATGTGCTTTCAACCTAAGACCAGAGCGGATTGTGATACGCATGTAGAATGTGGGATTTTGTGAGCAGGATTGTCTCTGCCTTATACCTGGCCTCTCAAGCCATTTTATTTAGTTCAAAATAAAGTTTTCTTCTGAATAAAAGTGCATCATATGTGTATATTATTTGGGAAGAATTAATACTTTTATGATTTTAAGTCTTCCTACCCAAGAAAATATTTGTAGCTAATGTCTACCTGACCTGTTTTATGTTCTTTATTAGGATTTATATACAGATTTTTTTTTTTTTTTTTTTTTTTTTTTTTTGCGGTATGCGGGCCTCTCACTCTTGTGGCCTCTCCCGTTGTGGAGCACAGGCTCCGGATGCACAGGCCCAGCAGCCATGGCTCATGGGCCCAGCCGCTCCATGACATATGGGATCTTCCCAGACCAGGGCACAAACCAGGGTCCCCTGCATTGGCAGGCGGACTTTCAACCACTGTGCCATGAGGGAAGCCCCAGATCTTTTATCTTTCTTATTAAGCATATCCCTAGATATTTTATAGTTCCTGTTAGCTTGGCAAAATGGAATAATTTGTACTCATTTTCATTTCTAATTATTGAAAGTATAGAAGAAAACTATGGTTTTGTATATTTAGCTTGTATCCAGCCACCTTACCAAATGTTATTATGTGTTCTAGTAATTTGTTTTATTTTATTTTTTCTGGGCCTATTTGTTTTTATTGAAGTAGAGTTGATGTATGATATTATATAAATTACAGGTGTACAAAGTAATGATTCACAATTTTTTAAAGGTTATACTCCATTTATAATTATTATAAACTATTGGCTATATTCTCTGGGTTGTAGAATATATCTTTGTGGATTATATATTTTATACATAACAGTTTGTACCTCTTAATCCCTCACCCATTATATCGTTCCTGCCCCCTTCCTTCTCCCCACTGGTAACCACTAGTTCTCTATATCTGTGAGTCTGCTTCATTTTTCTATATTCACTAGTTTGTTTTATTTTTGAGATTCCACATATAAGTGGTATCATACAGTATTTGTCTGACTTATTTCACTTAGCATAATGCCCTTCAAGCCCATCAGACTTGTTGCAAAAGGCAAAATTTCATTATTTTTTATGGCTGAGTAATATTCCATTGTATACATATATACCACATCATCTTTATTCATTCATCTGTTGATGGACCTTTAAGTTGCTTCCATGTCTTGGCAACTATAAATAATGCTGCTATGAACATTGGGGTGTATGTATATTTTCAAATTAGTGTTTTGGGTTTTTTATTTGTTTGTTTGTTTGTTTTTTGGATATATACCCAGGAGTAGAATTTCTGAGTCATATGGTAGCTATATGTTTAGTTTTTTGAGGAACCTCCATACTGTTCTCCATAGTGGCTGCACCAATTTACAGTACAACCAACAGTGTATGAGGGTGCCTTTTTCTCCATTCTAATAATATTTATTAGTTTCTGGTTTCTGTTTTTTGTTTTCCTTTTCTGGATATAAAATGTCATCCATAAATAGAGTTAATACGTTTCCTGTTCTCTGGTATATAAGGCAATTATTTGAGATTTCTTAGCATACTATCTAGATTCTCTAAAATAATTTTGTGTAATTGTGATGTTCCTTTTTTTTTTGATGATTATACCCCCCAGACATCTCTATCTTGCACTCTCCTTGAAAGCCTATACATGATCCATTGCAAACCTTTCAACACTGTCTCCTTAAGATTTCCCTAATACTTCCTGTCATCTTCTTCTTACACTCCCACATCCTCAGGTCATAGTTTCATCATGTTAACTAGATTATTAGAACACCTTTCTCATTGTCTTCTTTGACTCCGAAACCTAGTCAGCTTCCAGAGCTGTATTTCTATACCAAAATCTAATCAGGATGCTTCTTCCATTAAAATATTCAATGGCCCCTCATTTCCTGCAAGACAGAGATAAGGCTTCTTAACATTTGTTCTTCTCTCACTGCCCTGCACAGCCTTGTATTTGTCTATTTATTTGTCATTATACACTCCTATACATCCCTATGGGCATGGTCTCTGCTAAGCACAGACGCACCTCTCACCTGCCTGACTTTTTCTTTCAAAGTGGCTCCATGTTAAGCTTTATGGACAAATTCTTCTGTGTTATTACATTGACTTATTTCTTGCAGGCATTGTGACTTCTTACCTGACATTAGACTTCCAGACACGAGTGTAAAACCTTGTTTTCATGTGGATCACTGGGATGATTTGGAGTGCATAGAATGCCAATATGTCTAACCAACATCTGGATGATGTTTTTATGATGTTTTTAATCCTACGCACTGAATTACTGATGAAATAAAGTGAAGTTTCTACAGGTACGAAGAGATTGAAGTCACTGACCAACTGAGAGTGGTATATTGCTTCATGAAATGATTTCAGACTTTGCGACAAAGTAGTAAATTAAATTGATCTTTTCAAGCTAGTTTTTTTTTTAATATCTAAAAGAGATATAAATGGAACAATTTGTAGGCCTAATATAGTTAAGACCCGAGATAACACACAGACACAAGCTTAATTTTCATCATTTAAGGATTATTCACCCAGAAACAGTGGGACATATTACCAGGATGAAGTTCCATGAATTCAGATGTCTGTCTCACTCCCACTTATACAGGCAAAACTTGTTTAATTACACTTCACTTTATTGCACTTCACAGACGTGGCATATTTTTTTACAAATTGAAGCCAGGCTTTTGTGCCCCAGGCTCTGCATGGAAGGTGGGTATGGAAACTTCTCCAGCAAGACATGGTCATCTTGTCCCAGTGCCGGGAGGTCCAGCTCACCAGAGGGCCCACTATCTTAATATAATACTTTGTCTTTTTATTGTTCCCTGTTATGACCTCAGTGTTCCCTGCATCTTCCTCTGAAGGGGAAGCCAACCCTAGCTGAGACATCCAACCCGGGACACAGTGCACACCTCACTCTAACTGTGGTCAGATCACCTAGTGTTTCTGATCAGTTTGCAAAGCTCTTCATTGCTGCCTGGACGCCCATTCGGAGGGGTGATGCTCCCCCTCTCATCCTATCTTTATGTAAAACTGAGATCTTTTGCTCACCATGGATTTTTTTTGTGTTAATTTTATCTGTTTAACTGTTGTATTACAATATTATGTCTCGTACTCTGTCTGGTCTCTCCTTCAATTTTGCACCTGTGGTTAATGCCAAACTCATTATACCCCAGTCCCAGCCCTCAGCTTAACAAAAAAATTCTAGGAAACATTAAAAATGTCCACTAAATTGTCTGAGTGGTTCAAACATTTTTAAAGGAAGTTAATTTTTACTTTCTAAGCTTTGTGTTTATCCACAAAAAATAAAAATATCTTTATTTTACATGAGAGAAGAGAAAAACAAAAGAGCTGAATAATTTTACTAGATTATTTCGAACCCAAGCCAAAACGCCAAAATAATTTTTAAAATGAACAGTAAATATCCTGAACAAGTTCCTTGTCAGGTGTGGTTGGAAAACAACACCCAAATTGTGACTTTTTAAGAATCTCATCAGACATTTGCTCACTCACGGATGAGAAGGCACTCAGAAACTACTTTGGTGGTCCATGATGGGGATGCCTCCTTCCATTCTGGAAAACAAATTATCCAAAGAGCACAGCTTTGAATCATAGGACCAGAGCACACAGGCACTTTTCTTTGAGCAGGGAAAGCTTTCCTGAAAATATAAGTGCAGTTTAAGTTGTATTCTACAAACATTATGAAAAAATACATTTTAACGCTATTTTATAGAAAAAATTGTTCTATCGTCTTTTTGTCTACTAAAAATATTAAATCATGGATTTTTTGTAGGAGCAGGGCCTTAAAAAGCATCTCATACAAATCCGTAATTTTACACAAATCAAACAGATGAGGAAACTGAGGCTAAAAAGAAAAGGGTGACTTTCATTTATTGGATTTTCTTAAATCCCATTGAGTGATCATAATTTATTCACGGAGAGCCTGAATGGCCAGGGTTTTGTGCCTTAAGTAGCGAAATCCTATCTCAGCTAGTTGCTAAGTTTGGGGCTAACACATTTTTTCTTTAAATACTAATTTGTTCTCTTACTTGAAAATCCAGGATGCTGGTCCTTCTCCATCAGTCTGCAGAGGGAGTGCCCTTGGATTTCATCTTTCACTGACTGTCATTGGTCCATATTCTCCGAAGTCAGTAAATGGCTGCAAAACATTCTGAAAATAAATGAAGTATTCAATTTTGCCACTTTTCTTTCTTTATTTCTTTAGGCTGCTGAAGCATCGAGTAATGCACTACAGTAATACTTCTATAGATGAAAAACGGAGCAAATCTAGCTCATTATCAGTCATTTAAATTTGGTCTCTTTCTAGCAATATAATCACAGACCTTAAAAAAATTAATGGAGTAGATGTAGAAAAAAAGATTTCATAGGCCAGCCACCTTGATATCCAATGACCCTATTACTCAGTTTTTCCTCTCCTTAATGCTCTTTCTTGTGATTTGTTTGTTGATGGATGTCTTTCAGAATTATATTTTTTCTTTTTTTTTTTTGGAAATATAGTTGATTTACAATGTTGTATTAGTTTTAGGTATACAATAAAGTGATTGTTTTATATATATATATATATATATATATACATACACACATATATATATATATTCTTTTTTTACAAGAATTCTCAGAATTCTTATTTTGAACATTTCAGAGTTCCTTCCACACTACTGTAAGTGTGTGTGTGTATAAAATATTTAATGCAAATTTTTTATAGCGATATCTATTAATGTAAAATATTCTTGCTACAAATTTCTACATAAAAGTGTAGGAAATGCTGTTAAAAACATGTATAATTCCATAGTGTAGACTAGCATATGGCACACTGACTGCAAGCCCCAGGAAGGTAGAATTTATGTCTTTTTCATTTAGCACTTTCTCTACAGAACCTTAGTGCTGCCACTGGCACATGGCAGCAACTCAGTAAACATTTAATAGTGAATGGATGGATGTACAAAGGAATACATGAATGCTGCCATAATTTATTATCTTTGTCTTTTCATGGGAGAGCTTTAGTTTTTATAAGCTTAACAACAAGCATAGATGGAGAATATACTGTCATTTTATGTATTGTCATCCATGGACTTTAAAAGGCAGACACCATTTAATTAGCATAAGCTAGATCGATGTCAATAAAGAACAATAAAAATACCACTACTGTAAGAATTTTTTTGGAACCAATGGATGCAATCAAACACGTTTCCATACACTGATCTTTGTCCATGATTTGTAATTGTAAAACTATCTAAATATCACAGATGTGAATATTTCCTTTTTCACTTATCTGTCTTTTAGCATTCTGGAAGAATTTATTATTATTTTTGGCTGCGCTGGGTCTTCATTGCTGCGCAAGGGCTTTCTCTAGTTGCGGCGAGTGGGGGATACTCTTCCTTGCGGTACTCGGGCTTCTCATTGTAGTGGCTTCTCTTGTTGCAGAGCACGGGCTCTAGGCACATGGGCTTCAGTAGTTGCAGCATGCAGGCTCAGTAGTTGCGGGTAGCAGGCTCTAGAGTGTGGGCTCAGTAGTTGTGGCACACAGGCTTAGTTGCCCTGCGGCACGTGGTATCTTTCCGAACCAGGGATTGAACCCATGTCCCCTGCAGTGGCAGGCAGATTCTTAACCAGTGGACCACCAGGGAAGTCCCAGGAAGAATATTTTAAGGATGTTGAACAGAAAGTACAAATTGGAAAAAGAAAAATGTGAAGTACTGTTTCTGATGTCATTGGTCCAACTGGACGATGGCTGAGCTTGGTGGACCTGCCACATATAACCCAGTACTATAGCCAGTCACCCCAAGTCCTGGCGCCAGCCATCCCTGAGGCCCCTGAACCATGCAAACACACATCCACACTGCACTCAGATTTAAGGAGGTGCCTACATCCTCAGTCATCAGGATAATTCATATTTCAGTGCAATATTAAAAAAAACAAAAAACAAACTCACTGCCCCCAAATCCATAATAAATAAAATATCACAGGTTTAAATAAAGACAAGATCAGCAGCAGGTCATTAACACCTCTGATGCCCGTCTAGCCAGCAGTGAAGAATTATGCAAACTGATGAGACACTAGATAATGACCAAGGTCAGAGTGAAAGGTGGAGTGCATCCCAAGTCAGACGGCGCCTCTGGATTGGACTTCCTAGCATGGCTAAGTCTCTCCTGGTAGAACAGATTCCTCTCTGATCAAAATTTTCCCATCCAGTACCTCTCATCTTGGGCACACATTTATTTGAAAGTAATGCACATAATATTTGCAAGTTTCATAAAATACCACTTAAAAAAAATCTACCGTCTGTGGGAACAAAACTTACAAGTATATATACTTGAGTTTTAAAAAAAAAATGTGGTCTGCCTAATACTTATTTATACTAGAGAATGAAAATATTAATTTTGGTCCTACAGAATAACTCCATCATCAACACAACCCATCATTATGTGACTTCTGATGAGCCAGGAGTCTAATTAGGCAACTTGAAGTATAAGAGCTACATAAAGTAAAATTCGCAAGAAACCCAGCCTGTCACTTATCACTTCTTATCCTGAACACGAGTGTTAAAAGAGCATAGTGCTGGGCTTCCCCGGTGCCGCAGTGGTTGAGAGTCCGCCTGCCGATGCAGGGGACACGGGTTCGTGCCCCGGTCCGGGAGGATCCCACGTGCCGCAGAGCGGCTGGGCCCGTGAGCCATGGCCGCTGAGCCTGCGCGTCCGGAGCCTGTGCTCCGCAACGGGAGAGGCCACAACAGGGAGGGGCCCGCGTACCGCAAAAAAAGGAAGGTAATTTACTCGGCGGTGTCCTGCAGACGTGAACCAACTTACGTGGACGCCGTACAGTGTGTGGCTGGGGCAGCGGCTCAGGCAGAGGACGATGCCCAGGGGAGGAGAATCTGCACATTTGTTGCTAAGAGTCTGCACACCGTGTATTTAAGATCCTTGGCGTCTTACAAATATGTCAGATAAAATAAAGCCTCACGCGTGTGTGTGTGTGTGTGTGTGTGTGTGTGTGTGCCCAGCACATTTCCAGATTCTTCTGGACCTTCTGCACAGTTTCTGTGGGCCTTTGGCAGCTTCACTGCTGACCGCCAGGGCAGTCCTGCCTCCCTGATTCCAGGAAGTGGTTCCAGGTGCTTCCGTATCCTTAGGGCTGCTGTCTGGGCTGGGGGGCCTCCCCTAGCCCTACAAGAGCCCTACACTCCAAAGCCGGGTCCTCGGGGGAACCCGCGGTGACCCTCCAGGCTTTGCCCCACCGGGAGCCTGCCCCTGACGCACAAATTTGGGGGCAAGCCTACTAAGCCGTTCCCTGCAGCTATTTGAGGGCAGGAGTAGGAGCACAAAGCGAATTACAACCCTAGGGAAGCTGCAAAGAGAAAGATGCAAACTCAGTGCTTCCCGCGACTTAGGTCTTGAAAAGAAAAAAGGAAAAAAAAAAAGACTTGATCCAAACATCCATGTCTACAGAAACCCCTTTTTTGCTAAGTCTCCAGCCTGGTCATTGAACTTGCAAATGAATGCGGTTCTGGGCATCAAAGGAGCCCCCAGCCCGTGAAGGCGGCCCACGGCCCTCGCAGTTCTGAGCGCCCTCCGACCGACGGCGGCCGCTGTGCACTGCGCCTGCGCACACTCTCTGCTGGCCCCTGGGGTCCAACGCCGCGACTCTGCACAGCCGCGCCGTGATGCGGGGGCAGCAGAGGCCAGTCCCACACTCGCGGCCTCGCCTCCCTGCAGAGCAGAAGGCATGGCCCGGGGGAGCGCCCAGATCCCGTCTGCGCTGTCCTGCTCTCCTGCCGCTCAGCTGAGCACCGCCCAAACTGCAGGTGAGTCTCCTCCGGTGGCTGAGTCCACACGTTCCATTACAAGGATGCTAAGGGGTGAGCGATGCCCCCTGAAGGGTCTCTTAGTCAGCTGCTCTCCCGGTAGCCCACCTGTGCACCGGGCCTGATGCAGGGACCGTACCGGTTCTCGGTGCGCCTTGCTTACGCGAGCTCCCCAGTACCCGGTGATTCTCTGCGCAGGAGTGCCCACGGCCTGGCTGGCCTGCGACTTAGGAGGCTGGGTGGACCAGTCTCCTGGGGCGGCTTCAGCAAATGACCACAAACTGGGTGGCTTAAAGCCACACTATTCCCTTGCAGTCTGGAGGCCAGCGGTCAGACATCAGGTGTTGGCACTGCGCCTGGGGTTCCTAGTCCTGCCTCGGGGTCACTGGGGTTTCTGCCTTCGTCCCCCGTGGCTGTGCTCCCTCTGTGTCTCCATGTTTCCACCTTCTTACAGGGACAGTAGTCACTGGTTTGGGGCCCCCTTCTCCAGTATGACCGCATCTTAGTTTATGACACCTACAAAGGCCCTACCTCCAAATAAGGCCACATTTGGAGGTTCCAGGTGGATTTGAGCTTTAGAGGAACACTATTCACCCAGTACATTGCCTTGGAGATGAGGAATAAGTGTGCGGTGTGCTTTAAAATCAGACCATGGCAAACAAGAAAATGGATTGTATTTTTACCACTAGAAAATGTGACCACAAAACTTACAGGGATTGGCCACTGTATTGAGCTTTTAAATATTTACTTGGGTTTTGGATTTTCTTTTCCTTACTGTTTTATTTTTTAATTTTTTTTATTTTTTGCAAGCCCATGTTTCCACAATCAAATTAAAATATTTCAATGTGCAAGTATTAGTCATATATGTTTCTTTCTCTTTCTTTTCCCCTTCCTCCCTTCCTTCCTTCCTTCCTTTCTTTTTCTTTCTTCCTTTCTTTTTTACTTTTTTAAAAGAAAACATTCCTTTGAGCTTTGAGGTAAACAGGTTGGGAGAGCAAGAGAAGAGGGATAGGTACTGGGGGACCAAGGTTTAAAGAACTTTGCTTTTCCAGCCCATAAACTTTCATCAAAGATCCATTTAGAATCTTAAAGACCCAAATAGAATTCCATTACTCTGAAAAAGCAAAGTGGGCTTTCTGGACACCTCTATTCTCCTGCTCTGACAAAAATCAGGAAGAAATCAGATGGAGGAAGAGTGTAATCCCACCTGCCTCTTCTGTCCCGACCCCTCCCTCAACCGCCTGGAGCTCTGGGGTCCTTTCAAAGGACTTGCAGAATCACTGCATTTTAGTTAAATACTGAGAATTCCTCCATTTAAATTCTATCGCTCACCTACTCTGTGCACAGAGCGGGAGGCTCAGGCATCCTGGCTCCCAGTGAGCGCCTCTGGAGCAGGTGTTAGGATGTGGACACACAGAGGGCTGGTCAGCTGAATGAGGTCCCGGACCCCTGGTCGGCCCACCTCCCCGGAGGCAGGTCCAGGTCTGTGAGGCCTAAAGTTTTATGCACTTTGGGGAACCCCACCCCTGAGTGATCCTTCCTGGGCCCTCTGGGCTCAGATATGCCATGGCAACGTTCTCCCGAGGGATACGGGGCAGCCTGACCCTTGAACTGACCCCAGGAGCCTCCAGCTTGCCCCCTCCACTGACCCATCCAAACAGCCCCACCCCGAAGGCCTTGGAATCAAACAGCCCAGTAGAGGGGCCCAGAAGGGACTTGCAAAGCCTGGTCTGGTTAATCCCCTCGCCTCCCAGGAGAACAAGGGCACAGACGACAGCCAGAGTCCGGAGGAGGGCTGACACGTGGAGGGGGGGGGGACCCTCTGCAGCGTGAGAGTAAGAGACCCCGAGGAAGACCCGAGAATCCTGAGCAAAACATGGGTGGGGGGGCAGGACAGTGGCCCTGGAGTCACAGGATGTGCGAACCTATAGGAAGCACGAGGACGGGACGATGAGAGGGACCGACACCCGGGCCAGGGTAGGGGACCAGGTCCTGGAGCTGTTGTGACGGAGGTCAGAGGGCAGGTGAAGAATGCAGGCTCACATCCGGGTGAGGACAAGACGGAGGACAGCTGGGAAGCCACCTGGGGCCCAGGAATACGGCCACTCCACGGACACCTGCAGCTATTGCCTCAGTCCTCTGAGAGCACAGGACACAGGCTCAGGGCACAGTCGTGCCTCCAGACACGGCGCTGCAGAAAGCGATAGACCCTCAGGGCCTCTCCGGGGTCCGCTGTGTACTACTTTACATCCCGAGTCTCCTTACAAGAACGAGTTTTAGAATCTACTACTTATAGGACGATTATTTTGAGTGACTTTTCATTTTCTGACCCAGGCTTACTCCTTTTACCAGGGAACTCATCAATGAGTTCATCTTACCCGTGGCCTGCCTGCCTACTCTTCTCCCCCTCCCTCCTTCCCGCCCCTCTGCCAGCTTCCCCTCTTCTTTCCCTCCGTCTTGCCCCATTCCCTGGCACGTGTTTATCGTGTACCCACTTGGGACTGGCCTTGTTCTGACAACTTGGAGCTGCTGTCATATCAACCAGTCACGCTCATTTATATTGGGTCCCCCATGAAGTGAATTCCACTGCACCTGATCAAACACCCCTAAACGTCAGTTGCTGTGTGTTGGGGGCTGGACAGCACACCCTCACGGGAAGTAGCTGTTAAGTTTAAGGGACCTGTTGGTGTGGACAGTCACGTCTATCGTGTGCTCTACTTGCTTCCTGTTCTAGAACACGCAACTGCAGGAGAAGCCGCCTCCTAAAAGCACTGAACAGAAACTCCTTGGGTGCCCTTTCCCAGATGCCAGAGCCTCTAGCGAGATGGTTCATCTTACGTGTCAACTTGGATGGGCTGAGGGGCGCCCAGGTATTTGGTTATTCATTACTCTGGGTGTGTCTGCCAGGGTGTTTCTGGATGAGGTGAGCGTTTGAGTCCGTGGGTTGAGGAAGTTTATCGCTCTCTCTGATGAGGGTGGGGCCTCACCCAACCTGCTGGGAGCCTGAATCGAACAAAAACCTGAGTGAGGGAGGCGTCTCTGTCTGCCTGGCTGTCTTCAAGCGGGACATTGGTCATCCAATGACGGACTTACACCGTGGGCTCTCTTGCTTCTCGGGCTCTCACGGTTGGACCGGAACTGTGCCCCTGGGTGTCCATCTTGCTGACTGAAGATGTGGGAGCTCATCAGCCACTAATCAATCACATAAGCCAAGGCGATTCCTTGCAATCAATCCCTCTCCCTCCCTCCCTCTCCCTCCCTCTCCCTCCCTCCCTCTCTCTCTCTCTCTCTCTCTATCTATATATGCCCTGACTAATACACTCAGGATGCCAGGAAAAGCCTTCATCAACATTTATCACCTTGGCACAGTGGATCCGTTTCCTTTTTATTCCTTTATATTTTAAGTCAATTTTCAAACCATTTACAATCACAAGAATTTTAGCATTGCAAACCCGCGTTTTGCTTCCATGTTTTCTAGCTTGTAGGTCTATATGTGTGAAACAGATAAAGCCCTCTGAATACACGACCAGCGCACCAACCTTCCTGTAGAAACCTGGAGCAAAGCTTTCCTGTAAAAACGGATTCCAAATTCTAATTATTTCTCTGATAGTTTCTAGATTATTATGACTCTGAGTCCTTTTTGTGCTTAGCACCATCAACACGCAATACTTAAGGAAGTTTTTGAAATTTTGGACACCTCATAGTTTTCTTGAAGAGAGAAGGTAGCCATCTTCTTTGCTCCATAGTTTCAATTTTCATCATTAATTGAAAGAATAAATCCAATGGTTTTTTTTCATTTTTACATCATCTATTTTCTTCCAATCGTTTTGTATACATACTACGATTTGTCCACTTAAGAGCTATATTAAATACATTTTCGCACAAAATCTTCATCGTAAGAGTTGAAAGGATACTGTCACGTGTCCATTTAGCCAAACAGAAAGATGCAGCTTCTTGTCCCAGTGAGCTCTGCGATGGAGCCCTTCCTGGTGGGTGACTAGCTGGGTGACAGTACCATATCTCCCCTTTGTCTGTTGACTGTATTGTTCACCCACAGGTTCTTGAGTTTGAGAAAATGTGTCTTGGACATTTGAACATGCTCTGAGATTTCAGAGAGCTGACATCTATATATTAACCCTCTGAGTTGCCTAATGATGGTGAAATATTTTCACTTTCATCTCTTTTCTTTCTACCATTTTGGGCAAAATTGGAAACAATTCTGAACTCCTAAATCTTTTCAGTGAAACTAAAAAAGAGATAAAGGGCTTCCCTGGTGGTGCAGTGCTTGAGAGTCCGCCTGCCGATGCAGGGGACACGGGTTCGTGCCCCGGTCCGGGAAGATCCCACATGCCGCGGAGCGGCTGGGCCCGTGAGCCATGGCCGCTGAGCCTGCGCGTTCGGAGCCTGTGCTCCGCAACGGGAGAGGCCACAACAGTGAGAGGCCCGCGTACTGCAAAAATAATAATAATAATAATAATAATAATAATAATAAAATAAATAAATAAAAGATGAAAAGAAAATGTCAGGTCATTTTTACATCTTCTAGTAAGATGATACAATATTTTGTACAACACACAAAAAAACCCAAAGGATGATGAAATAATAACACTTTATTTTATTACATTTTATCCTTCCAGGTGATTCCATCATTATTCTATACTTATCATTTTAGCTTTTTAAAAGCATAGTTTGAAAGAATATATAAAGATGAAATAATTTCTAGAATGTTAAAATGGTGAAATGCTTCAAAGTATAGGAAAAAAATAATCAAGATCCCCATTTTTAGTTTAGAGTTTATAAAAGGTTGCAAAGGACCCAAATTGTAATCGAGGGTAAAATAAATTGTATTCTATTAAAATAACATTAAATAATACTATTATATAACAGTAAATCATATTTTAAATACATAAGTTTTCTTTTTCCTTTGAAAAATTTCTAACAAGTAATAAAAGTTATGAAATATCAATCCACAGAAATAGAACTGCTCAAAACTACAAATGTGTCTCCTGCCCCTGAGAGCACACTGAGGGTTCAAAGCCTCACTTTCTGAGTTGGTTTCATTAAGACAAATCGTGATGTTTCCCAGGTGAATTTTAACACGTGGAAATTTGATAATCACTTAAAGCAAGAAGACTATTAACAAGGAGATGATGACAGACAGGCACTACCCTATACCACAGGGAATGACACTCAGAACAGGCCATTTACCAGTTATGTGCTGGGTGAGAGGTACCGTCCCTGTCCACAACCTCCCTTGGTCAAACTTTGTCACGTGTCCAAGTGGTTTCCCGAGGTTTGTCCTCCACTCTGCTTGAGCTCCAAGCCGTTCTGTCTAACCCTTCATTCTGGCGAGGCAGCAGCATCCCAGAAGGGAGCAGAAGTGGAGACCAGAGACATCTAATGCCTTAGGACATATCTGTTTCCGTTTTCCATATAATTTAAACCAAAATAGATTCTCGGCTTAAATCTCATAAATTACTTGATTGGCTAATTATTGAATCAAATGTGAGAAATCTGATAAAAACTGAATTCTAAGACAAAAACAAACAGAAAAACCTCCGTTCAATTTCTGAATAAGTAAAGCAAGAGAAACAAAAGACATTTTGCTGATGAAACTCCTGGCTTTCGCGTCCTGTGGAGCCCAGGAGGAATACATAAGTGAAGTTGAGCCTGGCAGACAAGATGCTCGGGCTGCAGAGCCAGACAGCATGGCACCTGCCCTTCCAGCAAGGGGGGGGGGGGGGGCGGAGGCAACAGGTGACGTTCTGCCTCGTGGGGCTGGCACCTACATGCCAGACTGCAGGTGCACACACTTGCTCTATTGTGACAAAGGTGTCACGGCTATTTTATACATAAGTGTCTTGGGGCAAGAAAATTTGACCTAGATGTGCCAGTGAGACATTCTGGACAGTTCTCTGTTTTGCTACCATAGAGCTTTGGATTCTGCCTTGCCTTGTGGATGTGATACCTCTGGGACAGCTACTCCAAGAGACAGTTAATTTTGCCTGAATTGCTTTTATGAAGCAAAGAGGGAAGACAAAATAAAGGAGCTAACACGATGCTTTTGAAAATGAGTTTAAATGAGCTTCTTTCAAAGATTCATGTTTACCCACATAATATCAAGCGTTAAGACCATCTTGCCAAATGTACCACCTTTGGAAATTAGTATTTCTGGAACAGATGACTCTAGTACCAGTGCATCAGATTTTCTGGCAATGTGATGCTATTGAAGGGTAAATATCATTATTCTTTAGGGCAAGATGCAAAGAAAAATGAGACCTGATCCAGGAGCATCCATGGCTGGGTTTCAAATACACTCCTAATCGTGCTTGAAGCAGCCCTCCTGTGCATTATAGATCACCCCAAACATCCCTGGGTAATATTTACACTAGAATAAATATTGGCTTTATGTAGAATAAAATGGTGCTAACATTTTGGGCAATTACAAGATAAAACGTGTGTGGTTTATTGAAACAAAAAGAAGCGCTTCTTTTCTTTAGAGCATTGAATACTTTTTTTTTTCTTTAGAGTTTTGAATATGAAAAACAGTCCCTCCAAAGCACGGTGCAGCACCTGGTTGGAACATTGTTGCAAAATGGAGAGTTATCACATCGAAGGGAAGCTCTGCTGGTGGTTCTTGCGCGTCCACACACCCTTCTGTAAGCAGAAGCTACCCACAGAAACGAGTAGTTTGGTTCAATGAGCAATGATTTAATTTCAAAATGAAAAACAATGCACACATTCAGTTTTTATGTAACTCATCTCTTCAGATAAGCATAGAACAATTCATATTACAGTTGCATTAAAATAGAAGCGTAGGGTGTGTGTCCCTACCATTAATGCATTTCCTATCATAAACATTAACAGTGGAGACGTTAATCTTCTATTAAAGCAGAGGGAACAGCCATTCATTCTCTGAGTTTTTGTTGTTTACAGTTTTTTTGTGCACTAGACAGTGACAAACAATGCATGAAACAGACCTGTATAATTAGGTAGTTTATCATATTGTAGAATAAAAACAGTAAGTACGTATTAAGTAGCTGTACTAATCTTTCATATTTTCCTAAATTTCATCTTTATATTTAATTTCAATAAAATAATATATGAAACGTTTGAGATTCAAAATGGCCCTAGTATGTTTACTTTATAAAATAAACTTCATTAATTTTACATGTCTGTCTGTCTCCCCATCTTTCTAGGTATATGTAAAATTATACCTATACCTGTATCTATATTAATATATATATTTATATCTGCATCTATCTTTGTATCTGTATCGATATAGCAGCCACACCTGTTTCTACACCTGTACCTATGACTAGACTCTATTTCCATCCCAGTGAGTAGTCTGCTAAAAATGTGTGGCAGCCACTCAGAATGATCGAGTTACCAGACCCTCCTGTTTTTGTGCTCACAGCAGTCATAAATATCAAAATATATGTTGTGTGTGCCTTTTCCAAGGTTTCAGAAGAGTTGAACTAAAATCATAATGGAAATCATTGTTTGCTCAGATAAAACAAATAACTCTGAGGCTTCTCAATGCCTGGACAGGGCATGGAGTGGAAGTCCAAAGATAAAAGGGAAGGGGGAACTGTTGGCCGATTACCTCAAGCACGATGCTATACAAATAAGTTATCAGTTTTCTAACAGGTCTGACCCAAGCTGTGCATTCGGAACCACAGCCGGTCTCACAATTGAGTGCCCGGAGAGCTCTTTCTTTCTAAAGCTTGGCGGGGTTGCCAGACAACGAGCTGTGGTTCTGTAGTAGTTGCTGGGTTTTCAGGCATCACTGTTGAACTTTTACCAACACACATGCACTCAAAAAGCTCCTTCACTAAATCAACAAAGCCTCCCCAGTGTGTGGCCTCATTTATGTACACAGGCTGTACCTGGGCAGTTCCTTTTGGTATCCTTCCATATACGGTTTAAAGAATTGGGTTTTTGAATTGTTTAATCTCAAGAGGGCTAGAGGAATAAATGAGTATTCTTTCCAGGTTCGATTTCCTGGGTGGGTCATTGTCACAGCGTCTATCATAAAAGGCTTGCTTTATGAAATTAATGATAGGATGACTCAGGATAGGATGACTGTGTCTTCTCAGATGTTCCTGAAGTTTCCTGGAGAAGAAGAGGTTCTGTCTCCAGACGGTGGCATTAACTCCTGCCCAAGTTTCCAGCCTGTTGACCTACCCTGTAGGTTTCAGGCTTGCTAGCCTCACAACTGGGGGTTCTAATTCCTTAAACAAAAAGTATTTTTTTATTTAAAAAAATTAGATAGATAGATATAACATTATGTTATATCTATATACATAGCTGTATATGGAATATATATGTAGAATATATATGTAAGATGGAGATAGATAGATAGATAGATAATGTTGAACTTCTATTAAAACAAGGGGAATAACCATTCACTTCTCTTAGTTTTTGCTGTTTTGATATCTCAATCTCTATCTATCTATGTATCTATGTATCTATTTATCAATCCATCTATCTTCTGTTAGTTCTGTTTCCTTGGAGAACCTTGACTGACACATCATCCAAGACCAAGACTCTCTGCAGGGGGAGAGGTAAGAGCCTACATTGCAGAGCACAACCTTCTCAGAGTTCTCAGATGGGTCATCACCTGTTACCTTGGGAAGAGCCACTTGGAACCCCACAGACTTTGTAGTGGTAGACCAGGACTCAGCCAGGTGTCTGGGGAGGAGAAGCAGACAGCAAAGTTTGCCCATCCTTCATGTCCACAGGGATGTCGATTGTGTGCTTTGTATCAAAGGTCCTCGAGGACATGAAGAAGTGTAGATGGAGCTCTGAATGCCCTTCCAACCTCACAGCCACACAGATGCTTTTCAGTAGCTCCCTGAAGCTCTGAGCATCCCCCACTTACTGGGGATCCATTGGAGATGCCCACACACAGGATGGACTAAGGGTTGACCAAAGGACCAGTGCCTCCTTCCAGATGCCATGATCAGGTGTGCTTGACTGGTTCCCCTGAGTCAGGGCTCCAGGAAGTGAGTTTTGTCTGAGTACCCATGGGGCAAGCTTCACATCCACGGGGTCCATCCAAGCCAGGTGGGTCTTCCTTTTCAAGGCTGACCTGGTTTTATTTCACAGAATTGAGAGGAGCCACAGAAAGATAGTGGTGAGCAGTTGATTAGGACCAAATAAGACACAGTAACTATATTTTCTGTGGCTGCTGTCACAAAGTCCTACAAACTGGGTGGCTTAAAATAACCAAAGTTTATTCTCTCATGGTTCCAGAGCCCAGAAGTCTGAAACCAAGTGTTGGCTGGGCCACACTCCCTCTGAAGGCTTTGGAGAACAATTCCTCCTGGCCTCTTCCACTTTTGCTGGTTCCTGGCAATTCTTCCCATCCCTTGGCTTGTAGGTGCCTTTTCCTCCCATCACCACTCCATTGCTGCTGGTCTCTCTTTTCTCTTCTCATGAGGACCCCAGTCATTGGGTTAGGGTCCACCTTCATCCAGTATGACCTCATTTTCACCAGTTAGATCAGCAAAGACTATTTCTAAACAAGGTCACATTCTGAGGTTCCAGGTGGAGATGAGTTTGGGGGACAGTGCTCACCCCAACATAGTGAGCCACATGCTGTTTCCTCAATCACTACGGCAGGCACACATGAAGGTGGAGGAAACACGGGCACCTGAGGTGTCCCGCTCCATCAGGGTCCTTCTCCATGAGGGAAGGATGAGGGGCCAGTCACCCTGGTGTGCCTGCAGCAAGGGACCCCCAGAACATGGCCTTTTAGTGCTAAAGCTACAATGGTCCTGGGCAAACTGGATCACCTGCAGGTGCCTCCTAAACACAGTGGTCACAGCAAAGCCTTGTTCCAGCCCAGTCCCGGCCTCTTTCTCTTTGGGAGAACATGTCCTTCTCAGAGCTGCTCTGTGCTCTGTCTGGGTGTCAACCTTTCTCAGCCTCAGGTCTTTTCCGTCCACGTCCTGAGTCTCTGCCCAGCTTTGCTTGTTGGTTTTCAGCATCCAGTCTCCCCACAGAATTGCTCACTGCTGCTGGGTCTTTGCCTTTCTGTCATCCTACCAAGACCTCCTTTTCCTTTACTATTTCCTTATTTCCCACAGGTTGCCTGAATGGTAGGGTCATGAGCAGACGGAGCTAAAAGTGAGGATAATCTCTCAAATTTTCCACTTTTTAAGTTTCTGCCTGTTCTTCTTCCATCTTCTTTAGGGAAGCTAAGGAAGTAGTCCATGGTTTTCCAAAAGGGGCATCTCATCTCTGCATCTAATGTTAGTAATTCTAGCGTAGACAATGATCAAGATCTCATCCCGCAGCTCCCAGTGCTGGACCACAGTGCAGAAAACTCGGTGAGTCCTTGTCATTTCTTAGACGAAACCCTCATTTCTGAGAGTCTAAATAGAACCACAGGGTTTGGACCCTGAGATAAATTCTGAGCAACTTAATGGAATCATTTTACATCCCACAGCCTAGTTAGAGAAAGTCCTCACTGGTTCTTGGACATCACGGGGTCCCTCCCAAGGGTGCAGCAGTGCCCTAGTGGCTCAGTGGGCATCTATGTGGGCGTTCCTGCGGCAGGACCCCGGGAGGCTCCCTTCACGTTGAAATCTAGACTAGTGTCGTGGGTAGGCAGTGGCGAGGTGAGAACCACCTTAGAATGGCTGTAGTTTGTTCAGATAAGTCTTTTCAACTCTGGGGAAATTCAGATAAGTCTTTTCAACTCTGGGGAAATTAAGTCCATACTAATCCACATCGTGTAAAATCAAGGAACAAGAAGCATGGTTCTAGCAGCTTTGCTGGGGTTATAGTGGGATCCTTTAGTCAGCGATGCAGCTCTCAGGCAAAATGCCTGCCTGAGATGTTTCCCCACCAGCGACTCCTACCCCCGTCCCAGAGGAGAGGACTCCTCACGGCATGGACAGCTTTCCAAGGTCCTTCCTGTCCTCTGGAGAGCAGTGGCCCCTCTCCCATGGAGCAGTGAGGGGGGGCAGCAGGTCTGACAACTCCTGCTGTGCTGAGAGGGGACTCACTTTCATAAGGAAGTCAGATCTTTTAGAAATGAATTTCTTCAACATGCCTTCTAAGCCACCGTCAAGGGCTACTGCAATTCAGGGCAACTTCCCATGAGATCAAGTTCACTGTTTGGGGCTGTGATGCCCCCACCCCCAATATTTTCACTCTATAGCATCTTGACTACTTATCGTTCTTGCTTTTGTGTTTTTACTATTCTTACTAATAATTAAGATTTTCAAGAGGACTTAGAGTTTGCAAACCTCTCTTACACCTATTAATGTTTCTGATTCTCCAGATGGTCCAGTGACTAGTGAGTGATTCAGGAATGGGGTGGACAGCCTATGACTTGGAAAAGTGATACATATGCAGGACAGACATGGCCGGAGCCTCTCCCACAATGGGAAAATGACAACTGGGCCCACAGGACCACTTGCTGGCAATCACTGCTCAGGACTGGCTGGACATAGCACTCCACATTCCCAGGGGTGGTCCTGGAAACACAGCCAGAGAGCCTGGGCACTGACCAGTCAGGAGAGGCCCGCCATAGGCACTCTGGCCACACTGGTGTGGACCAGCCTCAGCTCTGCAGAGCCCTGGGCTTGGCACGGCTTGTGAGTGCGGCTCAGGGCCCTTCCTGCAGGCAGGCCCTGCCTGGGATCCAAGCAGCTCTGGCTCATTACAACGCACACCCCTTCATGCCTTCCGTGGCAGAGTTGACCCAGGCGTGGACAATAATAGGGCCGGGGGTGGGGAGCAGGGTGTGCAAAGGGCCTCGTGGAGCAAATAGGCCCAGAAACCTGCATCCAACCTAGTTTAACTGCTGTCAGGACTGCAGGACTCCTCGGGTCTCCACTCCTGGTGAGCATTCCAGTTCACCCAGAGGAAGACAGGCTGAGATCCCTGGTGCACGGAGGGCTCCCCAAGACCAGGAATTCCACTCTGAGACAGGTGGCTTGACCAGCTCACGCACACTTTGGGAAGCCGGCATGAGGTTCTGGGAGGGACAAGTGAAGCCAGTGTGTGCAGAGAGGCTGGCAGGTGGCAGGGGACCGGCTCTAGCGGCTCCCTAGAGGGCGCGTGCCCGCAGGCCCTCTGTCCACCCCATTTTAAAGGGCTGGATAATCCTAAGCAAGCAGGGTCGCAGCATCTGGCACCAGCAGCCCACGTGCTCTTCGGGGGGGGGTGTGTGTCCCTGGTGGCTGCATCCTCAAGCCTTCAGACCCACTGCCAGGTTCCACTGTGACCTAATCCACTGCAGGTCCACTGTGCTCTAGAACACCGACCACGTGAGAAGCGATTTTGCCCGGAAGAGGTGGACTTGGGTCTTGCCACTCTTGTACTATTCACCATCTTTGTACACAAATCTTTTCTGGGAGTGATGATTTGTTTTCTGTCTATGTATATGTGTGTGTGCGTGTGCGTGTGCGTGTGTGTGTGTGTGTGTGTTTATAGAAACTGAATGTTGACTCAATATAGCACAAGACTAGCCCTTTATACCTGAAAGGAACAGTGATGGGAAGGTAGAAAGGACAATTAAATGGTGAAGTTCTTGGTTCTCCCTCCCAAGCACCCCCATCACACTGAAGTACTACAGGTTGGTGGACATTTTGCCTACCATCCTTCAGGCTAAGGGTCAGTAAGCCGGCCCCAGGCACATTCTCTGTAGCAAGCCCCTTCCCCCCAATTCAGATCCTTCACCATCCTAATACTGTCAAAAGACTTGACCAAATATATATTTTGTACCGACTTTTCTTCGTATAACTGCATTTTCTAAATGTAGATCAGCCATCTGAGATTTAAAGACAGCTTTGACATTTTTATCTTAATTTTGTCTAATTCCTACCAAGTTGTTTAAAACATTACAATAAAACACCAAGTACAACGGTTGAAGGATCTGGTTCAACTGACAGTCACATAAATGAGGTTGTCCTTTCGGGGGAACTCTAATTATGGAGGATTAAATACTCTGCTACTTTCTAAAAATACAAAGCTGGAATCCAGACGGAAGATTCCCAGAACAGTGTGACAATAGCTGACAGCAAGGTAGAGTTCTCCGTGTTTTCTTCAAGGTGTGTTCTCGTTATAATGGAGATTCACGGTTAACCAGGGTGAGATGGCCCTGGACCAATAATAGATATAACTCAGCAGATCGTAATGAAAACAGAATATTCTGTGGAGTTAAAAATCAATAGATTTTTGCCAGTCTTATGCTAATGAACTACTCCAGTCTCTTTATCAGTCTCTTGGGGGTTTGAGAAAACTACACCACCAACGGTCCTCAGAAGCCAGGTCAGCACTTTCCTAGTGGGTCTTTTCTAAAGTCCCTTTGCAACCCTGTGCGATGACTGGATGCAGCTCGGAAGCTCAGGCACGCAGTATTGATTTAAAGACATATTTGCTCTCATCTGTTCAGAAAGAACCAAATCCGAATTGCAGGATGCTCATAATTGGATTCGGCATGTTTTGTATTAACTAATTAAGATCTTTCCCTTTTCATGCTTGCTTCTTTGTGTCCACTCAGCTATTTTAATCCTCTTTATTCCATGAAGCTAGAATGTAAGATTCATTATTTTCTTTTTAAATATTTGACGAGGCACTTTCAGCCAGATCGGGGTGACTGAGGATACACTGAAAGAAATACTGATCTAATTTTTCTCTACCATTTTTAATATTCCTTCTGTAAACTTTCCTGTAATTTTCCCCCTTCTCCCTTGCTGCCAACACAAACACACACACACACACAGAGCTCCTACTGACCTCAGAGCACACATTTGTGTTACTAAAGGCTCTGATCAGATCTTTAACAGATAATCTTGTACTTCATTAATGTTATACCCTGGTTTGCAAAAGACATAGCAGTTGGTGCAACTTACTTGCTACATCAGTTTTAAATTAGACCCAGTTACTGAATGGCTTTCTTTGACTTAGCATTCCAGAGGCATTTGATCTGAGTGAAGCAAATTTTCTGGAACTGAGAAATCCTGAGTCTGATTCTGCACTGCTTTTGTGTAGGCTAAGTTACCCAAGCCCAGGGCTTCTTTTGAAATCAATGGGAGCCCTGAGCTTGGGCCAGCTTTGCAGAGACGGGCAGGGAGGGGAGAAGCACGCCTTTGTGGTGGCCGTGGAGGGGAGAGGGACGCCTGCAGGGGAGCTGGACAAGCCTGAGACGCAGCGTGGAGATGAGCGCCTGGAAGACACGATGCTCCAGGGACTGCACAATGGCCGGGAGATGGACCACAAAGGGACCCAGCAGCCTCCTGTGGAGGCAGACGGGGTAGATTGAAACAAGAAGAGCAGCGCAGGGCAGCTAGCAGTTACTGTCGATTGAATTTTACTGAGCATTTAGGAAATTGCCTTAAAATACAAAAATTGTAAAATCATTACTCCATGTGGATCATATTCCTAGGTACTTTCTTGTGATAGTAAATGTAATTGTACATGTACGATATCATGTAGTCATTTAATCTCATGAAACACTCAATAGAATAAATATTTAGGTGCCCCAAATCAGCCAGTGGCTGAGATGTGGCTTCTTCCTGGTTTGTGGGCTGTTTTCCCTCTAGCACCAGGAAACTGCTTCTTCACTGTTGGACTTCGAGTATGCAGAAAGTAAGATGGTGTGTGTGTTTTAAAAGCTCAAAATAATAAACCTTTTAAAAATTAAACTACTGAAATGTCTATACATCTGCAGAGAACCGAGGACGTGGGTCTGTGGCCACCTTCCGTGGAACCTGAAGACCAGAAACAGGTTAGGCTTAAGGTTCAGGTCAGGGTTAGTGTCAGGGCCCTGCTGGACAGTCACCCAACTGGGCACTTGAGCCACAAGAAGGAAGACGGAAGATGCCTTTAAGGTGGTGATGTCCTCACGGCTGACAGGGAGGGTCGTAAAAGCCTTCATTGTCACCCAGGCATCAGCCCACCAGCTTCCCTCCTCAGCTTCTCTCAGGTATGTACTCGGAACACCTTACAGCCACAATAAACCCTCGACAATTCATCTTTCTCTTGTAGGAAGCTGTGATGTCCCAGGTAGTCTGAGAAGGTGCCCCGAAGCGGAAAGCACCTCGTGTCCCGGGGCCTCGGGAATGCCTCCTCAACCTGTGATCAGCATCTGTGTGTTGTCCTTCCTGGGCTTTTGCACGATAGAAGCATTAGGCATTTCTATCACAATTCCAAAACTCCATGACCTGGAAATTTAAACAGGTTGTGTGCTGTTTGTTTTGTGCAAATAAAAATCCCGTAGGTGAGAGACCTCTCCAATCTGCTGACAGTACTCACCAGTGGGCTTGGCCAGGAGCCGTCTTTGGATGTGTCCTCCTGGCACAAGGTCAGAAATGGATCAGCCTTCACTCTCGGCTGTCAGCCTGGGCTCCCCACAGGATGGTGCCGCTGGAGTCCTGCAGGAAAGTTCTGTGCTGGCCCAACCCTGTGGAGACTGCTCCCCTCGCAGACCATCTGCACAGTTCATGCACTCAACACGAGCCTGGCTTGTCTGGGACAGGTTGGGTGTCACCCAGTCATGGGTTCATTTGCTCTGTTTCCCTCTGAGTCTGAGCAAAATGGCGCTTGGTTCTCTAAAACATCCCTGAAGCCTTAAATTGCTTGAAATCCTAGTGGCTGGAGAAGTTATGTCAGCCTGGATGATGGTGACCAAAATGATCCAGGGGAAGAAATGGGATTCAGCATGTCAAGGATCACTTTGTTAGTCTGTAGGGAATAGCATCCATGTGGGTCCCCAAGCCCCAGGGCTGTGCTGACCTTTGTGTAGATGCACGCGTGTGTGTGTGTGTGTGTGTGTGTGTGTGTGTATGTGTGTGCGCACGCTGTAATAATCAATGTGAAACCCTGAAACAGTCCTCAACTGCTCCCTCCTGAGAGTGGAGCTGAGAGTCAGGCTGCCCTGCTTTCCTTCTCCCAGGGCGCCCACAGTTACAGGCCAAGCACAGAGGCTTAAAAATGCAGATTCGAGAAATCAGCCATCTGGGCCCCAGTGAAAGAACTAACACTGGACAAATTACTGAAAGTCTTGGTTCTTCCTCTTTATAAGTCCCTAAATGGGGATAATAATAGTAAATTATAACTGGAATTGCTGTAAAGTATAAGTAACACAATGCATGTGAAGTGGAGTGTGTTGAATGGAATCCAGCACAGAGTAGATACTCAGGGAATCTTGTCTGTAATTATTATTGTTAGAAATAATCCTGCTTACCTCTGTTTCACTGTTTTTGTTTTTTTTTTTTTTTTGGAGCGGGGGACAGGAAAGCGGTGTTAGATTGGCCACATAACTTTTTTAAATGATCTGTTTATTTCTCTATTACCTGGACTTTCCCTATTTGCCTCTATGGTCTTGAGATGTAGCATAAACTGTATATAAAATGCTCTCAATACTTAGCCTTAAAAAAGAAGGAAATCCTTTCATTCGCAACAACGTAGATGAACCTTGAGGACATTATGCTGACTGAAATAAACCAGACTGAGAAAGACAAATACTGCACCGTCTCTCCCATATGTGGAATCTTAAAAAAATGAACTCACAGAAGCACAGAGTAGAATGGTGGTTCCCAGGGTCAGAGGGTGGAGGAAATGGGGAGAGGTTGGTCAAAGGGTACAGCCTTCTGGTTATAAGATGAATAGGTGCTGAGGCTCATACAATGTTCAGTCTGGTGACTATAGTTACTAAGACTGTATTGTACACTTGAAATTTGCTAAGAGATTCAATCTCAAGTGTTCTTACCACACACACACACGCACACACACACACACACACACGGTAACCATGTGAGGTAAGGGGTGTGTTTATTAACCTGATTGTTGTAAACATTTACACACATATACATATATATCTCAAAACATCACATTGCACACCTCAGATATATACAATTTTTATTAAAAAATAGAAATAACAAAGCTCATTCCTTAACAAAACTCAGTGTTTTCACTCAGGTGAGAAAGTCGCAGCCGGCCAGGTAGGCTAGAAGGAATAAGCCAGAGCACGGAGGCCATTACGCAGGAGGTTCCTGCTCAAGTGGGCAGCTGTTCGCTCCACCCATTCCTGCTGGTGCCGTGAACATACTCGGCTTCCCCGGAGAGCAGGACTGCCAAGGCTGGGTCTGGAAGGGTTGCCCGTCTCACATCATGTTTCTCTCCCTCTGGAGGTAAACAGCACGAGGCAGAACCAACATCAGAGAGAAATACAGTAAATGCCAATGGTCCCACCAACCACATTGAACATCCTGTGACATGTGTCCAGGGTAAGGAGTCTGATGCGACCCTGTGTCAGGCAGCGTGTGCAGAGACAGCAACTCCTGGGCATCTCTGCCAAGAGCACACACGTATCAGACCCCGGAGTCAAGATGGCAGAGCCCTATGTGGGGTTAAGGTGCCCACATACCTGCCACAGGCCTGTCTTAGGTGCTCTAGTGCAGGAATCCACAGGTCATGCAGTAAGATCCTACACTAGAAGCGGGGTGGTCCAGATAAGGGAAGTGTTTGTGCCAGATGAGGGGGAAGGATGCAGGACTCAACGAGCTGCCTTGTATGGGAACAGCTGACAGTTTCAGGTAAGGGAATGTCATGACCACATTTTATTTTAGGAAGATACACTGGTCAGGTTATTCTAAGTTCATATGTGGTGAGAAATATCCCCTCCAAATCTCAAAGCAGGCAGGATGACAGGGAGGGTTGGAGCATGCAAAAATTCTTCCAGAGGAGTGTCAGGACACTCTTTCAAAATCACCCTCCAAATTCTGTGTAGTTTTTCCTTCTTCTTTAGCATATATCCCCCAGCCTCCGTCGACTGGACATCCTGTAATGCTCAGTGGCAGAGCAATTCCTGGGGAATTAACAGACTCCCTGGACATAGTGGTGGTGAGGAAGGAGAATGATAAGATTGTCAAGGGTAGGAATTACTTTAACCTTTAACCTTCTTAATCCTCACAAGTGAGATCCAGATTCCATTTCAGGTCTGGAGAAATCTATCCATTCATTTTTTAACTATAACCAAAGGAATCATTTCACTGTGCTTTAAGCCCAACACATATTTAATAATGATGTCTTCCAAGAGTGAATGCTGCTCTGGGGAGAATCTTTCAAATTCAATTCAGATGCGTTTCTGATGGAGATGACGTTGGCAGGATGATCTCGGTCCAGGTCTCTGATGGAGGCGTGGGCTCAGATGCCAGGAAGCGATTACCGTTTACTCATCTGGAAGGCAGGACAATTTTAAAGTAATCTGAGGAGATCTTGCTTTTATGAGAAGATGAACTAATGTCAGGGTGCACCGAAATAACGTCAGACAGTAAAACTAAAGTATTAATGCAGAAACCAAACCAGCCCCTCAAAGGCTCAAGAAAGCTCATACATTTTAAGATAAATCAGAGTTCGACTTTTGTATTCGGATGTAGCCAGAGGAGATGTTTCCAAGAGAGCACTTTGCTGCCCTGCCCGACTCACTACCTGCAGTCCAGGAATTGATTTTCTCATATACCTGCTTCTTGCTCATTTATTTCTGGCCTCTTTATGTTGCAGGATGTCCTTCATCCCCCTCAGGAGTGTCACCAACTTCCCCCACCATGTCCTTTTGAGACAGGAGGAAAGAGGGCGGGCACAACCATTGAACGAATGACATAGCCATTGAGGACACGACTTAAACTGGTTAGAACCGATTAGGACCAAGATGGTAGAAGATTCGACTTCCAGTAGACCTTGAGCCTCAATTATACGCTCACTGCAATACATCAGCTAAATGACACACCCACAGGAGCCATGACAGTTTTGAGGCCGACCATAAAAAGCCAAAAAGTGGGCAGTGGCCCAATTCCTGGAAATCTCTGCACCTTCCCCAAAATAGTTGGAATAATCCTCCCACATTATCCTATGAAAGTACCCAGGCCATAAAAATTAAACATCCCATATTTAGGGCCGCTCTCACTTTCTAAGACAGACTGTATTCTGTCTATGGAATGTGTCTCTCTCTAAATAAACCTACTTTCTCTTTGCTATGGCTCACTCTTGAATCCTTTCCTGCGTGAAGCCAAGGACCCTCACTTGGCAGCCTGTCCAAGGGACTCACTCAAGACCTGGGACGTGACCCTCCTTTCGGGCCCCATTTTTCCTGCAACAGTTTCACACAGTGGTTTATTTGCTTTTGTTTTTGCTATAATACAGAAGGGAGGATGTACCCTGGTGTGTCTCAGTGGCTGTTGGGACCAGCCTCATCTGGGAGGAGAGGTGCTGAGGAAGCCGTTCGGGAGACAACATCAGGAGGCTCAGTGTTGTACAGGTGTGTCTGCTGGAGTAGAGCCAAGATATGTATGCAAATTATTAAAAGGTATGAGATGCTTATCATTTATAAGCTACCAAACGAATCCTTTAAATAAGCTCTTCAGTACACTGGAAAAAATAAACGGCTCAAATGACAGCCAAGATTGAATAAACTCAACAAATTTTCTCCAAGTCAATCAACCAGAAGGAGAAAAATGCATTTACTCTGATAGAATGGTAGGAGCCGGCTTATGACGCGCTGCTTCCTGCTTCAGAACTGTTTGCATCACGTTTGCAGAGAGGACTTGGGGTCCTAAGAGATCGTCATTTCATACATTTCCTCAAAAATGATTGTCTAATAACACCAGATACAGTTAATCCATGTTCATGAATTTAAAGGGGTCCACAAGTAAACCTATTAACTTCTGCGATTCTAAGCTGAAATGTACTTAAGATTTATGTATAGATGTAAACCATAAAGCCCCACTATTTTACCCTAATGAGGCAAGAAAATCTGCATTGTTGTGAAATCTAAATTATAGAACATTTGGTGAAGTTTGTTTTGTTTTGCTTGTTCACGAAAGAAAGTGCTTCCCGGGCAATTTGCTTTAATAAATATGTAAGAATGATTTAGAATGTATAAATGAAGGTGGATGAATATTTCTAAATTAAGGTACTCTAAATTATTTTACTAATTATTATACTACATAACTTCCTTTGATCTTACCTGTTTTTTAATCCCTTGAGTACATTCCCTAGCTGTTGCTATTGATAGATAATACTTAAAACTCACCCCCAGATGAAACCATCCCAAATTGCCCTCTGGGGGGCTCCTGGTGAGAGGAGAGGGGCTCCCCTGGTGGGTGGATTCGGTGCTAGACCATACCGTGTTATTGGGGAGCCCCACAATGGCCAGCTTCCCAGTTCCTCTGGCTCCCTCTTGGGCCCCACAATCCCCCAATCCAGTGCTGGCTTCTGGTGGCAGGGAGACTTCCTGGTTGATTGGGGCTTCAGCTCCCATAGCTGTGAGCAGCGGTTGCCATGGCAAATCACCATTTTCTGTTGACCGAGAAATCATCAGGTCACTTTCTACCTCAGGTTTCCATTTAACTTCGTAAGAGGAATGGATGGCTATTCCAGTCAGGGCAAACTCCTTCCATTTTGTTCTGAGTTCCCTTCTTCCTTCTCCAAATGTAGGATCAAAGTTCCAAGGCCTTCGAGCCTCAAGGCATCACAGCCTTCTGGTCCGCGGAGGAGCAAACTGGCTCATCCACCACTCTTTCCCCAGGTGTGTGGGTTAGGGCAGAGGCGACCTGACCCCACCTCTAGTTATGATGGATTTAGGCTGATAAGCTCTCACAGCTCCAGCAGTTCAGAAAGCTTTATGCCTCACAACTATTCTCCCTGTCATGAATCTCTAAAGCTTACTTTGGAATTCAAAAGCCACGAATTGGTACCTTTATTCTTCTGCATTATCCTTCCCCTGAAGCTGTAAGCTTGAAGTGCCTCAACCTCCGTAGCTGTTTCCAATGCGGAAAAGGGCCAGGAGGTAAAATAAATTAGAGGCTGTGAGACACCTTTGTTAATACACTTATCTCACACTTAATTTGAGGACTTTTATTCCTGAAAACTCTGCCCTTAAGTGAAGAGCCAACAGGTGAAAAAAAAAAAAAAAAGGTTTCCATTGATTTCAGTGAGATAAATGATGATGTGTTCCAGCTCTACCCGAGACAGTCAAACACTTTTCCAAAAGGAAAAATAAATCAGTTGAACAAGAGCAAGCTTATATAAATAACAAACAACAGCTCCAAAATAAGTGCATACAAAGTTTGCACATAAAATGTAATGTAATAAAAAATAATTATATATATTCTTTCTGCCCCATAACCTTCACTGTTTTAAAATTCTTTGGGGGCTCATGGTTATATTGCATTCAAACTGCGGTGAAATCAAAGTTAGAATGCAAGAAAAACACATTTAGGGCAAAATAAAGCCTCAACCTTAGGGTCCTCGGACACCTGTGGAAATAGGTAGGTGAGCCATGAACCCAAAGGTCTTCTGGGGGTGTCATCTTCATCCTCCCGCCCAACTGCAGAGCAGAAATCCCAGACAAGAGATGGGGGATACCCCGATTATGTCACTATGTTGGAAAGGATGTGGAGAAAAGGGAACCCTCTTACACTGTTGGTGGGAAGGTAAATTGGTGCAGTCACTATGGAAACAGTATTGAGGGTCCTTACAAAACTAAAAGTAGAGCTACCATATGATCCAGCAATTCCAATCCTGGGTGTATATCTGGAAAAAACAAAAACACTAATTCGGAAAGATTCACGCACCACAATGTTCATAGCAGCTCTATTTACAATAGCCAAGACATGGAAACAAACCAAGTGCCCATCAACAGATGGTTGGCTTAAGAAGATGTGGTACATATATACCATGGAATAGTACTCAGCTATAAAAAATAATGAAATACTGCCATTTGTAGCAACGTGGGTGGACCTATGCTTAGCGAAGTTAGAGAAAGACAAATACCATATGACATCACTTACACATGGAATCTAAAAAATAATACAAACGAATCTATATACAAACCAGAAACAGACTCACAGACATAGAAAACAAACTAGTAGTCACCAAAGGGGGACATGGGGGAGCAAATTAGGGGCATGGGTTTAACAGATTAAAAAATAAATAAAAACCCGGATGCAGCTTCCAGGTGTGATGTGGGTAGGGTTTCCTCACCAGAACCCTAATCCATGTCCTCCGAGTAGGCTCTGGATTGCCAGACCCTCTCCTAAAGAACCTTCCCAGTGCCGGGAGCTCAGCCACAGCAGTGCGGCCATCCGGCTTCTCATTCAGGCTCAGAGGGTCCTGTCACTCTCCAACACAAAGCTACATAGTGGCAGAGGCAGCAAGCCATGCTGTGAGCAGGCCTCACTTCAGAAGCTCTTCTTACGTGCTCGCTTCGGCAGCACATATACTAAAGTTGAAACAATACAGAGAAGATTATCATGGCCCTGTGCAAGGATGACATGCACATTCGTGAAGTGTTCCATATCGTTTCATTTGTAGACACGTGGGTGGACCTAGAGAGTGTCATACGGAATGAAGTAAGTCCAAAAGACGAAAGCAAATATTGTATAATAACGCATATAGGTGGAATCTAGAAAAATGGTATCTTATTTGCAAGACAGACTTAGAGACACGGTTGTAGAGAACAAATGTATGGACACCAAGGGGGAAAGAGGTGGGGAGGGAGGAATTGGGAGACTGGGATTGACACATATACATTATTGATACTATGTATAAAATAGACAACTGACGGGAACATACTGTATAGTACAGGGAACTCCACCTAATACACTTTGGTGACCTAAACGGGAGGGAAGTCCAAAAGGAAGGGGGTATCTGTGTGTGTATGGCTGATTCATTTTGTTGTGCAATGGAGGCTAACACAACATTGTAAAGCAGCCATACTCCAATAAAAGTTTAAAAATAAATAAATAAATAAAATCTATATTAAAAAAATCATATTTTTATTGCTGGTGAAAAAAAAAAAAAACTCTTCTTATTAACATCCTGGGAGTCATAATACCCCCTCTTCACACAGGAAGAGGCTGACACATAACAAGCAACTTGCCTTGAGAGTCAGAGCCCCAAGCCCGCTGGTCTTGGCCTCAGAATGGGAACAGAGCATCTCAGCTCCGTGACGGTGCACCACCTATGTGTCAGCAATTAAGGGATAAACCCACTTGTGGTTGAACTAGCTAATCTCGGAATAAAGACCTGCCAACATAATGAAGAACTTGGGCATTTCCAAGAAATTGGATTAACTCATCATAATACAGAGCTCGGCATTTATGAGTGACTGTTTCAAAAACTTGAAAATGACCCAGACACAGACGTGATCTCATTCAACACAGCAAGGAGGAGGCTGGCACTGTCACCTTGTTTTACACGGTAGGAAGATGCCAGGGCAAAACCTCACTGGAAGCCTGACCACTGACTGAGTGAAAATGGGTTGGATACATACCCTTTCACCTCTTTGCATATCTGACCACGTTATTGCAAAGGAACTCTTATAAATGGCAAACACAGTTTTTAAAAAGCTACTTTTATATTATGCTGGAAATGTGATGGGTAATGAGTCTGCTTAGTTTCGGAAGATGCACCTTGATGAGCGTGGAAAGCAGCAGGATCCTATGTGATTGCAAGGTTTGGTCGCCCTGATTCCAACAGCCTCGCAGGATGAGATCCGAAAATAGATGATTGCTTTACAAATGCTGCCCATGAAAAGGTTCTGGAGGCTTGGAGCGAGCTGGGGTGTTGAGATTCATTCCAGGGAACAGGACAAGTCCAGGAGGGGGAGGCAACGGGATAAAATACTGTTTGCTGGTGATTCATGGCTTTGGAAATTTTAATGACGCAAATTTTAGTTTCTCTTCAGAGACTCTGAATTTGTTTCTGGATAGAGGCTGAGCAAGGGGCGCATGAAGCTGGCTGCAGAGAGGAAAATGATGGATAGACTTGATTAAGCTCATTTTGATCTTTGCTAACCTCTAGGAAGTTCTGGGTAATGAACAGAACGTTTTCAGGGAAAGCGGTGGGGAGAGAGGGAGAGACAGAATGAGCACACTGTTCCCTCTGGGGGCCGAGTACTTCCTCTTTCGTGAACGAACCCAAAGTTCTCCCCTCTCCCTGGCGTCTCTCTGGACGAGTGCGTAGTTAGTGCCCTCATTTCTGGGCACGGCAGGCTGCACGGATGGTTTAGGTCTCATGTACATACGTCCTTGGGTATTTTGTGTATTGAGTTACTTTTAATCTACCTTTTTCTTTAAAAACCAGAATATAAGCCCCTCCAGGGCAGGAGACATGTCTTTGTCCTTGCCTTCTCCTGTGGGACCACATTGAAAGCACTATTGCCTGGGTCCATGACTTGTGCAGGGCTGCACTGAGGCTCCATGAGTGTCAGCCCTTCTAATAGCCTCATGGATGACCCTTACTCAGCATAGTAAGGATGGACACTGTCGTTTGGATTTTTGCTCATCCCTCTTGAGGCTGCTTGCACATGTGTAAGGCCATAGTCTTCTTAGGCTTGAGGATGAGATGGTTTAGAGAACCCGTGTGAGATTTCTTACAGGTAACTAAGGGCTACGGGAAGGAGGTGGCCCACTTTCAGGGTGCGGGTCTTTGTCACTGCTGGGCACCTGCACACTCATGGAGACCTGTGGGCCGGTGGACAGCTTGGCATCAGGCAGCCCACTTGGTAAAGCGGGGGAGGCAGTCCCAGCCTCGTGCCTTAGTTTTCACATCTAGAAAATGGGAACAGCAGTACCTACCTCAGAGGATTTAAGTAATTGAAGCATCAAATGGTGAAAAATGGCCCCCGAAGAATGGCCACCCTAATCCCGGAACCCGTGAAGATGTTATGTTCCGTGGCGAAGAGGACTTTGCAGATGTAATTGAGGTCCCGGGCTTTACAACAGGGATGGTACCCTGGGTGGCTGAGGTGGGCCTAGTCTAGGCCCTGGGGATGCAATAACAAAGCACTATAGATTGGGTGGCTTGAGCAACAGAAATTTGTTCTCTCACGGTCTGGAGGCTGGAAGTCCAAGATCAACGGGTCAAAAGGGCTGCTTCCTTCTGAGACTGTGACGAAGAATCTGGTCTGGGTCCCCCTCCAGCTTCTGGGGGTTTGCTGGTGCCTTGACCTTCCTTGGCTTACAGAAGCATCGCCCCATCTATCTCTTCCTTCATGCTCACGTGGTGTCCTGATTCCATGTGTGTCTCTGTGTCCAAATTTCTCCTTCTTATAAGGACCCCAGTCACATTGCATTAGGCCCACCCGCATGACCTCATCTGAACTTGATCATCTTCAAAAAAGCCAATTTTCAAATTAGGTCACAGTCATAGGTACTGGGGGTTAGGACTGCAACATCTTTACAGCACAGCAAGCCCTTATGAGCCGAGAACTTTCTCGGGCTGGAGTCACAGAGATGCGGCAGCCTCTGGGCCCCATTCCTTTGGGAAGCACCTCAGGTCCCACCAGGAAAGGGGCTCAGGTGTTCATCAGGAAACATGATGAACACACAGCAGCCCTAAAGCATGTTTCCAGGGGACATAAGGAACAACCATTGTGATGAGACTAAGAAATACATTCTATTTATTGAAGTGAAGCCAGAATATACCCGAGCATTTTTTTTTTTTTTTTCTGTACGCGGGCCTCTCACCGCCGTGGCCTCTCCTGCTGTGGAGCACAGGCTCCGGACGCGCAGGCTCAGCGGCCATGGCTCACGGGCCCAGACGCTCCACGGCATGTGGGATCCTCCCAGACCGGGGCACGAACCTGCGTCCCCTGCATCGGCAGGCGGACTCTCAACCAGTGCGCCACCAGGGAAGCTCAACCCGAGCATTTCTGCACATTATTTATGGAAACTCAGCCTTTATAATGATGTGCCCACTGCCTGTCCTGCACCCATTGGGCCCTAAAATTTCAGCCCCTCCTACATTCCCCAGGCTCAGCCATAAACCCTCGCCTAGGCCAGGTTAATTAAAAGGTCCACTAGGCTTAGGGCAAAAATGAGCCAAGCCAGCCAACCTTGTCGCAGATATGGAGGACAGCCACATTTATTAAGCACCTACTATGTACTAGGAATTAAGCTAAGAGCTTTTTTTCACACGATTTAATGTACTGCTTTGTGAACATGCTCTTCCCTTGAGGAGCTGCTCCATTTCCTCTTTCCTGTGCTAAGAATACGAGGACCAGACATACATCCCTTAGCTCTTTATTCTAGGAAATACTTGCTCCCGGAAGATAAGACTGTTACCCAGTCGAAATAGCCTATTTATCAAGGCTTACCAAGACCCTTGCTCTTCAAGCCCCTCACCTCACTGTACCTGTCAGCCCAAACTACGATGTCACACCCTGTGCACACTTTCAGCACAACACCTGCGTCTCAGTCCCCCAGCTCAGCTCCCTCAACCCCTGTCCACCTGGCTGCACGAAGGCTAAGAAACGCAGCTCTGCTTGGACGTCGGTTCTCTGGGTGTCTTCAGGGAGGTCAACCTCAGACACCTCACTTCACACCTCACTTCATAGGGCTGGACACAGAGGCGGAGAGAAGGAAGTTCTCACAAAGGCCATGCCTCTGTCCCCTGGACCTCAAACCTTGGTTCCGTAACTGGGTTCTTAGCACCTTGAGTCCCCCAGGAGGTGAGTCTCAGCTTGGATTCCTGTGTCTGGGTCTCTGCCTCAGACCCCACCCGTCCTCCACGGGTCTCAAGTCCATCTCCCAAGCCCAGCTAGGCTTGGCCAAGGCCTGCCCCCGTGGCACCTGCCTCCCCAAGATGGCCCGGCTCCCTGCCACGCCCACTGGGACAGCCTTGTTCCTGCTGTTGGCCTGGCCGGGCTCAAGGTCATGGTCCTTCCCAGTCTAACCCAGTCCTGCCACAGCCTGAGGCTGGGTTCTGAAGATATTAACCTTTAGTTCTTGATATTTAGAGGTTTGAAAATATTTACTCCCTGGATTTCTGAATCCAATTATCCCTTGTCATCAATAATAATCAAGTTACTGTTTTCTAATATTCTTAAATTAAGTATTTCATGACAGTCTCTGTACTGTGGTTATTTTGATAAGTGTTTTACTTTTCCATTGCTGCTACACTAATAACAAGCTTAGGGACTTGAAGTAGCACGTTTATTCCCTCAGTTTCTGGGATCCAGAGGCAGCCAGGCTTAGCGGGTTCTCTGCTCAGGGTCCCACAGTCAAGGTGTGCTGCAGGACAGGTTCTCATCAGAGGCTTGACTGGGGAAGGAACTGCTTCCAAACTCCCTCAGGTCGTTGGCACCATTCATTTATGTGGAATCGTTCTGTGTTTTCTTACGGTTTTGTATTTGTCTGTTGGACATCCATTCATTGCAGAGACAAATTAATTATACTTCCCGAGTTATTGATGCCCTGGCATTTGGGAGCCATCAGTCCAGGAAAGGAACTGCCCCTCCCAGGTCTAATTCCTAATGATAATAACAACTAGCCCAGGACATGCCTCTCACATGCATACCAAATCCCAAGCCTATAACCCCAACCGTCTCCTTTACCTGACTCTCACACACAAGCCAATATATCACCTGCCCTAAATCAACCTAGGGCCAGGTTGTGGGCACCTAGGACAGCCTCTGTCATAGCCCAAGGCCCACCAGCATTAGCCAAAGTAGCCAACTCTAAGCTCTTTACTCTGCCCCACCTTGCCTTTCCTAGGAAACCCGCTCCAAAGGCTCCAGACCAGGCCTTATCCACACCCCTGCTTCTGATCCCCTGACTTTCCTGTGGGTTGTGCATGGCGGGGCTGGCCTTGCCTCCCTCTCTTGGAAAACATAAGTAATTAGCCCTTCTTTCAATGGCATCAGCCTCTCCATGTTGCCAGCTGGTCATAACCTCTGTAAATTAAATCCCAACTATAATTTAGAACAAGGGTTCATGGCAGCGAAATCCCAACTATAATTTAGAACAAGGGTTCATGGCAGCGTGATTCTTCAAACCAGCAACAGAGAGACAGACTCTGGAGGGAGTCTGCCAGCAACGGGAAGTCTCAGGAACCATCACGTTGTCAGGGGATAATGCCCCTTGTCTTCACCATATTCTGTTGGTTAGGAGTAGTCACAGGTCCCCACAGGTGAGGGGAGGGGGTCTCCACCAGGACAAGGATCCTGAGACCACCTTAAAGTTTGTCTGCACCAGGAAGTGTTTTGAGAAAGCTTGTGTGAATTGAGCAAAAGAAGAAAGCATAGTTGACATACACATTTTACTGAGTAGCATGGTCACTCTCCGTGGTTATGGCTCAGTAAATGTGAGCGGGAACACACATTAGGTCAGTCCTAACTTGTTAGAAATTCGCATCAGCTGCATGAGCGCGAGCAGTGGCAGTGGTGTGTCCGGCTGGACCATGTGCCTGGCTCAGTGGGAGCTCACTTTGATTTAGTAGATTAAGTGTCTGATTCAGCAGAAAATCCCTGTTGTGTCAACAGGTAATGCACACGTCTGATTTCATCCTTGCTATATATGGCTCATCTGGTGACCTATTTCTTTCTAGTTGGTGTTTATTTTTCCTGTGAATGATTTATCGGTTTTAGAATGAACTGTGTCAGCTACTGCAGATGGTATGTTAATTTCAGGGTGTTATGCAGACATTTCCTCCATAATGTACCTTATTCCACCTTTATTTGCTCACACTGGCAACATAATACCCTTTTTTTATTTGAATTAAATAGCATTTTTCTCAGTAGGCTGTCCTCGCGGATGGGGGAGTCAGGGCACGTGGAAGAGGAGTTTCATTTAAAAACATTTTTATTAACTCTCTCACGAGAGTGCTAACACATTGAGCGCTTTGTTCCAAATATTCCAAAACATACTGTCATTTAATTACGTAAAGGGGGGTTTTACCTTTTTCTGTAGTTATCATCAATTTGCATCACTGAAACATTAAAGGAATTTTAACTATTTAAAAATAACCTCATAACATAGCACATGGCTTCATGAAGTACAAGGGAGGGTGGGTGTGTTTCTTCACATTTCATGGAGGCACATGAACACGGGGGGGTTTGTGGGAGCTCGCAGATGAAGGGGCAGCCACGGGCAGGTGGGCTCCTCAGAGCGCTGGCGCTCCCCCCACTGCAGGGAGACTCTCAGGCCTGTTTCCCAAGACCAGCTCATGTTTTCCCGATCTTTGTCCCAAACCTCCAAATCACTTTAGTGCCTGGTCTGGAACCATCACTGTACATAGGTTACTTCCTGGTCTAGGACCACCACTGTACACCAGGCAGTGCCAATTCTGGAGACACCACTGTATACCAGGCAGCGCCTGGTCTGGAACCATCACTATACACCAGGCAGTGCCAATTCTGGAACCACCACTGTATACCAGGCAGGGCCTGGTCTGGAACCATCACTATACACCAGGCAGTGCCAATTCTGGAACCACCACTGTATACCAGGCAGGGCCTGGTCTGGAACCATCACTATACACCAGGCAGTGCCAATTCTGGAGACACCACTGTATACCAGGCAGCGCCTGGTCTGGAACCATCACTATACACCAGGCAGTGCCAATTCTGGAACCACCACTGTATACCAGGCAGCGCCTGGTCTGGAACCATCACTATACACCAGGCAGTGCCAATTCTGGAGACACCACTGTATACCAGGCAGCGCCTGGTCTGGAACCATCACTATACACCAGGCAGTGCCAATTCTGGAGACACCACTGTATACCAGGCAGCGCCTGGTCTGGAACCATCACTATACACCAGGCAGTGCCAATTCTGGAACCACCACTGTATACCAGGCAGCGCCTGGTCTGGAACCATCACTATACACCAGGCAGTGCCAATTCTGGAACCACCACTGTATACCAGGCAGAGCCTGGTCTGGAACCATCACTATACACCAGGCAGTGCCAATTCTGGAACCACCACTGTATACCAGGCAGCGCCTGGTCTGGAACCATCACTATACACCAGGCAGTGCCAATTCTGGAGACACCACTGTATACCAGGCAGCGCCTGGTCTGGAACCATCACTATACACCAGGCAGTGCCAATTCTGGAACCACCACTGTATACCAGGAAGCGCCTGGTCTGGAACCATCACTATACACCAGGCAGTGCCAATTCTGGAGACACCACTGTATACCAGGCAGCGCCTGGTCTGGAACCATCACTATACACCAGGCAGTGCCAATTCTGGAGACACCACTGTATACCAGGCAGCGCCTGGTCTGGAACCATCACTATACACCAGGCAGTGCCAATTCTGGAACCACCACTGTATACCAGGCAGCGCCTGGTCTGGAACCATCACTATACACCAGGCAGTGCCAATTCTGGAACCACCACTGTATACCAGGCAGAGCCTGGTCTGGAACCATCACTATACACCAGGCAGTGCCAATTCTGGAGACACCACTGTATACCAGGCAGCGCCTGGTCTGGAACCATCACTATACACCAGGCAGTGCCAATTCTGGAACCACCACTGTATACCAGGCAGCGCCTGGTCTGGAACCATCACTATACACCAGGCAGTGCCAATTCTGGAACCACCACTGTATACCAGGCAGAGCCTGGTCTGGAACCATCACTATACACCAGGCAGTGCCAATTCTGGAGACACCACTGTATACCAGGCAGCGCCTGGTCTGGAACCATCACTATACACCAGGCAGTGCCAATTCTGGAACCACCACTGTATACCAGGCAGCGCCTGGTCTGGAACCATCACTATACACCAGGCAGTGCCAATTCTGGAACCACCACTGTATACCAGGCAGAGCCTGGTCTGGAACCATCACTATACACCAGGCAGTGCCAATTCTGGAGACACCACTGTATACCAGGCAGCGCCTGGTCTGGAACCATCACTATACACCAGGCAGTGCCAATTCTGGAACCACCACTGTATACCAGGCAGCGCCTGGTCTGGAACCATCACTGTAAACAGGCTTGTGCCTGATCTGGTTACATTTATGAAACATTAAAGGAGTTGCAAACTGTTTAAAAATAGCCTTGACTGTAGACACCTCACCTTACCACTGACAGGCTGATATACATAATGTAATATAGCATAACAAACACGACATGAAATAACAATAAAACAGTGCCAGACCCAGAACCACCACTCTGGGTGTGTGTGTGTGCGTGCGTGCGTAATTTTGTAGTATAGTATGTATACAGTGAAATGCTCAACTTTAAATGTACCATTTAATCACTTCATAGATTTATTTAAAAACAGACTACGTCCATCACCCCAGAAAGTACCTTCACGGCCCCTCCCAGTCAATCCCCTTCACCCAAAAACAATCACCTATCTGCCTTCCGACTCCATATGTTAATTTTGCTTATTCTAGAGAACTTCCCGTAGGTGGAGTCATGCAGTACTGACCTTTCTGGTTCAGGGTATTTCATTGACCATAGCAGCTTTGACGTTCATCTGTACAGTCGCATGTATCAATATTGCATCCTTTTGACTTTGAACAGTCTCCCTTTGCAGGAATATGGCACAGGCAATGTATCCATCCTCTGGTGGATGTTCTTTCCAGCTTTGGTTGTTCTGAATATAGTAGCCATGACCATTCTTATACAGGATTTTTGTATATATAATTTCATCCATCTTGGATAAGTACTTACAAGTGGAACTGTTGATCATAGGCCTAAAATTTTACGAAACTGCCATAAAGTTTCCGGAAGTTGTTTTAACATTCATATTCCTCCCACCAGTAAGAGTTCCAGTTGTTCCACATGCTCTTCGACACTTGGAGCTGCTAAACATTTAACATTTTAGCCTTTCTAGGGCATGTCGTGTCTCATGATGGTTTCAGTTTGCATTTTCCTGAGGACTAAAGATGTTAAGCACATCTTCATTTGCTATTTTTACGTCTTCTTTGTGCCTTTGCTGTTCTAGTCTCCTGTGTATCTTTTTGGGTTGTTTGTCTTTTCTTTCTATTGAGTTGCAGGAATTCTTTATACGTTCTAGATACAGCTCTTTGTCGATTATCTTATTGCTAATACTTTCTCCCAGTTTGTGAGAAGGTGTTGTGGGATTTTTTCTTGTTTTTTGGGTCTTTTTAGCAGATATTTTCAAATTATGATCAATTTTAATTTAGCATTATTTTATTTTATGTCTCAAGCTTGTTTGACATTTCAAGGAAATCTTTACTTACATCATGATTTAGAAGAAATTCTGTCTTTTTTTCTAGATTTACTGTTTGCACTTTACATTTAGGTCTATGAACTGTCTTAAACTGGTTTGTGTACAGTGTAGACTATCAGCAAAGTTTTTTTGTTTGTTTCTTTTATTTTAGCATGCGAGGATTTAGTTGATCCAGTATTGAAGAAATTTTTCTTTTTTTAAGTTTCTTTGGCACTTTTGTTGAAAAATCATTTGATCTTATAAATGTGGATCTATTTTTGGACTTCTTATATTATTCCAATGATATATTTTCAAATAATTTATTTAATATTACATAACTTTAATTACTGAACTTTCATAGTAAGTCTTGAATTTATGTAGATTATATCCTTTATTTTTTTCTTCTTTTGAAGTGTGTATGTGTGTGTGTGCACTGCTTTGGGTCATTTGTCTTTTTGTAAAACATTCAAATCATCTTGTCAATTTCTAGGAAAAAATCTGTTGAAATGTTTACTGGAATTGCATTGATATTGATCAATTTAGGGAAAACTGACACCTTAACAATATTGAGTCTTTCAACACATGAACATGGTATATCTCTCCTTCATTTAAATATTCTTTAATTTATCTTACCAATATTTTATAATTTCCAGCGTAGGGTCTTACACACGTTTTGTTGCTACTATAGAGTTGATATTTTTCATGCTATTGTACATGGCTTTGTGTTTTCCGTCTAATTTTCTAACTGTCCGTTTCAAGCATATACAAACATACTCCCTTAATGTACAATACTGCAATGTTGTTAAATTCACCTATCCCAGTAATTATCTTAGAGAGTCTTTAGGCTTTTCTATCTACATGAGTATGAGGTCTGTGATCCAGTTTTACCTCTTCCTGTCTGAATCCTTTTATTGTTTTACTGTATGAATCAGAGTCTCCATGTTAATGTTAAATAGAAGGGATGAGAGTAAATTCCCTTGACTTGTTTCTCATCTTAGGTGGAAAGCGTGCGGTATTTCACCATTAAGTATGATATGAGCTGTAGTTCTTTCAGTAGATCCTTTATCATTTGATAAAGTTTCCTTTTTTTTCCTCATGTGCAGATTTTAATATAAATGCTTTGCATTTTGGCAAATATTTTCCTACATTTATTGACATGATTATATGACCTTTTTTCCTCCCTCAATCTGTTAATGTGTAGATTGTATAGATTAATTTTTGTATGATGAACCAACCTTGCATCTTGAAGATAAACCCAGTTTGATCCTAGTATATTGCTCTTTGCGTATATTGCTGCATTCAGTTTCTAATAGTTTTTTGAGAATGTTGTGTCTATGTTTATGAGGGACATTGGAATTCAGTTTTTTGTCTTTTTTTTTCGTGGTACCAGTGGTCTTGTAAAATGATTTAGGAAGTGTTTCCTCCTCTTCCTTCTTTTGAAACAGTTTGTTCAGAAATGGAATTATTTCTCCCTTTAGTGTTTCATAGAATTACAAACAGTAAAACTCTCTGGGCTTGAAGTTTCCTGTGGTAAGATTTTTAATTAGGAATTTAGTTTATTCAATGGTATAAGCTATTTAGATTTTCAATTTCTTCCTGAGTCAATTTTTTGTTTTGTTTTGTTTTTCTTTTTGTTTTACTTTAAAATTAGGTCATTTGTCATTTTATTGTTCAGTTATAAGAGTTCTTTCTATACAAGTTCTTTATGAGATATATGATTTGCAAAAATTTTCTCCCATTTTGCATGTTGTCTTTCCATTTTCTGGATATAATTTTGTTACAGTTTAGTGTAGTTTTGAATATATTAAAAAAAATTTATTGGAGTATAGTCGATTTACAATGCTGTGTTAGTTTCAGGTGTACAGTAAAGTGAATCAGTTATACATATACATACATCCACTCTTTTTAAGATTCTTTTCCCATATAGGCCATTACAGAGTATTGGGTAGACTTCCCTGTGCTAATACAGTAGGTCCTTATTAGTTATCTGTTTTATACATAGTAGTGTGTATATGTCAATCCCAATCCCCCCAATTTATCCCTCCTTCTCCCCAGTACCCACTGATAACCAAAAGTTTGTTTTCTACATCTGTGACTCTATCTCTGTTTTGTAAATAAGAGCCAGTTTCTTTAAAAATATATCAGTTTCATCTAAATTCATTATTTGCACATTTCTGACAAATAAATCAGAGTGGTGTAGAGGTGAAAGTACTAGAGGAAATGTTGAATTCATATTGCCTTTTAATTTGAGTAGTTTGGGGACAATGGAAAGGCCTAATTTCTTTGTTTAGTGTCTGTCTCCTCACCCTGGAATGTAAGCTTCTTGAGGGCAGCAATCTTTGTCTGTTTTGGTCACCATGGCACCCATGGAACCCTGAATAGTTCTCAGTGCAAACCGTGTCCTCAATAAGTATGTGGTCAATAAAGAAATGATGTGTAGTGACCTTCAAGAAACCCGGGATAGAATCTAGCATCAGGTTCTTCCGGGAGCAATGTAATAATAACTTCCTCAGTGTACAGGTTTCCTGGGGCTGCCACACGAGTTCCCACAAAGTGGGTGGCTTAAAACAACGGAAGTGTTATCCTCTTTCGGTTCTGGAGGTTGGAAGTCCATGGTCAAGGTGTAGGCAGGTGCGTGCTCCCTCTGGCGGCTCCAGGGGAGAAGTCGTCCCTGCTTCTTCCAGCGTCTGCTGGCTGCAGGTGCACTTGGCTTGTGGCCACATCCCTCCAGTCTCTGCTGCATCGTCACCTGGCCTTCCCCCCACTGCACGTGTCTGTCTCAGCTGCCTCTGCCTGTCTCTTATAAAAATACCTGTGATGGCATTTAGGTTCTACCTGAATCACCCAGCATGCACTCCTCATCTCAAAATCCTTCATTTAATCACGTCTTTGGCCATATAAGGTAACCTGCACATTTTCCAAGGATTTAGACCTGAAACCTTTGGGACCATCATTCAGCCCCCTTCCCCCCAGTTCTATAGTAAAATGGGCACACTTATTTCAATCTTTGCTTCTGATAAGAATTGACATCGACATAAGAGATAGTCAGCTCGAAGGAAATCTCCTTTTATGCTGCTTGTGATACAACCATGTGTAACAAAAAGTCTGGCTTTTCAGGATGACCGGTCATTAAAGAAAGAACATGCTTCTCAGTCATCAGCTCCAAATTTATTTTACATTCTTTAGATGGAATATTCTATTCAGCGAAATGTAAGTTATTACTGAATATGTTGGTAGCAGAAATAAAGCCACTTCTGAATCATTTACATCCCTGATATAAAATACAGAGAAACTGATAGATCCTTGCAAACAAGGCCATGCCAGCCATGTCCAACCTATTATGTTTCAATAGGTTCCCGTTGTCTCTATATCACTCAGGGTTTTAAGTTTTCGTGCAGGTTTTAAGGTAAACAGAGCCCGAATTCCAAACCGCTTCTGTACTCAGGATGACCCTGACTTTATTAGAAATGAGATCTGATGACATCATCTTTTGACAGTCATGATCTTTAACCTGGTTTGATCTAAACCAGACTCCTTGGGAATGATATCATTAAGGTAAATCCCTGAAAAGAGACCCAGCCACCTCAATATAAGCCATTGAGAGGTATTGGGTTACTGGAGGTGACTTCACCCATCACTCTTTTCTTCCTTGGGCAGTACAGACTGCATCAAAGCTGCCAAGAAGGGCAGTGGATTATTGGTGTTGTTTTTACTAATAACACCCAAAATTATAGCAGAATTCTAATTAGGCACATGGGCGGACGTATTATTATGTGGCTTTTATCCTTCTCCTTTAGACAGATTTTAACTCTGAGAGTCTGCTTCTCTCCATGTTTGAAAAGAATGTCTGGCATTTATGCAAAGGTAAATTTAAATATACATTGTGTCTCAAGTATAGGATAAGACAGAGGCACCTATATGAGTATGCCACCTAACTTTAGCAATATGTTGTGAAAATAATCTACAGATATCATTTCTATGAGTCAAGAGCTGTGTATGTGAATGAGATGTGTGTCCCTGTCTCTCCTTATCTACCACCATTGCCCCAAGTCCTGGTCCTGCCATCTGTCTCCTCCTGTGATGGGCCCCTCCCTGGTCTTCTGGTTCTTGCTTGCACCATCCTAAAAGCACTTCTCTGTGGGACCACCAAGTACTGATCTGCATCTAGGCTGAAACGGACCTATATCCATGCCCAACTATGCGAGCCAGCCTTACACATTATCAATATCTATATATACATTTATATAAAACACAGCACTTATCAACAGCTTTCATAACTAACTTGATAGACTACTTCCAGAAAGAATTAACATGATTTTCTTAATCTGACCTAAGCAGCAGACTTTATTTTCTTCCTGCTCTTAAATCTCTCCCTAGTTCATACTTGGGATTCAGCAAACTCTTCAGAAGAGAAACACATCAGATCTCAAATCACTAGAAAAAGTACTTTGTACTCAAGGTAAATGTGGACTTACTCATACTATGAAGATAAGTTTGAACTCCTGGTGGATTCTCAGGTCTACCTTTGCAAAGCTACTGGAGGATTTTGCTAATAGGGAAGGACAACACCCTGGACCATTTGGCTTATGCAGATGTGAATTTACGAGCTCGCGGGCAGGCCTGGCTTCCAGCGCCCCTGGCTGTCCTCCTAGAAGCGTCTTCCAGATGAGTTCCTCCGCTTTGCTCTCCTCTTTGTTTACCTGTCTCCCCTGCCTCAGACCCTGAGCATTAGGAAATTGGTGTCAGAACCTCCAGTCACTGGTTCAAAGTCTGAGACACACAGCAGGAAGACCTCCCCCTCTCCAACCAGGACAAATTGTCCTTCCTCTCATTGGTTCTGATTTGGCCCATTTCCAAGTAATAAGTCAGTGTTGCTGGGAACTGCCATGTGCCCCTTCCTTCCCGCCCCATGGACCAGGAGTGGGCGGGCTGGGTCTCCAGGGCAGTGGGCGCAGTCTGGTGTGCCGCCCCCATCCCTGAGCTGGTGAGAGGCAGTGCACAGTGGTGACACACTGGCTGGTGCCAGGGGCAGAAGGCTGTGGTCCAAGGCCCTGGGTACCGTTCCTGGTTGGGCGCAAAGGTGGCAAGACACCCGCCTCCTCATGGCTCGGCTTCTTCATCTATAAGATGCGAGTGACGTCAGTGTGCCCCCGCAAGGAGCCACGTCCCTGGGTGATGGTTGTAGACTATACATTGATCTGCTGCGGCCCCTCTCTGATGAGCAAGCCAAGTCGGGAACTGAGGGAGGTGACCCGAGCCTCGCCTGTGTGAGTCCCAGCCCCCCTCCTTTAAAGCCAGGAGTTTCCGACACTTTAACACAGTGTAACTTAATCGTGTGTGATTTATGGAGCCAACAGAAGGAATATCAACATCTCCATCCTGGAAACAAATCAAAGTTCAGACATGGGTGCAAACACTAATTACTTTTAACAAGTGCAGGAGAAAGGGGAGGGGAGGCCAGGGCTGCACTGGCCCCGCCAGACAGCCAGGCGATAACCTGAGTGCTTTGGACACCCGGCCAGGAGAGCCGCCTGGCTGGGGAAGTTTCAGGAAGCGCCCCGTCAGCCGCGATCAGCTCTTTGAAGTGTCCAAAGTGCGAAGTGGGCCACATCCATCTTTAAAGCGCTCCGAGGCCCGCGGGCTGCTTTGGGTTAGTGAAGGAATGTGCACTTATTTGAAACCTGACCCCAGGGCCCCTCAAAAGTTGGGCTTAGGCGGGGCAAGGAGTGACCTTGGAAATTTAGACAGCTGCTAGACCACTGCTAGGAGCAAATTATTACAGCAGTGGTGATTTTCCCGATGAGAAAAAAGCAGAGGGCACCTCTCTAAGCCCTGCTGGGTCAGCTTTAGCCTTTAAAGACCGGTGTGAGAACCAGAGCCTCGGGAGAATTAGGGCCAATCTGGGGGCGAGGCTGAGATTCCACGGGGGACTGCGGGGCAGGGGAATGGATGCTGGAAGCGGATACACCCAAAGGTTCCCCCTTGCACATACATGGTCCCTGTCCTGTGAGAGGCCGGCTTCCAGAAAACTGCGCTCCAAGCGTGTTAACTCACCAAGCAGTTAGTTACGAGTGGTTCTGCACTAGATGATCAGACTGTTCCCTTTAAAGCATGGCCTCCCAGGCCCCTCAGTAAGCCGATAAGCCGGCAGCCCGGGTGCGTTGAAGAGGCAGTTCTGCTGATGGGGCTCCGGGCTGCACAGACACCGTTCCCTGAGTGAGCAGCCTCCATGTTTCTGTGAATACCTTGTTTCCCTTGATTTGGGGATTGAGGATGAAGGACAAGGAGGATTTGCAGAGATACTTTCCAGATTTAACAGTTTAGAAATGGAAAAAGGCAGGTTTCCCAGGCTAGCCCAAAAGGAAGCAAACACAGGCACACGGGGAACTTGGATTTATCACGGCGCATGGGGACCTATGGACACTCAGCCAGGCTGCCCCAGCTCCCGGTCCAGAGATGACACGCCCTGCAGGAGGTCCGCACCGGGCGGCCCCATTTGCCCCGTCCCTCTCCCCCACCTGGATTCCCGGAGGAGGTCGTTTGCGCGTCTCAGGGCAGGAGCATCATGGGACGAGTCCTGTCACGTTGACACCACCAGAGACCGTAGCGTCTGCCTCCTGCAGGTTCTGGTTTGAATCCCGTGGTAGCGAGAAGCCCATGAATAGTGCAGAAAAGTAGAGAGAAGAAGTAGAAAATCACCAGGAACACAGAGCCACACAGTTGCGCCGATTGCTCATCTGAGTCTTGTCTTGTCTCCCAGCCTCGAGGGGACCACGCGGCGTGGCTGGAGGCCATATCGGGTGGTGCCCTCTCGGGGGGGAGCCCATTTTCACTGGAGCCTGCCATTCACTACTTCCACTGCCCAGATGGCTTGGACACCCCCGGGATGAATGCACAGGAAACGTGGGGTTCAGAGAAGGCCAAGGAGGGGAGCGGGCACAGGACACGGGGCCCCTGCCGCCTCAACGGGCTTCACTGGCTTTGGGAGCAGACCCCTGAGATGTTTCTGTGTGTCAGGCTTCTCTAGAGAAACATGCTGTAGATGTGGATACAGATAGATATAGATTAGATATAGGTATAGATACAGATATAGATATAGGTTAGATATAGGCATCGATATAGATGTAGATACAGATACTGTAGGTACAGATATAGATATACGTGCAGATATACATCAGATATAGTTATAAATGTAGATAGAGATATAGATACAGATATAGGTGATATAAACATAGAAACTTATCATAAGGAATTGGATCAAGAAATCATGGAGACTGAAAAGTCCCATAGTCTGCCATCCCCAGGCTGGAGTCCCAGGAGACGGGCAGGGCAACACAAAGGACTTTTCTTCCAGAAAACTGATGCATTGATGGGTATTTGGGTCCTTCTTCCAGGGGGTTTATAGCTGTGTTTTGATGTCAGAACTTCCTTCTGTAATTTCAAACGCACAGGCTGTTTGGTGATAGAAGCTTCCTGGGGAAGATGTGAAAATGCCTACGAGCAGCGTGCCTTCTGGTCCACAGGTGAGTCCCAGCGACTGACCACAGCATCCCAACCTGTGTGGCTGGAAGACGAAGTCCCTGGTTTTCCACTGATTGACGCCATTGGAGCTGCCAGCCCCTCGGCTGTCCTTTGCTGGCTGCCCGACCTGCCCATAAAACTCCATTTGAAAAGGAAGTACAGACACACTTTCTCAGCTCATCGGCCATGTCTGCAACTGTAGTGAAGCTTCCAGCAACAGGAGGCAGGGGAAGGAGCTGCCCATGGGGAGAGGATGGGCAGCGCGGCCGTGTCCACGTGGAGGGCCGCACAGAGCGGTCCCTGGAGGGAGACCCGGGAGGCCGGAGGTGACCATGGGCTGAGCTGTTCTGGCTGGAACTCTGTAGGGATCCAGGTAAAATGACCGCCCTGTGATCCTGCCTACAGACAAGAAACGCCACCAAAACTCACTAGCTCGGGGCACAGTTCTGCCTGCAATGTCATTTGTGTCTTCCTTGAATCATTCTGTGTTGTATCTTCCATGAAAAATAGAAACCTGGGGTCAAACTAGCTTACAAACTCCCCCTTCACCCAGAACTCTCCGAGCGTCCACAGCACTGATGGGCACCACAGGTTTCTAAGACAGGGAAGCAGAATGCCACGTTTCCCAAGTTATTTGATTAGTGAACTTTGTTCATGGAGCACCTGTTTTTCCTGGGACCACAGTTCTGGGTCTTTGAGAAGTGCTGGCACAGATGTGCTTTAAGGGCTCTAAGTTGTGAAGGGACCCCTTCGGTTACTGCTTAAGAAGAACCGTTTTCTTAACATCATGAAGTGCCAGACTTGTGTGCTTCAGTCTCTTAGTTGACTGTGCAGGAAATACATTTACGCCTTCTTCAGGGAAACTCTAAAACCAGTGGCAGATTTCTTCTGGAAAGTGGGAGAGAGACAGGTGACCCGTGAAGTGCCCCATGAAGATGGGCAGAGTCCATCTATGTCCCCCACCCCGGAATCACTCAGTTCCTCCTAGGGGGTCATATTCTAGCCAGGGCAGGGCACTCTGGGGTGGTGACCAGGATTATAGAGGACAAAACTTCAAAGAATTGGCTGTGACATGGGGCCCATGAACAGGGACCATTTTGAAAAGCATTTCTTTAACCCCAAAGGGGCTCGAGTCCAACAGCCCCTGATCCACGCAAAGCTTAGAGTTGTCACTCTAAAACCAGGGACGCGTCAAGTGAAAAGTTCTGACAGTAATTGAGCACGGCCCCCAAATCCAGCCCGATCCATCCCTTGACAGTCCTGGCCACGTGGCCAGGAAGCCGCTCTTAAAGGTCAGCAGACTGATGTCTGTGGACATCTTCCGGGTCTCGGTGACCCCCAGTCTGTCCCCTGCACCCAGAGTGGAGAAGGAGAACCGCTGGAATGGTGTGTGTGCTGAGAAGAGGCGGCCGCGGCGCGGGTTCTGCCGGTGGATGGCCCTGGGCGCCCACCCTGCTCCCGCACGCCTACACCTCATTCAAGGATGTTTCACTGCGAGTGAGGGAAGCTGCTGAGTGACGGGCCTTGCTGCCTGCCTGGCCCCTCCCGGGGGGCCTTCACGTTCTTCCCTGAAGCGCTAGGCTGGGCTCCCCTGGCAGCTCTAAGTAGAGATAGGCACTGGCCCTGGGAAATGTCCCTGAAGTGGCAGTCAGTGAGAAATTGACATCGGACACGAGGCCGTGTCTGCCAGGGCTGGTAGGAGGCAGGGAACTGGAAAAGAGACTCTCCCAAGTGTCACCCACACCTGTTCCCTGTGTAGCACAACCATACGCATGCCGGAGGGGACGTGCACCCAGGCCAGGCTGGGCGCCACCGCGCGGGTGTCCTGGAGGGAGCCACAAGCGTTTCATTTCCATGACAACTGAGCATATGCAGTTTTGGGGAAAGGGGGAGGGCTGTGTGCTCCTCCAGCAGTCGCACTTACATATCCCTCCTCCAGAAGAGTGAAGATGCAGTTCCATAGGCCGTTTCTCCGTGTGCCGCACAGCAGAAGCACCAAGCAGAACGTTTCCGGTGATGTAACGTCTTTTTAAGTTATCTCCAAGCAGCGTCCATGGGCAACCCCATCACAGCCTCGTGGGTCCCGTCCACTACTGAGGAGTGGAGTTGCCTTCCCTGCGCCCCGCTGGGAACTCATGGCCCCTCTGTGTCCCACCCGCCTTGTGGTCCTAGTGCAAGCCTGGGAAAGCAGAGGCAGAGGACGCCTCAGGCCCGTCCTGGTGGAGCGTGCCTTGTAGGGGAGAGCCTGAATCCCAGAGGAGACAGTGGGCCCATGGCTGTGGTTCTGGGCAGACCCAAGCCCAGGGGCCAGCATTCAGCTCCCAGCCCTCTCCCTCACCTGGACACATTCTCTTGGCCTCTCTCTGCCTTAGTCTCCTCACCTGAAAACAGGACAATTGTAGTACCTGCCTGGTCAGATTGCTGCAGTGACTGTTAATGGTGGTGCTGGTTACAGAAAGATGCAGAGAGACAGGTGGACAGACCATGAAAAGACACGCAGCAAACAGCTGTGTGGAGACGCAAAGGACTGTGACGATGAAGGGAATCGACTGCACCTGGGGATGGGGGTGTCTTTCTGGGAAGGGGACATTTATGCCATACAATCAGGGAACAAAGTATGATTCCAGAGGCAGGCTCTTCTCAACACCCCAGATTCAGGTCCACATCCTGGGGTTTAATTTCTGGTGTGAGTTTACGGAATTCATCGCCTCCCGTGTTCTGCTTCTTGTGACAAATAATAGCTACCTTACCGAGATAAGGAAATGAAAAAGCGCCTGAGAAATCAAATGGAGAACTTCAAAACATTATATAAATTTCTGCTGCAAATGTCGTCAATTTATAATCATAAGTCACAGCTTCAAGCAAAAGCGCACAATCATCCTTGGGCTTAAGCCTGGAACCTGCCTCCTCCAGCCCGCAGGCTTTCCTGTGGGCCGTGGGCTCTGACTTCTGCTGGGGAGGCTTGTTTCAGAGTCACCAGAGTGGGCGGCTCACTTGGCCCCCTTCCTTTGGGTTCCCTGGTCCTGACAGCTCCTCATGGGGGTCGTGATGGGATTCGCTGCTGCCTTGTTCCCAGAGCTCGTGGTTGTAGGACAACATGGGTGGGGAGAAGACTTCCTCACCATCCGCAGACCCCGCTGGCAGAGCTCGGCTCTCTCCCACCCTTAGGACTGAGGGTGCAGGAAGCTATTTCTCTAGGGGGAGTTGGTCCTTGGGGCAGACAAGGGGCACCGAGGATCAATGCCTGTGGTGGGGGGCTGGGAGAAGGGGGGGTTCTCCGTGTAAGGTGGGATGGGGTCTCCAGGCACCGAAGCTCAGAGAGCCCAGAAGCCTGGGATGTGTGGCAGCTCCTCTGACTGAGGACCGCCGCCCCACCGACGATGGTGCTGGGGTTCATACGACAGACAGGCGGGAGAGGATGTCCAAGGCTGGCTTGGGTAGGATTTGAGGGAGGAGAGCTCTGCAGGTGTCTCCTTTACAGAGTGGACAGAGGAGAAGAGGAGATGTGGAAGTGAATCCAGACAAAAAGATTCCAGGAAGGATGCTGCCAGATCCATGAGAAAGTCTTCTACGACACCACCGCCTGCTGGTGGGAATGCAGAATGGGGCAGCCACTTAGGAAGATGGTGTGATGGTTTCTTACAAAACTAAACACACTCTTACCACCCAACCCAGCCACTATACTCCTTGGGATTTACACAAATAAGTTGAAAACTTGCGCCCACGCAAAAATCTGCACACAGATGTTTATAACAGCTATATTCATCGTTGCCAAGGCTTGAAAGCCACCAAGATGCCCTCCAGTGAATGGAAAAACTGTGGTCCGTCCACGCAATGGAATATTATTCCACACTAAAAACAGATGCTCTTTCGAGCCATGAAATGACATGGAGGAAATGTAAACACACATTACTCAGTGAAGGAAGCCAGTCTGCAAAGTCTGCATCCTGTATGATGCCCTGTATGTGTCAACTTGAGAGAGCCATGAGGTGCCCAGACTTTTGGCCAAACATGATTCTGGGTGTGTCAGTGAGGGTGTTTCTGGATGGAGTTAGCAATTGAACCATGGCCCGAGTAAAGCAGATTGCCCTCCCCAGTGTGGGTGGGTCTCAGCCAATCAGTTGAAGACCTGAATAGAACAAAAAGCTGAGAGGAAACTCCTCTTGCCTGACTCCTTTAAGGGGAGACATTAGTCTTTTCCCATCTTCAGACTCAGACTGGAACATCTGCTCTACCCGGGTCTGGATCCCTCTATCATTTGGACAGGGGCTACACCACTGGTTCTCCTGGGTCTCCAGCCAGCTGATGACAGATCTTGGGACTTTCAGCCTCTGTGGTCACATGAGCCCATTCTTTATACTAAATCTCTTGCTCCATAAATGTATATGCACATCCTACTGGTTCTGCTTCTCTGGAGAGACCTGACTAATTCACCAACTCTGTGACATTCTGGAAAAGACAAAGCTGTGGAGACAGTAGAAAGATCAGTGATCTCCTCCTGGAGATCACTGGTGGGGGAGGGAGGGAGGAATGAATGGTGGATCACAGAGGATTTTTAGGACAATGAAACTGCTCTGTATGACACTGCAATGGTGAATTCATTCCATTATACGCCTGTCCAAAGCCATAGAACGTACAACACCAAGAGTGAACCCCACTGTGATCTATGGACTCTGGGTGGTAATGATGCATTGCTGTGAGTTCATGGATTTTAACAAAGTTCCTCTCGATGGGGGATATTGATCACGGGGGAGGCTGTGTGTATGGAGGGGGTGGTGGATAATAGGAAATCTTTGTACTTCCACTAAATTTTACTGTGAACATAAAACTGCTCTAAAATAGTCTTTTTTTTTTTTTTTTTTTTTTATGAAATGCTGCTACCTCTAGCCTTTGGGATCAAGAAGTTTCTGTGGATCCTGTGACAGGGGGCGGGGTGGGTGTGCATCCCTGATGTAGGGAACAGGTCAGTTGAGGTTTCAAGGCTACCATCTCTGATGGTTTTGAGATGAAGGTGGAGACAGTAGAACACCTTATGATTTCTTAAAGAAAATTGGAAAACCTCAGACCTTCACTACATATTTAAAATTTAGAGAAAATCTGAAATTCATTTTTTTGTTACATTAATCTAAGTGCTTTGAGTGCCATCATCCTGGAAGTACATCCCTATTTTTGGTTGAAACCTAAGTGTTCCTTATATGTCTGAGCAGTCACAGAGAGACTGAAGCTAGTGTTTTGGAAATTTGCCCCAATAATTCTCTTAAGATGGATTTGGCTTATTTTCTTTCCAGAGAGTCGAGGCCTCAAGTTTTGCATTTGAGTTTGCCGTGGCTTCCAAAGTCCTTGGCTGTCCGTTGTCCGCTGTAAGTTTGGAGGAGCATAATTGGGCTGTGTGGTATGACTGTGATATTTTACACCCTTTTAATTGGGCACACAGTGGCAATCCGACACCGTTAGCATGGGTGGTGCTGCCAGCAGTGTTTTGCTATAATTTATGTGTAAACAATGGGGCTCTGGCTGAACCCACCATGCGCCGCATATTTGCGTTTCCTGGCCTCCACTTTCTCTGTCCGGCATAAACGATAATGGGCAAGCATTTGTTTTTAGCTTTTCAGAGTTGGGGAAAATTAAATAAGCACCTTGCTCAATGAATGTTTCTTCTAAGCAGTGCTGAAGAAAAGGCGGAAATCACTGGGTATTGAGACGGGACACAGAAGGATGGGCTGGCGCATCCTTGCACACGTCACCGCCCTGTCCGCCTGCCAGTTGCCGCTGCTCTCATCCCCCGCTTTCAACAGTTTGGCTCAATCCGTACATTGTGTGTTGAAACAAAATTTTTTCACTGCCATTTTCCAATGGATTTTGCATAGTAAATTCTAACAAAAGACATCGCAGCCCAGCTTTCACTCGGATAAGGCTGCAGTTTCGTATTAAGTCAGGAGATTGTTGAGTGTGTATTATTGTTGTCACTGGGACTGGTACTTGCGAAGGACAAAGCCTCCAAGCTTGTCACGACATGCCCAGGCCTCAACCGCTGGCTTGGAGCCTCTTCCAGCTTCTGAGGGGCTGGATTGAAATCAGCCCGATTGCAGAGCTGTGTGAGGGTCTCGTTTGTCCACCGGCATGAAGTTTCTTCTGTGATGTTAAATACCTCTGTGGTTTAGAACAGACTGGTGGTTGCCAAGGGGGAGGGGGTGGGGTGAGGGATGGAGTGGGAGGTTGAGGTTAGTGGATGGAAACTTTATATATAGAATGGATAAACAATTGTATAGCACAGAGAACTCTATTCAAAACCCTATGACAGACCGTAATGGAAGAGAATATTCAAAAAGTATATATATGCATAACTGCATCGCTTTGCTGTATGGCAGAAATTAACACAACATTGTAACTCAACTATACTTCAAGAAAAACTTGATTAAAAAAAGCACTCCTTCAAATCAAAATAAAAACAATAAAAGACAAAGAGGCCAGTTTAAAAGTGGGCAAAAAAGCAAAACAAAACACCTCTGTGGTTGAACTGGTGGGCTATCTGGGATGATTATTAACACTGCACATTTGAAGAAAGAATCTACGGAGCCCACATTTCAAGATGCAGGGAAGCTTCAGAGTTGGGTGAAAATTCACTTTTCAAAGCCCACCCTCTGACAGACATTCGAGCCTCTCCATCTGGCTGGGACCTGGGGAGCTGGTGCACAGGTGGGTGGGGAGACCAAGGGCTACAGGGTGGCCCAGCCCCCCACCCCCGATGACGGCAGCGCTCACCATCACGTACATGGCCCATCGGCCGCAAGAAAGGGATTTATCACTGTGTCTGTGTGGACTCTTGATCACAAAACCCTGTGCATTTGCTAAAGGGATCAACGTCACTTTTGAGAAACATGACTGTGTGTGTTCAGGAAAAGGAATGAATGCTGACCACACACAGCACCTCACTTTACAGTGTATAAGTGCTTTCAGGGACCCAGCAAAGGGGAATTTCTGTCCCTTTTGAACACACAGGACGAAACTCTGAGAGGCTGTGACCTGGCCAGGCTCCCAGAGCAAGAGAGGAAGCTGGGCCCAGAGTCCAAGTCCGTGGAGAGCAGCCAGCTCAGCGGGGATGTGATGGATGCGCCCTGAGGCCATGAACCAGGAAGCACTTTAAAGTACTGACGTCACATGACAACAGACAGAGTGACCTCCGTTAAGGCTGCGGGTCCTCTGAGTCTGCTGCCTCTCCCGCTCTTTGCCTGTGGCATTGCACAAACGCAGACTCTGCTGTGTAGGCGGCCACTCTCTCCAGAGCACAGTTTGCTGAGTGAGAGCCTGACTAGCAGCCTGTTAGAGCCACAGCCCTGCTTAGGGGTAAACCTGCTCAGCCGCATTCCAGAGCCGGGATGCTTTCTGCACCTGGAATGTCGGTTTCAGGTCTCAGTCACGGGATCATGTGTATAAAAGTTCTGGATCATTTGATTTTTTTTTGAATCAAATCTTATTTCAAAATGACTATGAAAAGTGCTTACGATATCATTTCAGCGCTCAGATTCCTTGCAGATCCTGGTAGGGGTGCAAAACCCTGGCTGAGCCTCCACGTCATTCCCTTGCCGGGTGGGAGAAGGGGCCCCGTGCATGGGGTCAGGTCCCTGTGCAGGGGGGCCTTCGTGCTTGGGGTCGGGCAGGTCCCTGTGCAGGGGGGGCCCTCTGTGAATGGAGTCAGGTCCCTGTGCAGGGGGGGCTTCGTGCCTGGGGACGGGCAGGACCCTGTGAAAGGGTATGGGGGGCTGCCCCGAGAGTGAGGCCCAGGACCTCAGTTCACCAGATTCTAGCACTTACCACCCGACCGCGTGAGCCTGGCTGAGTTGCCCTTCTGTGGACCTCTGCCTCCTCGTCCTGGCAATGAGGTGATGCTCTCCACCCTGGTGACCATCGTGTGAAGAGGCTGCGGTGACCAAGTGGTGACACTTAGTTCCTCGGTGACTCAAATTCTGAGGCGCTCCAGTGCGGGTTGGGGTGAACACCGTCCTCTCTCCTCTGAATGTTTGTGTACAGAAAAGGGCACGATCCAAAAGGTGGACGGGTTCTTACAACCCACGGACGCCCCTGCAGCCATTACCCCTCGCGTCCCCTGTGTCCATTCCAGCCGCCCAGCCATGTGGCCCAGTCCCCACGCTGCCGTGTGTGAGGCTAGCGGTAGGTATGCCTCTCACCCTCCACAGCACAGGCCCTTCCTGGTGGTCTGTTTCTGGACTGCACATCTGTTCGTCTGCCATGCTGTTGCCCTTGGGGGTGGTTCTGTGTGTGGGGACGGTGGGGGTCACGCTGTGTATCTCTCAGCTCTCTTCCCCCATCTTCTCGTTGTCTTATTTTCAGGTAGAGGACACTAGGGTCCTCACTGTCACCCTCTTCCTCACCTTCTTCCGACCCGCCCCCCCCCCGCCCTTCATCCTGTCTGCCCTGCCCGCCCAGGTGATGCGCGGCCAGCTCCACCTGCAGCTGAAGAGTGAGGCTCCATCATGGAAGGAGTGGCAGCCTGCCCAGAGTTTGGAAGGGCAGGTGAGCCAGAGTAGACACCACGTGGAGCCCCTCCTGTGCCCTCAGTGTGTGTCCTTCTACAGCTCCATCTGCCCTGTGTGGGGAGGAGATGGGAGGGCAGTGCCTATCCCACAAATCACGGGTGGGACCTTCACAGAAAGGGAAAGGTGCACCAGGGGTCCTTCAGCTCAGCGACCCCTGACATGGTCAGTGTGTGTGTCACCTGGGTCAGGCTTATCCAGCCAGACACCACTCCTAGTGTGGGTGCCAAGCTGATGGTAACTGTGTCAGTTCCTGCAGCAGTGGACTCCAGTTAGGGAGATGCCCCACCCTGAGGTGGTGGGCCTCGTCCGATCAGCGGAAGGCCCTAAGACCAAAACTGAGGTTCCACAGAGAAGAAGAGAGTCCACCTCAAGACCAAAGCATTGGCTCCTGCCCGAGAGTTTCCAGCCTGCCCTTCCTGCTGGCTTGCCCCACGGATTTCAGACTTGGAACCCCAAGGACTGCAGAAGCCAATTCCTTGAAATAAATCTCTAAAAAATATTTCTGTGTATGTGTATGTGTGGATATAGATATGTGTAGATAACTGGATAGAGAGAGAGAGAGAGAGAGATAACAGAGAGATTGATAATGAGATAGACAGATAGGCAGATAATGGTTAGGTAGATGATCTATCTAATAGATAATAGAGAGATAGATAATAAGATAGATAGACAGATAAACAGGTAGTTAATAGATAGACAGGTAGATAACAGATAAGTAGATGATCTATCTATCTATTTACCTACCTACCTATCTAAAATGAACTCACCTGAGCTCCAGATATTAACCCCTCTCAGGCCTGCAGTGTCCCATAGTATTCAGCAACAGTCTCTTCCAAGCAGCAAATAAATAATAAAGAGAGTTGCAGCGAAATTACCCCATGTGGGAGCACATATTATTGCTTCAGTGACTTTTTCCCATTTGGAAATCTACATAAGAGCTTAAAATATTTTCTTTGATCTCTTTTTTATGCCTAAGAAGTATATAACCAGGGACTCCGGAATCTCCAGGCAGAAGCCCTGCTGTGGCCCAAATAACCACAGAGAACACGAGTGTAGGAACCTGTTGGAAACATTTGGTGTTATCTGATGTAAGTGGCTTGCATTTTGTTCCTTCGTGTGGATGGAGCAGAGCTTGGGTCAACCATGTAAGCCCTTTGACGCTGTTTCCTTCATGGTTACACAGACCTGGTGGCTTCATGTCTATGCCCACCTACCTATCTATGTATCTATATCCCGTTTCCCTGTATGACACATGGCTGACTAGCGCCGTCTCCCACCTGCACGGCCAGTGGGGCAGCCGTGCTCTCCCTACCTGCAAGTCCACGAGCATCGCGCACACCCCTCGTACGCATCCCTTGCGCACTCTCCACTGCAGCCGTCACAGCACATGCTGTCTGAACATCTCACTGTCCAGGCAGAGGTCCTGTCTCCCATTCCTCTGGAGGAAAGTGAGGGCGCCATCCTTGGCTGACCGGCGCCTTTATTCATAGCCACCCTGGGAGTGTGAACGTATTTGCTGCCAGTAGGAGAGGATGTGTCTCTGGTTTAATGGCTTTTCCTTGACAGGTTGGTTTTGATGTAAAAGTATGTGGCTGTCCGTGGCCTTTGAGACCCTTGTGTGCCCTGCAAACATGTTTTGGGAGCTTGCTGTTTTGCTGACATAGGATCATAAAATAAGACAAAAACTTTGGGAAATAAGGAAAACTTCAGGAGTGTTCAGACAGTGTTATAACTAAGCAGAAGCTCTTTGTGCAGTGGCCACGGAGAAGCTCGTTTGAACTGTTTTGATACCATTTCCTGATGTAGGGAAATCTGTCTGAAGGATGTATTTTGAAATGCAGAGTAAAATATGGCGAGGGTACTGGGGTAGCATGTGGGTTGCCGTTTTCTGACTCGTGTTATCCGTCTTTTCATCCACGCTGTGGATCGTTTCTGAATTTATTGCACACATATGTGTGAGCCCTTGCTTTTCAGTGGAAGCAACAAAATGTAAAGATAGGAGATGGGGCGGCCGCTTCAGAGGCTCTAGCTCAAGGTCTATGCGGACACCAGGAGGCCTGTCTTAAAGTGAGGCAGTTGGAACAGTGGGGTTTCAAGGTAAAAGCTAAAAATGCAGTTAAGAGTTACCAGAAGGGGTTCTCTGAGACAGATTGCATTTGGCCGAGAGCTGTGTAGGCGCTCGGGGCCACTGAGAGCCCTCCTCATGATCTGGAGAAGCGCATACAAGCGTGGAGAAGTGTAACTCCTGTGTTTTGACTTGGTAATTTAAAAGGATAAAAGCACATTGTATGTACATCAATAATTTGGCAAAAGCTGGCAAACACAGTTATTGCTTCTGCTTTCTAATTTGGTGGTGTCAGTGGTGCCTGTTTTTGTTTCTTGCTCTTGAGTTTGGGGGTACACATCTGTCACTTATCCTCAAAAGTTTCCTTTACTTATATACCCAGCAGGTGACCCTGACTTAAGGAACACCACAGCTGGTTGGAGTCCAGTGTGGGGCACCCAGAAGCTGGAGCAGACAAACTCCAAGGGGAGATTTGCCCATTCCCAGCGTGCTGGAACTCAGGGCTGACTCAATTCTCCTGGCCTGGGAGGGACCACCCTCCCAGTGCTGCCAAGAAATAAGGCTGTTAGGATAAAGGGAGTGGGACCAAAATTCAGCCAGAATTTTTATTTTATGTTTCAGTAATCTCACATGTTTCACAGACTCACGTTGAGCAAAGGTGGGCACTCAGGGCCAGGGCAGATAAGAATAAGAGCACGCCCTTCCTTGTAGGAGTGCCCAAGGTGCTGCGGGGTGTGGGTGGAGGTACCTCGCTATGCTGGGAGAAGTCTAGGAGGTGTAATCTAAGGCCACAGCCAGAGGACAAGGAGGTAGACGGGGAACATGCTGGGCCAAGAGAAGGTCATGTGTTAATTTAAAGGGTGACTCACCAGAGAAAAACCTGGATAACATTATTATTTATGTCCAGGAAAAGTCCAGGTAAAAGATGCTGCAGAGCTGATGCAGGGTTCTTGTGATGAACTGGAAAATAGGTGCTGGGAAGGTATGTTCCCTGGAGGACAGTGGCCACGACGGGGTGCCGTGTGGATTGGGTTTTGAGAGATGGGGAAAAGCAGGTGAATGTCCCCAGCCTTCTCGATAGAGCGGCCATGTGGCCGGTGCTCAGGGGACAAGATGCAGTTGGGAGGTGCTTTGGGAGCTGTAGATTTGGGAGTCACTGGTGCTCAGAGTTTATAGAGAGCTAGAGAGCCCAAGACTGTTCTGAGCGGTGTCAGGATGGAAGGGATGCCGTGGAGAAGATGGGTCACACCACACACCTTAAAAGACCTTAAAGGGGCTTCCCTGGTGGCGCAGTGGTTGAGAGTCCGCCTGCCGATGCAGGGGACATGGGTTCGTGCCCTGGTCTGGGAGGATCCCACATGCCGCGGAGCGGCTGGGCCTGTGAGCCATGGCCGCTGAGCCTGCACGTCCGGAGCCTGTGCTCCACAGCGGGAGAGGCCACAGCAGTGAGAGGCCCGCATACTGCAAAAAAAACAGAAAAAAGGAACAAAAAAAAGACCTTAAAAGGTGGGTTTCTTCTTGAGAATGGGGAGTCCTAACAAGCCACTTTAAGTTTAAAAGAGACGGTGTTTCATCCTTCGATAAAGGTCAGACACTTCTCAGGATCTGCAGACTCTCACCAGGGTACTGTCCCCAGGAAGAGCCTGCTCATGGTGTGAGAAGCCCCTGACGAAGGGGCTAGTGTAAATGTGCTAGGGTGAACCTGGCACTTGCAGCACTTATTTTGGAAAAGGAAAGATGATGTCTGCCCTGAGATTGGCCCCTGGAACATTGCAGAGATGCCGATGCGGATGAGATGAGACTCTGAGCTGTACACTCAGCGACAGCCCCACCGTGGCCCACGGGGGGATTAGCAAGAGTCAGCATGTGACATCACTGCAGACCCAGCATGCAGGATGGAGAGGGGACAGCTGGTCCCAGGAGAGAGGGCTGCATAAGCCCTGGGCCAGCCTCACCGCCTGCTGTGTCCAGGACAGCTGTGGATCTCGGTTCTAAGACTGCACGTCTTCACAGGAGAGATCCTTCCTCAGGGAGGAGCAGTCTAATTTAATGTTGGCACTGGGTTGTTCTTGTGTATTTCTGTGCATTGTTGAACACACATTAAGTGTTATTAAAAAATTGTATAAATCTAAATGTTTTCTGTCATCCTCAAATAAGTTTTCTGTTGATTTTAATGAAATGTCAGGGCTTATGGGCTGAATGTTTGTTCCACCATTCACAAGTTGGAGCCCTAACCCCCATTGTGATGGTATTCGGAGGGGAGAACTTTGGAAAGTAATTAGGTTTAGGTGAGGTTATGAGGGTGGGGCCCCCATGGTGGGATTTGTGTCCTTATAGGAAGAGCTCTGTCTCTCTAACACCTGAGGTCACAGCAAGGCGGTGGCTGTCAGCAAACCAGGAAGAAGGTCCTCATCAGGAACTTCATCAGGAACCAAATCTGTTGACATCTTGATCTTGGACTTCCCAGCCTGTAGAACAGTGAGAAATGAATGCCTGTTGTTTAAGCCACTGAGTCTATGATATTTTGTATGGCAGCCTGAGCTAAGACACAGCATTTAAATAAAGCTGCTGCTGGAACACAGGAATCAGGTAGCATGTGCAATCAAGATTCTGGGGATCAGAGTGGTCCTGGGGTGTGTGAGTGTGTTTGCTTGCACAGACACGTGTACACAGCTGTGTGTGTCTACAACCCCATTAATCTACCCTTGCCCAACCAAAGAAAGCATACTCTACATTTGACAGTTTTTGCTATTTTATCCCCCTGACTTAAGAATATGATAAAAGTTATGTTTCCACATAGTTAGGCTAAAGCTTTGAACAACCTAAAAGTCCATCAAGGTGCTCACTGCTTCTTAGAAAACCCTGTCCAGGAGGAGCGCCTGAACAGTTCATGCTGAAGAGCTTTTAGACGCCAACAGTAGTGCCACCCAACCTCTTACCTATACCTGCCCACCTAGGTTCTACCTAGTACCAGTGGTTCTACTTGACATCTTACTACTCAGTCTTTATCTGCAAACGGAGCAAGGCTGCAAGGGATTGGGCAATGCAGTTTCTCTTAGCAGCTGGTATCAAACCTAGATAGATTCTGCCCTGTTAGAAACTTGGATAAAAAATCAAAGCTATCCTGTTACACTGTAAAAAAAAGTGGTCTGAAATAATACAGTGAAGAAGAATATGGAAGAAGGTGGATTTGCAAATACAATCACACCTGAACCAGACGACGTTTGCAAGCTATTAACCCACAAGCAATGCAAAGGAGATGTGGATTTAATACGAGATGTGATGTCTTATTAAAACGTTACACAATTTAAGGAAGGTTCAAAGGGCACTTGATGGTCAGCTGTACACTTGCCCCCTACTAGTCATCCAGTCAGCGACATTTGAGCCTAAATAATAATATTAATTGGGGAGGTATACTCAACATGAATTCCCATGTTCAAAAAGATTCTAATTCATCAGGTAAGCAGGGTAGGATAAACCATAACATTTTCATGACAAAACAGTCATGAAAATGCTAAGGGTAAAGGGTTAGTTAAAGGCTGTTTTGGTTGATTGGCAATAAGTGGGCTAGGGCTCCAAAGACATGGAATGGTGAAGAGGACGACAGGTCATTTAAGGAAAGTGTGTGTGTGTGTGCGTGTTGTGTGCGTGCGTGTGTGTGTGTGCGCGTGCGTGTGCGTGTGTGTGCGTGTGTGTGTGTGCGCGCGTGCGTGTGTGTGTGCGTGTCTGTGCGCGTGCGTGTGTGTGTGTGCGCGTGTGTGTGCGCGTGCGTGTGTATGCGCGTGCGTGTATGTGTGTGTGCGTGTGCGTGTGTGCGCGCGCACGCATGCACAGAGTGATGGTGATTGTGGTATGGCGGGGCAGCAGGCTGCTCCTCGAGACTACAGCCCAGGATGGGCAGGGGAGGACGTCACAGGAAGTGGGAGAGGGACCTGGAACTTCCGGGGGAGGGGCAGATGCCGGATCTGGCCGGAGCCCACCGTGGCCCATGCGGTAGCTTGAATGACAGAGACCCTAAGCAGACCCTCCCCTCCCCCTAAAGAGCCTTCCTGGGGGGAGAGCAGGTCACGATGCGATGCAGGCTGTGGTTCCTCAGCCCTTTCCGTGAGGATGACTTGGTGGATGATGTAGAGAGGCTCTGGGGTGTAGTCGCCAAAACGTGGACAAGGGTGTTCCCTGGGTCCAGAGGCCTGGGCTCAGGTTTCTTTTTGTTTTCTTTTCTTTTCCTTCTTCCTCCCCTTTTCTTTTCTTTCTCATCTGTGTTATCGAAATTTCCTACCACAGATCCGTAGTGCTTTTCTAATAAACATAATATCATGTAATTTCTTGAAATTTTGAAAAGGGTATTTATACTCTGATGAGCTCTTCATAATTAAAGAATAAATATCGGGACTTGAACAGATATGGAAAGCATTTTATTCTTGAGTGGCTGAGCTCACCGGGAAGGATGACCAGCTGGTAAGGTGACAGGACTTTGGAAGTTCTTAGGATGCATTTCAGGGCCACTAGTGGTCTTTGCTCTTGGCCCCGGGCACAGACACTGCCCTGTCCATCATGTGACTTCTATGGACAGCATGGTCCATCACTTCTACAGGATAACAAGCTCAGAGTGACCAAGAGCCAGTCCAGGTCACAGAGCAGATTGAGACAAAGAATCAGAAATGGCATTTTTTTGTGCCTGAGCAAAATCTGATTTAGGATTATGAAAGAAAAAAAAGGACAGGAAGAAAATGAATTATGCTACTTCCTAAGGTTAGTTTAGTTTTGTTTTGATGACCTATTGCTTGAGTATCTGTTTCATGTAGCATCATAATAGCTGACAGATACATCTTAGCATCTTATAAAATACTAAGGCCTCAAGAAACTCCCAACCACATCTGTAGGAATATTGCATCTGAAAATAGCTCAGATGTGTCCGGTAGTATTAATTAAAGATGGAACCACTTGGAAGAAGTCACTCACTGAAGCAAAAATATGTGTTCCCACACGGGGTAATTTCCCCATAACTCTCTTTATTATTTATTTGCTGATAGAGAGAGACTGTTGATGAATACTTATGGGGCACTTCAGGCCTGAGTAGGGTTAATCTCTTTAGTTCAGGTGAGTTCATTTTAGCCTTGATTCACTTCATTGGCTATCTGTAATGATTATTAACAAGCTTAAAGACCTCTGGGAGATTGTGGATAAAAATGCAGTGCCAGGGAAGTAGGCTATCATTATGCTAATAGGGTTAGAATAATAATTACCAGGCACGCACAGCTTCCATAGGAATCCTGGGGACGGGATGGGTCACCAGGTTAGACAATCTCTCACCGGCTGTACATCCCGGTGGATACACACACACACGTGTGCGCACACACACACGCACATGCACATTTCTTCTTTAGAGGGACATTAAATATATATTTACATGTGTTGCTTTGCCATTGCACTTAAGTGAATTCAGAGTGAGGTGAAGGAGGATGTAAAGAAATAGCATTTCTGTTTTTCATGCATCAGTGATACATTTTAATAGCCTTAAGTGTGGACTCTGTTAAAATATTTTAAAACATTTTCTTCAGTTCTATCACATGGATCCATTTGCTTATTTCACAGGAGTATTTTAATGACCCCCGTATAGCAACAGGAACAGAATGTACCTGCTGCCTTTGTTTTCCTCCTGGGTGATCCTCATTCAGGTTTATTTTTCTCTGTCCTGCCTCTTCCACAGGTACAGACACCACTGTGCCTTTCTCGCTGTCACACTCTTAATTCAGGGCACACCTCTGTCTACTGTCGTTTTCCCGTTTGCTGTCTCTCTCTGCACCTACCTCTGGGTTCCCAAGTGCAGAACTTATGTCTTGCTCTTCATGGTGTCTTCTTTACCGGGCGCGATGCCTGCACACAGGTAGTTAATATAAAGACACATCTTTAAATGTTTGAATAAGTGATCATGGACATTCAGTGAGTTAATGTGTAAGTTTCCCACCCAAAATCCTTGTGAAGTCCCGGAATTGAGATCCCTCCTCTGGGGACACTGGTTCCCTGTGCCACTCTCCTCTCCATCCCCAAGACGACCTTGGAGGCAGACAGTGGAATTCTTGCAAACATTGTCTCAGCTCACCTGGCATCTGCCCTCAACGTGGAGAGGTGTCCCCCATCCCGCTGAGGTGGGCAAAGTGAGGCCCTTGTGAGCATGAGGGGAGATGTGACAGGTGCTGGGGAAGGAGGGAAGTGCACAATCTTCTTTTCCATGGCCCCAGGGTCTGGGGGTGGGGCGGTTGGTGGACTGATGCTGTCTCCCACTTCAGGAAGGGGGAGGCGGGCACCTCCAGCCCAGTAGGCTGGCTGAGTGCAAGAGCAGGTTGCTCAGCCGGAGTTAGTGATGGAGAGGACAGTCCCTGCCTGGAAGGGGGTCCCTGAGCAGCCAGTGTTGGGGAGGGGGAACGGCACAGGGAACCAGTGTCCCCGGAGGAGGGATCCCAGTGCTGGGACTTCAGCAAGCGGTTTCATCGCTGCCTCCAAAAACGTCCAGCGAATGCAACCGATGCAGAGTCCTGGCGGCTATGTATTCAATTGTGATAGAGCACTTCCACACACAACTCGCCACCTTCATCAGTGAGTCATGTAAACCTGTTCACGCCAACCTTTTGAGCCTCATTGTTGCAAATACTTAAACGTGAGATCTTGACTCACAGCTGCGGCTTACAAACGGGGTTCGTTCCATATTCGCAGCTCTGAGATTTTCTTTTTTTTTGTTTTGTTTTTGTTTTTGTTTTTTTTTGTGGTACGCGGGCCTCTCACTGCCGCGGCCTCTCCCGTTGCGGAGCACAGGCTCCGGACGCACAGGCTCAGCGGCCATGGCCCACAGGCCCAGCCGCTCCGCAGCATGTGGGATCCTCCCGGACCGGGGCACGAACCCATGTCCCCTGCATCGGCAGGCAGACTCTCAACCACTGCGCCACCAGGGAAGCCCTGAGATTTTCTTTTAAACAATCTAAGGATGGAGAAGTGGAATTAACTCCTTGCCTAATTTTGATGTAGACACTCTAAATGAGCACACTTAGTGAATTATTCTGATTTCTCTTCTGATTCCAAACTGGGGGAAGTACTGATTTTGGACCCGGGGGTCCCAGGCCACTGTTGGATGGGAACAAGGTGGCTGTCCGGCTGGGTCAGGTGGGAAGTCCCTGGAAAGCACTGTCCTGAGCGTCTGCCCAGACATGTGTATCTGCACCAGTCGGCTGGGCTCTGTTTTTAGAATGTCCTAAAGTGCAGCATTTTCAATAAATCCAAAGCGTGGGCACCGATCCCACGGGAACACTTGGCAGTGTTGGAAAATGTGCACATCAGCATGTGCGTCGTGCCAGAAAAATGCTCACAACTGGCAAATCGCTGGTACCTTTTCAGTGAGACAGGGAAGTGTAAACATGGATTTGTCATTACAGCAGGCTCATCAAATTACATTGTTTTGGACCCAGAGTTTGCCCCCCAAAAGTGAATTTTAAACGTTCTGCTTGTTTTCGTTGGACTAAATTCTTGATGAGAGATGTCCCAATACATGCTTAGAAGTTTGACCTAAAAGCTTTCATTGAAAAAGTAATATATTTGATTGAAAGGTCATGAAGTTTCTTTTTGAGTAAGTTTATATGTTACCAGTTAGGGCAAGTATAAACATGTACTGTTTCAATTATGCCTCCAGTGTAGAAATGCACCTGTACACAGTTTCTTCTTTATCTCTAGACGTAAAATCCCCAGTGGGGGTGGACATTTTTAAAATACATCATTTTAAATGTATTTTCCTCCTCATCAAGTACACCTCAGAAACTCCATTTAGACTCAGCCTGCTGATGGAGAGAAGAAAGGTCCGTGTACGGGGCCCGGAGCGGCAAAGCTGAAAAATGTGGGAAAAGATTTTCAAAACCTTTTTCTCCCCTTTCTCCATATCTGAGTAATAAACAGATCAATCGGTGAATATTTTCCATAAATTTGTTCCTTATGTGTTTTATTCTTCCCTGGTATAAACCAGTCCTTCTGACTGAGTGACACGAGTCTTAAATTGCCCTCCTGCCCGCCTCTGACATCTCCGAAGTTACCGTCCTTCCCTTAAAAGCTTTCCCCCGCCCAAATCACAGCTATGATCAATTTCTCCTCTAATATAGAGTTGCAGAGAAAAGCTGAACAAGATGAAGATGATTTTAAGTGTATATTCCTAGTGTTCGAATGGCTCTCCATCTCCCCATCTGGCAACCATCTTTCAGGAAGATCAAAAGGCTTTTAAACCCCGGCTCTTCCCCCTTGCGGTTCATTCCTGTGAGATGGGCGAGCGGGAGCCGCGTGGCTCCAGGAACAGGAGTGCCGGGCGAGGGACTGCCACATCCTCTGTCTGTCCATCCGTCCCTCATCCGCCAGCCTGGGGGGAACCAGGAATAGGGTCCTGCCCTCTACACCGTACAGCTTCTTGCATCATGTTTTCTGAGCCGGGTGAAATCATGAGACAGGAGTGCACCCCATTCTCCTAAGACTTACCTCTGGTGTTTCTGTCCCACGGTGGGTGAAGGGAGCAGAGACACGGACCATGGGGACCACAGTTCTATTTCCGAGAGACCCTGGGGTCTGCTTCATCCCTGGGGCCGCAGCTCTGAGCACCTCCCTGCGGGCTGGCCTCTGTCACCTGTCACACCCTCAGGTCTGAGGTGGGATAATCACATGTCCAGGAGCCACGCTAACCCGTCCGAGGTTGGTTTCACACTCGATATTTTCATAATGTTATGAGCAAAAAAAATGTATTAGTAGCATTAGCGGTCTTGAACAATTTCCACTTATAGAAAGCGCTTTCACATGTCTTATGTGATTTCCTTTTAAGAAATATGCCTGTACGATGTCTGAAGCATCAGACGCACACACCCCCGCGTGCCGGTTTTGAGCGCACGATGCGCTGGTGTAAAGTGTGTTTAAAGAAGCCACCTCTTCCCACACCCCTGCCGTGGGACTGGAAAAACATCAGGGTGAGGCACTGGGAGGCTGAGCTCAACGAGACAAGGTCTCCTCTGGGGGCCCTGGAGCTCCCGAGGTTTGGAGGCAAAGGCATCCATCCTCAGAATCTTAGCACCCCGGCTCAACCCTCATCCCCCAGGAAGCAGGACGGAGTGTGCCCACATCAGAGTGGCCAGCACCAGTGACAACTGTAACAGAAGCAGAGAGAAGACAGATGAAGAGCTCTGGATGTGTCTTCTACGAAATGGGCTACTGTATGTCTATGATATGTACACGTGTTAGGAGGGTCTGCTTATAAATGTTCCCTTTGCGTGTTGCTAGTTTGCATGTTTTTTTTTTTGTTTCCTCCATTCGCAAATCATTCCAGAGTGACTATTGTGTGATTATTGATTAATATTCATTGTTTATTGATGAGTAGGTACCCGCTGTTCATATCATGAACACAGAGAGCTTCTTTGTCAATTAATTCAATTTAAAAATTAACTACAAAATTAAATTATATTTTGTGTCTGGCCTTGTTTAAGAGCGAGGGCTCTTCATCTGTTGTAGGAAATACTTGGATAGCTGGGGGAAACAGACATTCTTAATGATCATTTATGGGCAGACCCTCAGCACGTGTTCTCGGGAATTACCCTGATCTGTCCATGACTGCATTCATAATACCTGTCCGAGAGGCTCCAACCACCGAAAAACATCATGAACTGCAGCTGGGAAACTTGCGGGTCCTCAATGCTGGATGAAAGCCCCAAAATTATAAAATCACGTTCAGTTATTCCAGGGCTTTTCTCACCAGATGGTGTTCGTGTGTCAGACGTAGAAAACTTGCTTTGTTCTGGCCGTGTGGCTTCATGAAGAGTTTGCATGGGGCAGTGTGTTGGGCTCAAGTCCAGGGGAAGGATGGGGACACAGGCATTGGGCCCGTCCAGAGCTGGCACAGGACCTGCATGTCCAAGGGTCGTCACATTGCCACCCGACAGGCGTGGGCTTCTGTGCAGCCCCCGGAGTGACTGCCATGAGCCCAGAGTCCTCGCGCTTCAAGTAGTGGCCAGGGCTGGAGTGCTGGCCGCTCGCCTTGGAGGGCACCCACAGTTGCCCCGGGACTCAGCCTTTGCTGGGTGGGATGTACGTTCTTTCCCAAAGCCCTGCAGGAACCTCCTGGCTGTCCCCTCCCCCCTCAAACGTCTTCCTGGAATGCAGTCACCAGGAGCCCCAAAGAGCCCCTTCCTGAGTAGCCAACACAGCAACCCTGGCAGGCAGGCTCCCTGGTTCATGATGCTAAGTTGTTTGAACAGCCAACCCTCTGTTCCAAGGCTACCACCTCCAAGCCCTGAGTTTGTAGTGGCACCATCCATAGTGCCGCTGGGATTCAGGAAACAGGTCAGGACAGGGGTAGCCCGAGGCATCCCAGGGGAGACTCAGGGCAGATTTTCAGATTCACAATGTTCCCAGGCAGCTACGTCGGGGCCTCTCGTCCATGAGGCCCGGGTGCTAGCATGCTAGCCATGAGGGCTAGCGTGGCCCTCAGACCCCACAGCCTCACCCATTAGTAGGAATAGCAGTGATCAATGCATCCCGAGGCCGATGGTCAATGCAGACAGAGCCCTACGTACACAGGACACCCCCAACCTGGAGGCTCCGCACAGGGGTTCTCCGAAGGGGCCCCTGTCACCCACCTCGGAACGAAGACACCATCCCCGCCATCTCTAGGGTCACCTCTGGTCAGAATACTAGACTTTTATCAAGCAGCCAGAGGGTAACAATATCATTAATAATGATGACAATAAAATAAAAGCTTTCCTTTATAAAAAGAGAGAAGAAGGGAAATTGTGAGAATAGGGAAGACCTCACCTTCCAACAGGCTTTTTGTAAAAGCCGAGCAAAATGGATAGAACTTGACAAAGAGCCTTGGGAGTATAAAAATGGAAACAAACTGAAAAGTTTTCAAAACCACATTTCTGACAGTTTCTAGAAGACATATGATGCTCATGGGATTGAAAAAGAAAGCAATAAGACAATGGGTTTAGAGTTATTTAAAGCCTTCATTTCAGATACATTGTAAAGGTGGTGATTGGGGGGGCGAGCGTTTCCACAGTAACCATTGGCAGTGCCACAGTCGTGTCTATACAACGCACCCTGGGAGAAAGCCAGCCCACCTGCCCAGGCACAGGTGCCGGCCCTCCACCCAGGGCAACGACTCAGCTGGACCAGGTGTCTCCCAAGGTGCTGCCCGCCAAGCTCGCCAAGGCTCTCCGGAGAGCCCGGGAGATGGAGACAAAGGGCGGTGAGACCCACTCAGGACCCCTGTCTTCACAATAGCGGTCACTCCAGGAGCGGGTCCCCAACTTTCCTCATCACACATCCCTCAAATCACTTTCTCACAACTGAAGGTTCCCTCACACATCTTTATGGTGACATTTAACATTTTCCATCCTATTTAAGTAGTTACAAAATATGTGATTTTTGTATCAACATCTCAAATATTAAATTATCACATCACTCTTTTGATTGACTGGATACCCATCAGCATTTATTTAAAAACCCAGGAACATCTTGAAATTGAAATGAGATACTGAATTGATGTCCATCCTCATCTCTTTAATAATACATAATCTCTTTTTTAACATTTGGAAAACTTCATCTTCTTTTTCTTTAACTTCTATTTCCATTATATTTAAAATCCTAATTTTATCTAGTATTATATTATTATATCTAACCCCCAGTTTTATGTACCATTGCTCTTCAGTCTTGTATTGATGACTCAATCATTCCTCTTTGCAACGAAAAATATATATAACTGAAATCTTCTTACAGGAGTTTTGTGTAGGCTTTTATTTTGGATTGAGTTATTAATAGAAATTTTATTTGTAAAAACTGGAGCAAAACGATAAGAATATATGATACATTTAAAAGTTATTAAACGTAAAAAATACAATGTTGTTGTAAAGGAGTCTGTAAATAAATGCATAATTGATGACATTGATTTACTGCTAGAATCAAATATGGTTCAAATTTATTCATGCTCTTTTGCTGTTGTGGTCACTGAAAGTACATAAACAGATGAGAATAGAAGAAACTTGGGTTTAAAAATAGCACTTGGTTCTCTAAAACTCTGAGTTATAGACCAAACATCACATAACGATCTATCATCAAACATGGCTCTACGTGACCACCTGACAACACGTTGACTCCTTCTTCCTCTACAGTGATGATTACAGAGAGGTGGGCGCCGCCAGGCTTGCAGAGGCCTTGTACCATTTACCTTCTCAACCTCCATCTCTTGTTTGGAGCCCTGGAATCCTTGTGGGGTGGGGTTGGTGCCAAGGTGCCACAGTTAGGTTCCGAACTGTAGGACAGCATCTTCCTTTTGAGAAGTGAGGAAGGAGTGATCGGAAAGAGAGGGAAAGGCCGACAGTGGGCAGGTTTCAGCCAGAGCAGATTTAAGAAAGAAGCACAGGGAGGCTGAGAAGCTGGAAATTGACGTCCTTCTACCCACCTGAGCTGGGTTCCCCTGGAAGCCCTCTTCCCTGGGGTGGGCATAGTCTGGGTTGAAGACTGGCTCTTGATTACCTGCAATAACTTCAAAGCTATTAACTTTTCTATATTAATTTTGGAGAGGGGCAAAGGTAAGTTCCAAGGAGGGTTTGACCGTGTTAGCATGTTGGGATAGAAGCTCTCAGCACCCCACCAGCTTCTGGACAGCTCTGGGGAACGTCAGTGACCACACACAAGGCGGGGGCATTCCACCAACCGGCAACGTCCCTGTGTAACTGCAGTGATGCTTCGGGTGAAGCCTCCGTGTTTGTGACCATGAAGGAGACAGCATCAAAGGGCTGACATGGTTGACCCAAGCTCTGCTCCGTCCACACAAAGGAACAAAGTATAAGCCATTTACATCAAATAACACCAAATGTTTCCAACAGGTTCATACACACATGCTTTGTGGTAATTTGGGCCATAGCAGGGCTTCTGCCCAGAGATTCTGGAAACCCTGGTTATATCCTTCTTAGACATAATAAAGAGATAGAAGAAAATATTTTAAGCTCTTGTGTAACTTTCTAACAGGGAAAGTAGACTCAATGAAGTTTTTTGCTACCTATTTTGTTTATATGGTAGCTCCTGCACTTTCCATTATGGACCTACATTTCCATAGGTTATTGTTAGTAGCAAATGACACGGAATCCAGAATATTCTACAGAAGAGAAAGAAACCATGGAAACTTGGAAACGTTTTAGTGAGCTGAAATGTCACATATTTCAATCCAAGAAGATGTCTGCATTCCAGGAGCCGGGTGGTCGCACCCTCACAACCGTGCCCGAAGCGGGCAGAGGGAAAAGGAGACACACACCATGCATTTCAGCTACAGTGGCTCAGCATTATGGAAGACTCGTTTGCATCTGATCTTGTAAATGTTTTGTGGGGGAATAATTTTAGAATTTACAGAAAAATTGCCAAGATCGTTCAGAGAGTTCCCATATACCCTTCAGCCAGCTTCCCCTAAAGTCAGCATCTTAGTCAGCTGGGACAACACTGTCAGCTAAACACAGAATGTATTGGATTTTGCCAGCTTTTCCACCAATGTCGTTTTCTGATCCAGGATCCAGTCCAGGTGGCCCTGTTGCATTTAGTCAGAAGTCTCCATGGGCTCCTCCAATGCAGGACAGTTTCTCAGACTTTGTTTTTCATGACTTTGACAGTTTGAAGAGTACTGGGCAGGTATTTTGTAGAATGTCCCTCGATTTGAGTTATTTTGTTTTTCATGACTTTGACAGTTTGAAGAGTACTGGGCAGGTATTTTGTAGAATGTCCCTCGATTTGAGTTATTTGAGGTTGTGTCATGATTAGTTTGGGGTTGTAGGTTCTGGGGACGAAGTACCTATCCATCACATATCAGAGGTCTGTGGCATCCAAGTGACACCACAGGTGATGCCAGCCTGGGCCGCCGGGCTCAAGGGGTGGTGCAGGTATCTCCTCCATACAGGTGCTGGGCTTCCCCTTCCAGACTCCACTGTCCGGAAATGAGTCACAAAGTCCAGTGCAATCTCCAGGGTGAGCCCTGGGGAGGGAAGTGTTAGATCCACTGCCTGGAGGGGGGACAGTTACGTACATTATTTGGAATTCCTCTGTAAAGACGTGCCTCTCCTTTTTCTTTAATTATAAAATGTATTCTGTGTATTGATAGATCAATAAAATAAACTAAACCTTCTACACGTGCTCTTAGAAAAGTTAGAAAAACCTAATTCGCTGGCGGAAAGGAGTAGCACCTTTACACACAGGTGGGCTCACATCTGCGTATTCCCTCCTCTGTGTTCCCCGCTGAGAACACAGACACGCTGAGCTTTCGGATGCCACGTTTCAGACAAAAGGCATTGCTCACAGTGAATGGGACTGATGGTGGGATTTTCAGTGGAGAATTTGTTTCAAGCGTGGGAAAGCCCTTTCGGTCCTGAAATGCTTGTCTTCATTTGCAGTCTCTGCCCTGAAATGCAGCAACCTGCTCTCGCTTCCGGTTCACCTTGACCAGAGTGAGCCCTGCTGCCAGACGTCGACTCAAAATGAAAGTCATGTCATTGGGATTTTATTTCACAGCTCGAGGGTTTTGCTGAATGTTATGTTTGTTTGGAGGTCAGCACAGCTGCATAGCCTCGTGGCCGAGTGGTGTATTCTGGAGTGTTCTTTGGGAGGCGTAAATGAGGCGTAAGTGTTAGAAGCGTGGATACTGGTACGGGTGATGTTTTAAACAATTACAGATGGTGCCGGGCTGGCTGTAATTGACAGCAGCACCAGCCCCAGAAAGGGCCTTGACAGGCTCCATCCTACGATGATTTATTGCTGCGCGCTGTCTCCGGGCACTCCAGTTTCCTCCCTTGCATCTTGCAGCTCCTGCGAAATCTGCAGCTCGTGTTACACCACACGGCACAGGAAATGTCTTTTCATTGCCCCATCCAAGGACCACTCACGGCTGGGGAAGTTGCTAGGCAAGACCCTCTGATGGCTTGGATCTGGAGAAGATTTGGCACGGGGAACCCTGAAGGGACAAACAATAGGGACAGCCCCTCTTTTATTGACATCCCCTAAGTCGACAATGACTTACAAATTGAATCAGGCCGATGGCCTTCAAACTGGCTAGCTCTACCTCTCGGGAGAAGAGGTGCGTGAAACAGTGATGTTTTTGAGGATGAAAACACGGACATCCTGCCTCTGCCTACCTGCTTTCATTTCACCGAGGCTGCGTGATGGATAACACGGCAACGTGTGTAAGGCCATGGAGATACTGCTTTTCTCACACCCATCATTTTCTCCCCAAGTCCATGAGGAACTCAGCGCCTCCCCCAGCCTGTTTCACGTGAGACATCTGGCCAGGGGCTCCAGCAGCTTCTCCAGGAGTCTGGTTTGTGGTCAGCTGCAGTGGTGAGCAGTGGCCGGCAGGCTTCTCTTATTTGTGAAAGTGAGTGGTGACTTCAGACTTTGGCCTTTGGGTACGACTTTGTGAACATTCTAATGAGTGCAGCTTCTAAGGCAAGTTGCCTTATTATTTTTTTTTACAGCTTTACAAACAGTAAAGTATCAAGATCCCCAGTACCTGAACTCTGTGAAAGTGATGTTCCCATGAGGACTGCTGGTGTCATCAGAGATCAGACAAGGCCAGATACCACAAGGGAGATGGTGAGGACCAAGGTGGAGATGGTGAGGACCACGGGGAGATGGTGAGGACCACGGGGAGATGGTGAGGACCACGGGGCATTGGTGAGGACCACAGGGAGATGGTGAGGACCACGGGGGAGATGGTGAGAACCATGGGGAGATGGTGAGGACCACGGGGAGATGGTGAGGGCCACGGGGAGATGGTGAGGACCATGGGGGAGATGGTGAAGACCACGGGGAGATGGTGAGGACCACGGGGCGTTGGTGAGGACCACGGGGAGATAGTGAGGACCACGGGGGAGATGGTGAGAACCATGGGGAGATGGTGAGGACCACAGGGTAGTTGGTGAGGGCCATCGGGAGATGGTGAGGACCACGGGGGAGATGGTGAGGACCACAGGGAGATGGTGAGGACAACAGGGAGATGGTGAGGACCATGGGGGAGATGGTGAGGACCACGGGGAGATGGTGAGGACCACGGGGGAGATGGTGAGGACCATGGGGAGATGGTGAGGACCACGGGGGAGTCGGTGAGGACCACGGGGAGATGGTGAGGACCATGGGGAGATGGTGAGGACCACCTGGGAGCCAGCCAAGACAGCAGCTGGGGGAGTGCACAGAAGGGCGGTAAATGCAGCCTTTTACGTGCATTGTTCACTTAAAGAGCATCAGAAACAGGGACAGCCGACAAACTGACTTAGCTGTTGATGTTAAAACCAGGTGAAAACTTGGAGAAGCAGCATAGCCTCCAGGGCCAACTCAAGCAAAGTAGGAAGGAGACTGAGCTTGTCTCAGCCCCACTCAGGATCCAGGCACTGACCTCGGGGTCATCCTTCTGCCTCCTTCCTTCTGTGCCAGGCAGCATCCCAGGCTCCTCTCACCCATACACACCTGCAGGGATCCCTGTGTATTTTTTTTTTTTTTTCTGCTTTGGGGCTGCCCAGGTGAGCAGGGATGGGAAATCCTCAGGTACATTGCCCCTAAGCATGTAATAGCCGTGCTTCACTTGCTCCTTCTGGGTGATGGAGCCCAAGTGAATGCAAGAATCCGGGTGGTCAGGCCCCAGTGTGACCACCAGCCTGGGGCAGCTCTCCGGCCCTGGCAACCCTGTCTATATCCGGCCTCTCCTGGTGCAGCTGACATGTTCCCAAAGTGCAGCCACATACACCACAGTGAAGACTCAGCTGGAAGAAACACAGACCAAAGACCATCTTTGGAGGGATGGTGGGTAGAAAAGCTGATCAAATGTCCAAGATGCAAGGCAGCACACCAAGACTTGAGGGGGAAGGACACAAAATCCCATTAGATCAATGCCCTTACATCCTCATGTATCAAATAAGGACAATAAACCAGAGAAAAGTGGGAAAAGGTACAATTCAAATAACCAAAATACAATATTAGAAGATATTCAACTTCACTTACCAGGGAAATACAAATTATGGTCTCGCAGATTTACAAATATTTGAACACCCTGACCCAGCTGGATGCTGGGAAAATGTGTGAGATGTGTGCTGGGTCAAGGTCAGCTGTCCCGGGGGCTCCTCATGGGGAGGGAGGGGGCAGCTGGGAGACCCCCAGGAGGCTGCCGGCCCAGGGCACCCTTCACACAGGCTCTGTCTCCAGCCAGGACCTGGGCTCCTAGACAGGGTTTGGACAGTAAAGCAAAGTGACACGTGCACCCAGGGCCACACTGATACCTCCGTCTAGACGGCTTGAGACGCTGGGGAGTCTACACTTTTATTATTTTGAGGAAACGCATTCTTTGTGAGGAAAGTCGTTTTTGATCAAATTCTAACGTCAAATTCTCCATGGCTCTTTGGTTTTGAACAGCAAGAGTCCTGTTTCCTTTCTCTGACAATTAGCATGCAGACTTTTACATCAGGGTCCCCAGCGTCCCCCAGGCAGCGGCCAGGAAATGTGCAGCTGCCGGCTTGTCTGAGCCGGAGGCCCAGCCCTGGACGCCACTCGGGCCCCTCGGCTTCTCCTGGCCATCCCCCGGATCAGAGACCCACCTTTGTCCCGAGAATCTCTCTGGGATGCAGGTCATCTTAGGCCAGGCTGGGCCACCTTTGTCAGGAAACTGTTGGAAGGCCGGCCCCCTGGGTCCCCGGAGAGAAGCATTCCAGAGCATTGCAAAGAAAACAGGCATTTTCTTGGCCTTCCTCCTGCTTCTGTGCAGATGACCGGATTTGACCGAACCATGTGATTCTTCATCTGGTTTTTGCAGCTTAGTTTTATTGTCCTGAGCAAGGTGGGGAAAGGAACGCATGTAATGGGTTGCAGACTGCAGACCCCAGTCGGTCCAGGAGTCCCACACGCCGGAGATGAGATTCCGACCACCGTGTGCCATGAGGGGTGCTGAGGGCAGGGAAGCTGAGTTACAGATCTGGGCCGCTGTTTGCACCCCTAATTATGAGAAGTGAGGATTCTTAACCAGTTTGGAGACCTGGGTCTTCAGCCTCCAGATCATGGCTCTTCTACCAAAAGCCCCTGGCACGTAAAGGCCCCTGTCCTTCCGATGCCTCCGTGGTGTTGGGGTAACTGCTCTGCTGAACAGATATGTTCAGTATGTTTTACTGGAACTAAAGACAACTCATACTTCTATGAATCAGAAACCTTTGTCTGAGTCAGCTCATTTGACAACCCAGGAAAAGAATTTGCAAACGATAGGACACTCAAAGAGTTAATACCCTCAATATGTAAAGAACTCAAGAATAAATAGTGAAAGCACATGGCCTAATAGGAAAACAGACAAAGGACATATGCAGACAATCTATGAAGAAGAAATACGAACTTCAATGAAACATGTAAAGAAATCGCTATGCACTAGGGGCCAAATTTAAAGTTTTGTACATTTAAACAGAGACAGTATTTTTCACCCACTTGTTTAGCAAAGGTTTAAGAAATGATCTTATCTATTACGGTGAAAAACATGGGAATGAAATCATTTTCATACACTTTGTGATAACATAAATTGGTACAAGCTTTTGGAGAGGAGTTTGGCAACTGTTTTTCCAAAGACGTAAAGTTTTGCATACCTGGCAATAACCGCATTTCTAGGAATTCGCCCAAAAAAATCATTGGACAAATGTGCAAAAAAGTTTTTACTTAAGGATGGTCATTTTTGCAATGTTTGTAATAGTGAGAAATTAGTTTTGACCCCCCAAAATAGGGGCTTGGTTAAATAAAGTATTGTATAGCATTATAATGGAATTCAGTGTAGTCTTTCAAATAAAAGATGAGGATCTCTATTTTTTGACATGGAGATAGGTTCATAATATACTGTTATATTAAAAGCTACAGAATCGTATGATCTCTTCTATATAATATGGATAAGGATAGACAGAAACAAAACAAAAAGTCTGAAGGCAATGTGATGCAATTTAGGGCTTTGCAGAGATGATCTGTGGGTTAGCGAATTGGGGATGTTTCTTTTTATTATGTTTCTGTGTTTGCTAATTTTCTTTGTTTGCAATGGACATTCATTACTTTCAGAATCAAGAAAAATAGTTATTTCAATCTTCCAAAAGGTGGGCTGCCTATCTGTAGCTCATGCGAACTTGCAATGACCAGGAATTATGTCTCTTGGCCAACGTGGAAGCTTCTTTCTACTTTTCTAGTGAGCTGTCTGCGATAAAGCCTAGGCACCTCCTCTTTTCTTTTTCAAGCACTCTTGAATCCAGGCTATTTGCACTCCCGTCACCTAATGTAACATCTATAGCTTTGAGTAGCTATTTAAGGGTACAAACCATTTTTCTCTGGTTTGCTTCATTTTTCTCTTTTCTTCTACATGGTGGAATGTGGAATGCATTTTATCTTTCTTTCAACTAGTAATAATATATTCTATCTTAAGTTAGTAAATTCCTTTTAAGTGGCCCATTCTTAAAAAGCCACCAAATGTTTCCAGAGATATCTGCAATATTTTATTTCCTTTCTGAAAACGTTTCTTCAGAAATGTTTTTAATCACCAGTCCTTTTAAGCTTTGTGAGATTGGCATGCACAAAATTTTACCTGACTCTGATACCTTAGGCTCATTCCTCTTTGTAAGTTTTTTTTAAGGGACATGCAATGGACAATGTCAAAGTGTTCTTGACTTCAGCTAATGAGAATGTGAGCTTCACCAGCACTTCAACCCGTGTCCTTTCTCTGTTCCAGGACCCAGTCCAGGATCCCAGGTTGCATTCAATGCTCACGCCCTGTTATGGGGTAGATTGTGTTTCCAAACACCACCACCACCACCCCCGCCCCAGCCCGGCCGCATTCATATGTTGAAGTCGCCCAGTGAGTGTAATTTGCTGTGGTGACCTGAGCAGACTAACAGACCTGCTTTTCGTGTTCCAACCCGAGAACCCTGGTCAATTATTTGTAGAATGTCTCTCAGTTGGGGTTTATCCAACATTTTCTCATAGTTACAATGATGCCATGAATTTGGGCAAGAGTATTGCAGGAACAAGGCTTAGCCTTCTCAGCAGAGCATCCTGAGGGTCACCTGGTGTTGATACACCCACCACTGTGATGCCTGCAGAGGTCATCACCGTACCTTAGAGAATGGTGTGGCACTGTCACACCCTGGCTGTGATGACTGTGTTTGTGTAAGGGGCTCACGTCCAGAGAAGCCGGGTGAGGGGCATACAGGACTCTGTACTATTTTTATAACTTCTCTGGAAGTCCAACGTTAGTTCAAAACAAGTGAAAAAACTGTAAACGTGTCTTTATCACGGAAGCTTTCAGAAGGAATCCATGTTTCTCTCAAAAACGCTCATCCAAACAGACGTCTCCAAATCTATTAACTAAGGTGGGTGGATGGACGAGGCTGAGAAAAACATCTGGAATGTGGGCGGGGGCAGCACGCAGGGCATCTGAAGGAGCTGAGGAAGGTGTGGAGGGGCCAGGAGACACTTGGCAGGACTGGTCTTTACTCTTCTGCAAGTAGAAACCTGAGCCCGGATGGCGAAGAACAGAATGAAGTTGCCGCTGTAGATATTTTTTTTTTAATTTTATTGAAGTATAGTTGATTTACAATGTTGGGTTATTTCCTGATGTACAGCAAAGTGATTCAATTATACATACATATACATTCTTTTTCATATTCTTTTCCATTATGGTTTACCATAGGATATTGAATATAGTTCCCTGGGCTATGCAGTAGGACCGTGTTCTTTATTCATCCTATATATACTAGTTTATGTTGCTGTAGAATTAAAAACACTTAGTCCTTTTCTTAGTCTTGTGTATTTGGGTGTCTGGGTCACAGTGATGCATAGGAAGGCATTCAGGAACTTCCTGCTTACCTTTGTGTATAACAGCCCTGTCAATCCAGCAAGGGAAGGTGTGAGTTGGATTTTTATTTTCCTTTTGCTATTTATTTAACTATCAATAACCAAACAAAGACAGAGGAAATGGAGCTCCTGGTGTTGTGTGTCATGACAGTGATGGCGTGACTTTGTGATTTTTATCATTATGAGAGGATCATTGTATCATAAAAATGATTTTATCATTTATCATTGGCTACTACAAATAATAGTGTGTGTGTGTGAGAGAGAGAGAGAGAGAGAGCTCAGAGACACTGACTGGTGGATGGATATTTGGACCTATCCTTGTTAAACAGAACCAGAGTCAGGCTGTAGTTAAAGCAGTAAAAATGGATTTTCTTCAGGAATTATTGCAATGAGGGGAAGGACCTCAGTATAGAATTGAGCTCTATTCTGAACACAGGAAGGACAGGTGGGGATTATAGCCAAGGTGCAGGATGGGGAAAATCACCGCAAGGAAACATCAGGGGTGGGGGATTGTCCTAAGGGCAGCCAGGTTGTCAGGTGTCGAAGATGGGGGATTCTGGCTAAACTGACTTAGCAGGATTCCTGCTGGTCTGGGCTGTGCAGGCCTGAGACGGGGCCCCAGGAAGAAGAGGCCGAGTTGAGAGGATGCCCCAGGAGCTGCCTGAAGCTGGTGCAGGAGGGGTCTCTGTATGCCTTTAGATGGGGCTGAGACTCAGAGGAGGAACATGGGGGTTCTCAGCGCTCCGAAATCAACCTCCCTCAGCTCTGGGTGCCATGCACCGGGCGAGGCTGGGGAGGGGATCGCAGCTGCCTGAGGGGTGAAGATTCTCGGAATAACCTGAGGGGCAGAGATGGCTCTGCAGGCGCCATGGCCTCAACCCTGACGTGCGGCTGAGGTGACCCTCTGGTCTTCATCACCAACCGCCCCCCTGCCCTTAGCATTTGATGAGAAGACTGGGAGTCAGGGAGGCTCAGACTGGAAGGGAGGTCCTGAAATGTCTGCATCTGTATCTGGAGATGGAACATTTAACAAAATCGAGAACAAATTATTCCTGCAATTTAAATTTTTGTTTAACTATTTGTTGTTTGTTTATTGATTGATTGATTTTCTAATGAAGAAATAGAGAAGCTCATACTGCCACAGAAAGGCACTGAATATATATGGAAAACTGTGGGCTCCAGAGAGGAACACAAAGACAGCAGTCTTCCAGGACACAGGGCACACTGGTGACTTCTATGGGACAGGGAAAATAGCACACCTGCAGCCGTGTTCTCTCTTCTTTCTGAGCTCTCCACAACCTCAGTTTTACTTATAAGTTTTTGTATCTAATTATTCATAATAATGCCCATGACTTACCCACTGTCAATGTTATTCTAATATATTTCAGGGACATGAGAATATACATAAGATTGACATCACAAGCTTTGTCCATTTGGGGGCAGAGCACAAATTTATTTTCAAAAAGGGGTCCATTTATCTCTGACCAAAATGTCCTTGACCTTCTCCGCCCCGGGAACCACTTTTGTTCATCCCCAAAGATGAGTCTTGATGGGATAATATTTACACTCATGCTGGAATTAAGAATGAGACTGGTCTTATCTTTCTCATTTATAAGAAACAGAATGATAAAATTGCTAAAAAACAAATAGTCCAGTAATAAGAGTTCTAGAATGGAGAGGAAAAAAAACACATGTATGTTATGAAAAGGTATTATTTGATTTGAAATTTTCCTGACAAAACTCAATCCACAGCATTTCTGCCTATCAACTGCTCACCTGGGTAAATCTGATTTCCTGGGTATGCACAAGGTGAGACTACGTTCTGAACATTTACCCCAAAAATGACATCATATATTAAATTTTCATCTCTCTTTCAAGCGACTTTTTAAAATATTACAATGTAATATCCATTTAATTGCCACAAATTCCAATCCTAGTAACGACAGACAAATAGACAATATGGTTGCTATCTAGAATTATTAACAACATGTTGGAGCCAATGGAACAGGAGAAGTGCAATGAAATGGGAATCTTTTACATAATACGGTGACCGTATCGAAAGTTAATATTTTTGAGCACTCCCTGTGTGCGGGCCACTTTGCTAGATGAGTTTTATGTACTAGATCATCTCTTTCAATCTTTAAAATGACACTGAGCTTATTATTTCCATCTGCCAAGTTCATCCTTCAAAAGGCAGATAAAGTGGGAATTCCATCTCCCCATAATTGTTTCCAAAGAAGTGAGCCTCCTGGTCTTTCTTTCCACCCCTGAATGACTCATCCTCAAGGGAAGAATTAACCAACTGACAGATTCGGGAGGGGATGTGATCTTGTCCTGCTAAGCTCCTCCCTTCCTTCTCTTTTCTGAGCTGCAGGGTACTTGGTTGTTTTGTCTCTTTACCATGTGGTCTTGAGTCCACACCCACACATGACACATGACCAGTCTGGCTGTTTTTAGGAAGAAGCCTTGGTAAAACTCACCTTCATCAGAAATAGGAGAGACAGTTTGCTCTCATACCGTTTTTTTGGCTGTGTTGGGTCTTCATTGCTGCCTGCAGGCTTTCTCTAGTTGTGGCGAGTCGGGGCTAACCTTCATTGCAGTGCGCAGGCTTCTCATCGTGGTGGCTTCTCTTGTTGTGGAGCATGGGCTCTAGATGAGTGGGCTTCAGTAGTTGTGGCACACGGGCTCAGTAGTTGTGGCACATGGGCTTAGTTGCTCTGCAGAATGTGGGATCTTCCTGGACCAGGGATTGAACCTGTGTCCCCAGCATTGGCAGGCAGATTCTTAACCACTGCACCACCAGGGAAGTCCCCCATACCCTGTCTTATATATCGACTGGTTTTGAGATCGGGCGAGAAAGGGATGGGCAGTCATGCATCAGCCCTTTTAAACTCAACAGCTGTCCTGCAATTAGAAGTGAGTGTTTGGCTGGGTGGCCTGGCATGGGGAGCAGCAAGTAAAGGAAAGTACGCTCAGCTCCCAAACAGATCAGAGTATTGAGGATTCAAAGGTGAAGGACTCTACTGATGGTTCCTTGATTACAATCCTCAAGAAGCCTCATAGCACCTGATTCATTGTCCTGAATTTCCTTAATTATTTATGAATATCTCATTCTTCTCCATAAACTCAAAAGTCCTGGTAAGTATAGGACAACCCAGGGAATTCTCTTCCTTCAGTCAAGACTACTCTTAAGTCAGTAAACATAGTTGTGTAGCCCTCAGACGAAGAGGTGCCTTAGTTTTCCTGGGTAATTGATTGCCCTGACTCACCCTAAGAGTTCACAGAATGGGCAGCTACATCTCACTGCAGTTTACCCAGGTGCCACTTGGTTGGTTAGGGAGAAGATGGATGGGGTTACCAAGCCAGCCCAGAGGGGAATTCCTAGGAAGGACTCTTACTAATGCAGAGCTTTAGGAGAACAAGTTATCTGTTCCAAGTGCTACTCTTTGTAGATGTGCAAACACAGGCCAGGGGCACTAAGTGAATTTGCTAGACCTCAAGGTGAGTTTGCCATCACCGGGAGCCTAGAATTGGCTCTCTGCTCACTAATGGCCCTGTCTCTATTCATTAAAGTGCATCTCTCATCCTGCAACCTTCTTTTTGTCATGCCTCTCCCACGAGCATTAAGAAACATGATGTTGTGTGTCTGAGTCATCAAGTCAATGCCCTACCAGGTTAGCCAATCCCAAGAGAAATCTGTGTCCCGGGCCTGTCACACCCTTCTGGTGCCTCATCAACACCAAACTCCCCCACGTCCCATTCTGATCACTGTGCTCACAAGGACCCCCGTCAGCTATAAAACTTGAGCCTTTGTGAAGAGGGTCGGGTGAGGTGGGGTCAGGCCACTCAAGATGGCTGTTCCCTTGTTCTCTGTCCATCCCCTGCCTGACCAACGTGTGCATCACCTACACTTACTCACCTGAGTGACCGTCCTGTGTAGTTGCCTCAGTCCCCAGCTGGTGATTGTTCTTATCAAAGGAGCAGTGAGGGGCGTGCCCCTTGCTGGTTTCCCTGGTAACTAATGAGCCACCTGATGTTACCTCCCCCCACCAGGAGTGAAGACTCATGTTCTTCCCACAGTCCACCGTACACGGTGGGGTGTTTCTCCAGGTCGCTGCCTCAGACGGGTAAGCTCCCCAACCATTAAACCACTGACGTCTCTGTTGCTGACTCCCAGCTCTTTCTTCGGTCTTACAGCTGGGCAAGCACAGGCCTTGTAGGCCTGCGGGGTGCAGCCCAACAGGTGGGTGGACAATTTGCCTTAATTTTGTGAAGTGATTTCATGTTCACCTATCCTTGTTTTAACAGAGGCTCACCAATCTTGGCATTGTATCCAGCAACAACACCCTGACAGATAAGGTTATTCCAAGAAAATGGTATTTTCTTCAAGATTTAGCATTTTCATCGTTACTTCCACTTCGCTTTCGAGGTGGAGTGCTCAGCCCTGCTAGAAACCACTGCTTGGCCTCCCCTGCAGGTAGACATCAAGGTTTCTGCTGTTTCCAGACTGGGCTGCTCCTCACTTACACCTCCTCACATACGCCATGGTCTCTGCTGGGGAAGGGGCACTTGGTCGGGCAGGTTGGCCCAGCAGCACTATACACACCTGTCTGCAGTCTCCCAAAGAACTGTCCCCCTGACCTGCATTCCTCTGTTCTCTTTGGTTTGCATGAAGCATGTCCATTACATAAGCACATGTTTTTTAATCCTGGGTTAAGTGTTAGGGCTATTTTGTATTTCTAAATCCTTTACCCCATCACTGTAGGAGCCCACCCTCCTTTAAGACTTGTCCCCTCAAGTCCACATCTTGATATTAGAGCTTCACTACCTTTCAGTTTCCAATTTGTGTTCAGCTTGCTTGCCAAGGAGAGGCATCTGGTCTACCAGGCATCTCCTGGCGGTATAGCTGAATCAGAATAGTCACTCAACACCTAAAGTGCTTAATACGTATAATGTACATAATATAGTTTTCTGTGAAGACTTAGTTTTTCTCAGCCAATCCTTGCTATTAAAGCATTTTCAAAGTTCTCTGTAATGAAATTCTTCCAGGGAATGTTGGTCATTTTCTATTTCCTGCCATCCATCAACCAAAACTCTTTCCTCTTTGCGTGGAATTCTCCATTGTGTGTAGCGTTGAGGGCACAGTAGCCCATGCCTCCCATAATGGAGGCCAAGTGGGGACATCTTTCCTCCCCTGTTTCCTGGAAGCCAGAGGCTTGGTGTGTGACCTTCTTACCCCAAACTTGTGTTTTTAAGGAGGGTCTCAGTATCTGCTGGGCCCTTTGGGGTTTGCCCACAGGGACCGAGGGAAAGTCAGCAGCAGGGGGTCCCACATGCATCCTCATGCCCTTTGCCCTGCTCACGTTTCTCACTGGTCCCCCAGTGTAACCACCAGCCCAGAGCTACATTCCTTCTTCTCCCAAGCTAGCAAGAGTTGGCTCCCACCACTGCTGACCACAAAGCCTGGGTGAGTCACACCAACAGGTTGAAGAAAGTGGAGTCTCAATCCAGCTATTTCCCAGTCACCCTCTACCTCATTATCCTGTGTGAGAAAGTACATTAGTCAAAACAGACCATAACTCTGCATATCTTACAGCAGATCATACAGAAAATCAACATGGCACACCTTATAGAACCAGCAAGTCACATTTCTCATGTTTTATATCACTCATTAATGTCTATGTTAGCAAATGGAAAGTTCTGTTGGAAATCTTCACAGCACTTTTATAAATGTCTAATTGAATATCGTTTCTTGTACCTGAATGTAGGGCAGACATTTCAATTTTTAAACTCAAAGGCATCTTGTTAAATAGCATTGTCATCATTTTCCAATGACAATTTATTTAGACCCCTTTTTTCCTTCCTCTGTGCCCTTAACATCAGCAAATTTTCTCCATACACCTCAGACGCTTTGACTTGGAAACTTTAGAATTTCTCCCCTATGTTTGTTTATAAATGTATAAAGAAAGACAAAAACTGCCTTTTGTCTTAAAATTGTCTTGAAACCTTCCTAATTCACAGTGAATACTGGACACAGGCCAATGTTACATGGTGAGCCGTTAACCACCTGCCATTTCACTTATGTCTTCAGTAAGAGGCTGACACCCAATGCCTGTTGCCTGGAGTCGGATAACTTCCTCTTTCTGCAGGTCGGGACCAGTAGCCACTTGTCTGCAGGAGACAGAGCCTTTCAAATCCCCGGTTCTGAGCCTGATTTTGGAGAAAAGACGACTACTACATCCCGGCGTCCGACCGCGGGCCGGCTGGGGAGTTCAGCCACTGCAACCAGGCTCCATTTCAGCAGTCTGCCCACAGTAACTCGGAATAGGTTTCCCTATCCTGTCTTTCTGCACAGAGGGCCCCATGGGAGCATGCTGTAAAGGATCCCATCAAGCTAATAGGTACTGGGGTTTTAAGATCCACGGCTCCCTGATTGCAAGTAAAATACGTATGGTTGATCCCAAGCACTTGTCCTGTTGAGTCAATGTGCCTGGTGAGGGCAAGACGCAGCCAAGGGTCTCTCTGGTCCACAGCAGATTTCATTTCACGATGACGTGTCACATTTAAAGAAGGCTGGTTTGATTTTTAGCTCAAAAATATTTACATGTTCAGAGGGCCTGTAGTTTTAATTTCCTGGGCTGACCATCAGGAGGTTCACAATACAGCCGGAATTTAAGTTGATTTTTATTCTTTCCTAGGATTGATATTGTTGAAAATGTACAATTTTTTTCATTCTTTGTTGACCCAGAAGTACTTACCAATGTGATGAAGGCTTCTAAGATGGTGCTGTGAATTAACTATCAATGTGTCCATCCCCAAATCCATATGTTGAAGCCCTAACCCCCAATGTGGCAGCATATAAGGAAGTGATTAGGGTTAAATGAGGTCATAGGGTGGGGTCCTTATCCTATAAGGTTGGTGTCCTCATAAGAAGAGACACCAGAGCTCTCTCTGTCTCTGTGTCTGTCTGTCTATCAATCTCTCTCCCTGTCTTTCTCTCTCCTCTCCCTGCCACACCTCACAATGTGCACATACCAAGGAAAGTCACAGAGAGAAGACAGCCATCTGCAGACCAGTAAGAGAGCTCTCACCAGACACAGACCTTTCCAGACCTTGATCTTGGATGTCCATCCTCCAGAACCCTGAGGAAATACATTTCTATTACTTAAGCCACCCAGCCTGTAATAGTTTCTCCTGACAGCTTGAGCAGACTATCGCGGCTGGAGGTTGGTCTGTCCACACATGTCCACAACTTCCTGGATTTGCACACAAGAGAGCTTTCTCCCATTTTATCTGTAAAGAAAGGCAATGTGCTTTGCTTATACTTGCTAGTGTGTTCAACATATCAATCAATCAAAATGAACCATAAGTAAACTGGTGTTTTGAATAAACATCCTAATGACAGTAAGAGTAGGATGTACCCATGAAGCCCTGATGGTGGGTCCCTGTGTGCCCGGCCCCCTATGGGAGCAGCTCCCCACTGCTCCTTGTCACTGAGAGCAACTTGCTCAGGACGGTTATACATTCTGCAATAATGAGTCATGTCAAGACTAAAAGTTTTGTTCCAGAAGTTTCCATAAACTCCCTAGAGTGCACTTCCCAGGGCCCAAGGGTCTGCCCTGCATTGTGAACAGATGGGGTTTCAGGTGTTGGGTTGGCTTTTCAGGTGGATTTTGGCATTGTTCCATCTGCTAGGTGTTTCTTCACATTCAAGGTCCTATGTTTTGTGCTTTTATTCTCTGTTTATCAATGAAAAGATTAAAAGCTTGTTGTAGACAAAGGTGGACTTGAAAATAGTTGTTGTCGAGCTCTGGGAGTGCTGCAGGACAGCGAGGCTCTTATGACCGGAACCTCCCCTTTGGGTGCCCATTGAGCTCCCTGAGCACGTGAATGTGACCTGTCAATGTCCCTTCTCATCAGGCACCCTATGTACCCAGTGTAATAAGTGTACAATGATTAGAATAAACGGAACAATAGGCACTTTGCTTCTAGTTGGCGTGTTTAACACCACTCGGTGGGGTAAGTGTTACTTCCCACATTTTGTAGGTGAGGAGACGTAGTCACAGAGAGGTCCTCGCTCACCCACAGCCAGAAGTGGGACGTGGAAATGGCTGGATTTGTTCCTGAAAGAGTCTCCAAAGCCCAAATGCTATCAAACCAATTTAAAATTGTACCTGCTTTTAAGCTTCATTTGTTCTACATACCTTTGTTATAACTGAAATCACCTAGGAGGGAGAAAATATCTTTCTGCATATGCCATCTTTCCAACAAAAACCTAGCTATTTACAAGGGAAAATAATTGCTATATTCACTAGAAACAAAATTTTGGAGGGCTAGGTGAACATGGGAGACAGTTTCCTCGTCTGTCTATCCTGGAGCCCTAGGTCAGAGGTTACAGCACTGGCTCTCACTTTTGTCCCACCAGGACGGTGCCGCAGCCTGGGTCCATCAGAATCCCAAGGAGGGGACACACGTGCAAAGAGCTCCTCTTTTGAAGATGCTGACAACAACCCATGTGGAATCAACTACCCAATTAGAAATCACTGAATTACAATCACCCCCCTTTATAGTGCATCTTCTGACTTCTCAGAGTTATCACCTCAAACCCCAAAATGTCTGTCCCAGATACCAAATATACTCATGCTTGAACAGTTCAGAAAGGCCAGTGGGGCACATTTGTTTATTATTTATTAACAACCACTTTCAGGAAATGATATTCTAGGCTACTGAAAGTAAAAGTTTTACTCTCAGCCATGGATTGCTGACTAGACAATACCGATACACCTGCTCAGGACCCCAGCCACTAGGACTTCCTCTGCCTTCTGCAGCCTGAATACCTGCAAAGCCTCTGCAGGTGTCCCTAGCCAAATGGGCACAAGAAAATAGAACTTTGAAATTGTATGGAGACTCACAGACCGTTCAAACTAATGGTCTGCATTAAATTCCTTTGGAAAGATAAGGTGAACATATGCTTTTAAACAGACCAGCACTGGGCTAATCTAATAGAAGAAGGATGAGGACACACTTGAGGGTGCAGTTTTGTGTAAGAGCCACACGAGGAGACCATGAAGACTCCAATCCCTGTTAATTCAGAGACAATGACTCTTTTCATCAAGCTTAGGAATCAAGATCCCTTACCCGAACTTTGTGTCTGGGTCCTGTTATACACCCTCATGTAATAACGTCAGTAAAAGATTTTGCCAGACTAAGCATTCCATGAGGGGCGTCGGCCTCTCTGAAGCCCTTTCCTCCCCAGGGCTGCTGGCTTATGAACTTGGGCGCCTGGGTTAACCCTGCTGGTTCATTCTCATTAGCTGGACCTCAGGGTCTTCTGTTCCTTTTTTTATCTTTTTGTTAATAAAGCACAACATTTACTGCTCCCAAATCGGACATTTATTAATTTTACAGGAACAATTGTCATACATCATGGTAATTCATCTTAAATGTGTCTAAAGTGACACTGAAAACTTGGGGTCCTTGGTAAATTTTTCCCAAATGAGAAGCAGGAAGCTTTGAGTCATGAGCTGTATTATTCTTTCAAAACTATTTCAAGAGCTCTTTTAGTTGCCACATACGACAGTAGGCTTATTAAGCTTTCTTGGGTCTCTGGCAGTGGAATAAAATCCTTGAGAAACTAAATTTCATGAGTTCATAGAGCCTCCCTCCCAGCTGCTGATGCCCACGTGGAACTTGGCATGTGAGGCATCCTTCAGTTTCAAGATGGGAAGGTACTGAGTCTTACAGTTTCCAAAGGTTAAGCAAGGGCATGTTTTGTGACCCCCAACTCTTCCTGTGTATGCATGTGAATATTTCATTTCATGATGGCAAAGGGAAAGCATTTAAAAGTCAAAAAAGATATCCAAACTGCATAAAAATGCAAATCACAGGAAAGAGGTAAGCTTTCCCTCGTGACACAGAACCTCGCTGGAAAATGATCAAGAGCTGTTTGAACATCTTTCACTCTCTGTCCTTTGATTATGATACACAGGGCGCATGACAACCAAAACTTTGGATGCTTCACCCTGATGGTTCAACTCCAGCTGCTTGAGGTGACGAGGATTATATATCTGATGAGAAACTGCACATCCCCCAAGCCCCAGGGCAGTAAGCAAGGGCTGCCAATAGGTAGGCATCCTCAGAGAATCCGTCACCTCCACCAGGAGATCACTTTAGACCCTGGATTGGGAAGAGGCTGAAAGATCTCCAACAGCAGTTTGTGCTGGGTACAGCAGTTTTCACAGATTTGGCCAAGGAACGAAGTCTCCAGCTGGATGGAAATCTTAGAAGGGGTTTTGACCTTTGCTCAACTCCTAATTGGGCAGAGACTTTGGTTATTAAGAGCATGGGCTCTGGAAATAACTCAACCACTTACTTTAAAAAATATATATATTGGAGTATAGTTGATTTACAATGTTGTGTTAGTTTCAGGTGTGCAGCAAAGTAAATCAGTAATATATCTACACTCTTTTTTAGCTTATTTTCCCATATAGGTCATTACAGGGTATTGAATAGTGTTCCCTGTGCTCTACAGTAGGTCCTTATTAGTTACCTATTTTATATATAGTAGTGTGTATTTGTCAATCACAACCTCCCAATTTATCCCCCCGGTAACTGTAAGTTTGTTGTCTACGTCTGTGTCTCTATTTCTGTTTTGTAAATAGGTTCATTTGTACCATTTTTTTAGATTCCACAGATAAGCGATATCGTATGATATTTGTCCTCTGTCTGACTTACTTCACTCAGTACGGCAATCTCTAGGTCCATCCATGTTGCTGCAAATGGCATTATTTTGTTCTATTTTATGGTTGAGTAGTATTCCATCGTATATATGTACCAGTCAACGACTTACTTTCTGAGCCTCAATTTTATCATGTGAGACATGAAGATAATAATGATTCCTATTTATAGGATTGTTGCAAAGATTGACTTGTTAACATTTATAAACTCCAGTGTTTGGTTTATAGTGATCTCTATACAGGTGTCTATTAATTTTTTTTATTCTTAATTTCAGCATGTTTTTTCCCTTCCCACTTTCTGTGTTTCCTTCACAGAAGTGATATCTTCTTGGATGTTACTAAAGGCATGCACTGATTTTCTAACTTTTGCTTCTAGTTTCTGTAATAAATCATTTTTGGAGATTTACCGTATTCATTTTCATAAACTTCGTCTAAAAGGTTAAGCCTTGAGTGATAAGAGTTCATTGTCAGCAGGAAGGTGTCTATATGGCCCTTGGCCTGTTTTCCATCCACATAGAGCCTGGTAAAATCAACTACTGATTGAGAAAGTGAAGCATTTACGTTGGGATTGAAACTCAGGCAATACTTTACATCAGCAGCCTTCCTCTGTTATAAATGTTTATCTCCACACATTGTGAGACCTAGTCTAAATAAAAGCAGAGGAGAATTGCAGAGACTCCCTAACTAGTAACAATCCAACTGAGGATCACCCCAAATCCCATATCTAGCCACAAACTACCAGCAGCCTGGATCCCCCTGCATCCATTTCTAAGTAGTTTGACCTCACCCCCAATAAACGGACACCAAACTGTCCGGGGAAGACCACGCCCCCTAGTGGGCAGTTAGGGTAACTGAAAACCTGTGTCTCCTCAATCTGCACCCCTGTGGTCCGCACGACACCTCAAAGGGGGATTGCACACGTGCTGTGTTCCGTTACTCTCCGTCTTTAACTACCTGCAACGTCATGGATTCTGCTGCGTCCAGGTGGAGAGCGTGCATCCCCGGCAGGGGTGTCTAAACCTAGGTGCCGTCGCTGTTGATGACACGGGGTGGACGCCTGCCAGTCAGCTCTGACCGAGCTCGGCCGCATCGTATTTCATCCCCGACGGCACTTTCCTCTCCGCCGTCCCCTCGGAGTTAACGCAGAGAAAGGCGTTTATACGGAGAGTGACTGGCCCAGATGCCGGGTGTGACTGTGTCTAAGGAAGAAGAAGGCTCTGGGTCTCTGCTGCTCTGAGTTTCTGCCCCCGTTAGGACCCCTCCCCCTTTTCCCGGCCCTCCGCACGTCGGTGGTTGTGGACGGTACCCACCTGGATTCAGTGCAGATGGAACCAGAAGGGTGACATTGCCACGATGGGGCCATCGCATCTCGTGTGGGCCCCGAGTACTAGTCTGGAGACAGTGCGCCTGGGGTGTAGAATCCATGAGAGTGGCGAGGTTCAGGACACGCCACCCAGCACGCAGTGCCTCAGCATCTGGAATATTCTGGGCTGAAAGCGCTTGAGAGAAAGGCAGGCAGGAGGGACTCTTCCTCTTCCCCTTTTCCCTTGAGGCAAGTGACAGGACCCTCACCGGAGAGGTGCCCTCCACACCCAGGGGCAGAAGCCTCCATGCCTCCAGGATGGAGGGACTCCCAGAGGCACCTGGACACGCAGGCCCTGCTGAGCTGCCCATTCTCACACCCTTGGGCTCCCTCACCCCGCTGTCCTGCCTCCTTTTCCAAGACTCTCCAGGCTTCATCGAGCCCAGTGTAAAAATGCTCAGATGCCGTTTCTCATATCTTCATCTCCTCGTGAAGGTTCCTGGTCACCTAAAATTTATATTAAATGAATCTGGACGCCTTTCCCCTGTGACTCTGTGTTGGTCAGTTTAATTTCCAGACCCAGTCAGGGTCCTAAGAGGCCAGAGGAAAATGTTCCTCCCTGTCAGGGTTCATAGAAGCAACTTGGATGACTTGGGGCAACCCTGTTTCCCGTCTGATGTAATTTCTTACTAAGAAAATTTCATACATAAAAGTTTTGTTAATTAGCAACATTTTATCCCCAACAGTGTAACGTAGTAAGTTGGGCAAAAAGCCACATTCACAGAAATCCATCCACGGAAGCACATGTCTGCTCCAAACTTCTCCCCACCGAGGCTGCCCCGTGTTACCTGCAGGGCCCCCCACACCTGCTCCCCTTTATTTGGGGGCCCCATGGGAGCCGCGTTTTGAGGGGTGGGCTGGGGCAGAGGGTGAGGAGAGGAGAAACACAGAGAGGCCAGGTCCAGGGGCCAGATGACCCCCATGGAGGAGCGCAAGACAGTGGTTGCAGAGACCATGGGGGACACCAAGGGCAGGGTGGGGACTGAGGCAAAATGCAGAGAACCGAGTCACAGAAACAAATCTCGGCCTCCTGCAGGCCCTGCTCCCATTGGTGACTCTGACCCTTTGCGAGAAAGCCTGGAAGCCACGTGTTGGCTTTAAAATTCTCATTAACACAAAGAGTAGCAACTTGATTTTTAGAAGCACTGTGGAGACTCCCTGCACTACCGCCTCCCCAAAATCCTCAGTCAGATTCAGCCCTAAGCTGCCAGCCTGAGACCCCTGCTTTCAATAACATATGAAGTCACCTAAGATGGGCCATCCTTTGGAAGATTTTTGAGGTCCTACACTAAAACTCCTGGTAAAGGAACCCCCTGTTAAAAGGGAATTCCTCCCAGTGTTTGAGGGGAGCTGAGATCCCCTGGCCTCCTTGTTTTGCAGATTAAGGAAAGGCTGCACCTGTTTACAGTCGAGTGACTGCCCCTGACTGGGGTCCATCCTCGGAACCCCAGACTCCTACGTGGTCTTTGTCAAACTTGAGCTACAGTGGAGGCTGGAGGCCAGTCCTGCAAGCAAGGACAGAGAGAAAGTCTGTGCTTCGGGACGAGGGAGTGAGAAGAATCTTGGTGAGAAAAGTTTAATGAGGAAAATGCACATTATCTTATGAGTGTAAGTTCTTTTGGATAACTGTTTTCAGAGGACTGTTGTCTGAAAGCCTCGTCTTTGAAGAAAACTAGTCCTGGTGCTTGTGTCTCGCTACTTTTTTACCGACGTCCCTCTGCCCTTGCGAGGCCTGGCCTTTGCTTACAGGTCTCGCTCCATCCAGTGAAGGACCGTCCTGAGGCAGAGGCCCTAGTGGAGAAATCCAACCCAAGGGTGGCTGGGAAACACTAGGGGGCCCTTCCTTGAGCAAAAGGAACAGACTTACCCTGCCAGTTAATCCGCACCCCCGGCCTCCTGCTTACAAGACTCATGGAAAAGCTGTGAACATTCCAGAACACGCAGTGGGAACGGAGGGGAGTGGGGTGGGGGCTGGCACAGGTGCTCAGCTCGGACACCGAGGGGCCGATGCCGCAGGGTCCAGATGGGGGCGCCCTGATCAGTGTCCCGTCAACACACGTGGAAGACTTGCTCCCGAAGGCGCCTGGGCCCGCGGTGCCAGGGCGGCACGGAAACCCAGTCTGATCCCGAGCGACTCTGTTTCCTAACCCCCGCCTAATCGGAGTTCGGGGACCATCCTCTCAGAGTCCCTCCGGCTACAGGTCAGCACAGAATTGAGGACACGATCATTAAAGTCTGTGGCTGCCACCAGAGAGAATTTTTAAAGCACAATTTCAGCTATGTCATAGAACGTGTTACATGTTGCAGTGGACTTCCAAGAGAATTATGGGATCATGCTTGTTTGAACGTCCATGGCAGCTGTTTTCTCAGCCCAGATGCCCTAGAAAGTAGACACTAAGGCTAACTTGTAGGTGAGCAATTTGGGGAGTGTGGGCAGAGGGTGATAAACAGGAAAGAAACAGGGAGGTCAGGGAAGGAGGGAAGCCGATTCGATGTAGAGTGTCTGAGCTGGTGCAAGAGTCACAAGAAAAAGTCTGTTGCTCTGTTCTGAGGAGCTTCGCTGGGCAGATGGGTGAGATCAGGAGGCAGAGGAAGCCACCTGCCGGCATCCCTGACTCTGGCTCCCATTGCCGGTGCTTGTGTGCCTCCGTCTTCCCCACTTGCTGGCTGTGTCATCGCCCCTCGGGGTGGCTGGTCCTGGACCACTGAGCCAGGGAGAGGCAGGGCCGGCTCTCTTCTGCTTTACAGAGTGTTGAAGATCTATCTCCACCGATATCTATCTATTATCTATCTATCTATCTATCTATTATCTGTCTATCATCTATCTATCACCTGTCTATCTATCATCTATCTATTATCTATCATTTATTTACATCTCTATCTATCTATCTATCATTATCTATCATCTATCTATCACCTGTCTATCTATCTATCATCTATCATCTGTCTATCATTTATTTATATCTATCTATATCTATCTATCTATCTATCATTTATCTACCTACCTACTTATTTAACCATGTTTTACAGGGAAGGAAACTGCTGCTTTGGGAGGTTAGCGACCTGCCAGGACATTCCTCCTGGAAGAAGCCTAGCTGGGCTTGCAGCAACTGTGCCCATCTCCAGTGAGCCCTGTTTGCTTCACCCCCTGCAGCTCCATCAAGGATGGGATTTGCCTAAATTTGTTATGAAATGGAGAGTTCAGGTGAAACAGATTGATTGCTTTTGCCACACAGACCTTCAGTGTTTCTCTTCAAGCTCCAAGATAGTCACACTTGGGGAGAAAATAACTTCTAGACGTCAGTGTCCCCCATAAAGAACAGGGGCTTCTTCTCCTGCCCGGGATTTGGCAGATGTCTGACCTTTAACACGGGCCCTGAATGGATAGCTGTGCACCTCTGGGCCCCCGTTATGAATCATCCCTTCCCACATCTCCAGTACCTGGGAGGATGGTTTACTACATACAATGAAATAATAACTCAGTTCTGCATCGACAACAGAGCAGTATATACTTCCTCCCTGTGAAGGGGTATAAATATTTCTCCACATTATTTAAATAATAGGTATCTCAATAGACATACAAATCTAAGTGGACTTAAGCCATGTCTATGTGACTGACAAGCATGCAATCCAGGCTGTGTGGCTTCAATTGACCATAGAACAATTGATCAGTGTTTTTGAATGTGGATCAATGACACACCATTGATGGAGTCAGCTGAGCAGTGGTTGTTCCTGTCACTGGAGCCCGGGGCCAGCATCGCTCAATGTAAAATGATGGTAAGTGACCCCCATATCGGCTCCGTGAAACCTCCCTGAAAAATACACGGTAAACCCTAAAGCCCTGTGTGCCCTCCACTTTTAGTGATAATACAGAAGAGTGCAACTGTACCAAAAATGACTCAGATTTGAAATTCTGGAAATGTTAGGAAAAGAATAGCATACGATGAGAGTTTGGAAACAGGAGAAAGGGTGAGAACCCGCGAGATGGGGCAGTGGATGCCAACGGTGTCCCTTGTTTTTGTGTTTTGAGTTTTGCCTCAGGAAACGCCCAGCAAATTTTTCACAAAACGTAATTCTGAGTTGAAGGCCAGCTGGAGGGGTCTTTTCTCTGAGAAAGCAGATCTCAGGGGAATTTTACGTGGGTGTTGCCAGCTTCTTGGCCAATAAATAAGGCTATTCTGTTGAGCACTGCTCCAGCACACACCTCCCAACTTCACAGAGAGCCAAAGGCAGCCTGGAGGGTCAGGAACCTGGGACGGGTCACCCGCGGAAGGTGGGCTGCAGTTTGGTGAACTCTCTTCCTAGCACAGGTGCGTCCAGAATTAAGACTCTGCTTTCAAACTGAAGAGCTGACCAAAGGGATAGAGTAGCACTGACCAAAAACGTTAAGGATTAAATTATTTTTAACTTAATGTACATACATATAATTTTGCAAAAATACATAAATATGATCATAACATAATGTTGATTTTTGTTCCTTTTTTATTTCTTTCTGTGTTTGTCGCTGCTACACACCCTGTTCCCTCCTCGCACTCCTCCCAAAGCAGCCCAGGCTTTCCATCACAGGGAGTCGGTTGTAACCACCTAGTACTCAGCTCCTCCCACACACACCTCACACACCTGAGATCAATATCACAGACATTTGTCTCCATTCTATTTTCCTATTTCATCCTATGGTGGATGTTGTGACCTGGCATAATTCTAATTCATTTTCAAAGCCACCTCCAAAGTTTCATTGTCTGGACACTCTGTGACATTCCTCTTGATCTTGGGTCATTCACTTTGTTTCTGATGTCGGACATTCTGAGCTACACTGTGGTGGTCACTTTTGTCCTTACATCTTTATAGAACTGCCTTTTAATTTCCACAGTGGTTTTCCAGGAGTGGGATTGCTAGATTGAGGAATAGATGGCCCCTGACTTACGATGGTCTGACTCACCATTTTTTGACCTTACGATGGTGTGAAAGCGATACACATTCAGCAGAAACCGTACTTGAAATTTTAAAGTTTGATCTTTTCCCAGGCACCCATGATATGTGATGGGATCCTCTCTCTGATGCTGGGTGGCTGCAATACAGCTCCCAATCGGCCCTGCAGTCAAGAGGGCGAATGACCCCTACATGGACAACCATTCTGTTTTCACTTTCAGTGCTGTATTCAGTAATGACATGAGATAATCCACACTTACTATAAAAATAAGTTAGATGATCTTGCCCAAGCGTAGGCTAATGTAAGTGTTCCGAGCACATTTACTGTAGGCTGGACTAAGCTGTGGTGTTTTATAGGTTAGGTGTATTAAATGCATTTGTGACTAAGGGTATATTCTACCTACAGTGGGTTTGTCGGACATAACCCCACTGTAAGTTGAGGAAGACCTGTACATGTTTCTAAAGCGATTGGATGTGACCAGAACTCTTTCCAAAAGCTGTAACAATGAACATCCTTTTCTCCATGTCCTCCAAGTACTAGGTGTTTATCTGGCTTATTGTCTCCATCCTGCCGAGAAAATAGTCACAGAGCATTGCTTCGCTGTTGCTTTAACTCATGGGGAGTTTGGGCACCTTTTCACAAGTGTGCTTGCTTCTTTGTGAATCACATTTTATTTTCTTTGCCAATTTTTCTGTTGGTTACTTATCCCTTCTTTATTTCTAAGAAGGGTTTTTCACCCTTTAAAGTTGTGGGTAATGCTCTATCTGTCCTCTGCTTGCAGCCAGTCCCCACGTCTGCTAGCTGGCTTTGTGGCCATTTTAGGCTGGCCATGCCCCAGTGCCTTCCCTCTGGACATGCAGTCAGATTGTACTCCCTTCTTGATTGAAGTTGACCCTGTCTTTGTGACTTAACTTTGGCCAATGAAATGTGATCATATGTGAGGAGCTTGACTTTTAGCCTGAAGACTTGAGGGACACAGATGCTATTTGCCACAGTCTTTGCCAGGGAAACACCAACATTCCAGATGATGATGCCTCCAAGGGCCTCAGTCCTTGAGTGGTGATCACATGGACAAGAGGTCCGTCCACCCCGCCAACAATGACCTAAGATGGTACTGTTGCTTTAGTGCATTACCCTAGTTCATCCTGACCGATGCAGGATGTAGAATTGACCTGAAAGAAAGAAAGAAAGAAAGAAAGAAAGAATGGAAGGAAGGAAGGAAGAGAGAAAGAAAGAAAGAAAGAAAGAAAAAATAAAGAAGAAAGAAGGGAGGGAGGGAGGAAGGAAGGAAAAGAAAGAAAAGAAGGGAGAAGGGAAGGAAGGAAGGAAAGAAGGGAGGGAGGGAGGAAAAGAAGGAGGGAGACAGAAAGGAAATAGGTATAGGCACAGACACCTCATTGACTTGAAGACTGACTAGCATCTCATGACTATGCAATTATTAATCAATGTCTGGAAAGAGGATGATCCTCTTGTGGTGGTAAAATGTTTGGAAAACTGTTGCCTGTGGAAATTTGTGAGATAATCACAGTCATGTAACTCGTAGGGGAACAAGACAGAATATTTTCCTGTATACTGGTTGCCTTCATCTGCATTTGGAGGTTACTGAAAGAAAGAGATGATCAGAGAAGAACTGGACCATTTGTAGGCAGGGAAAAAAGGAAATTGACTAATAAAGATTAGAGCGGAGATAAACAAATAGAGACTAGAAAAACATTAGATAAAATCATCAAAAGCAAGAGGTGGTGCTTCCAAAACAGTAACAAAACTACCCAATCTTTAGCTGGACTGACTAAGGAAAAAACAGAGAAGATTCAAATAACTGAAATCTGAAACTGAAGAAGGGACATTACAACCAAAGTTACAGTAATGAAAAGGATTATAAAATAATACAATGGACAATTTGTACTCAAATAAACTAGATAAAATGGGTCAATTTCAGAAGCACACAACCAACCTGAATCAAAGAACCAAAACTGAATTATGAAGAAATAGAATGTCTGAACAGACCTATGATTAGCAAAGAGATTGAATTAATGTAAAAACTCTCAACAAAGAAAACTTCAGGACCACTGACTTCACTGTGAATTTAAAGAAGAACATATAAAGAAGCACTAAGACCAATTCTGTACAAAGTCTTCCCAAAAATTGAAGAGGAAACACTTCCAGGTGCATTACATGAGGCCAGCATCACACTAATAACAAAGCCAGATGCAGACACTTCAAGAAAAGAAAGCTGTAGAACAATATCCCTCATACACATCAATGCAAAAATCCCCAGTAAAATCCTAGGAAACAATTCAACAGCATGTTAAGGAGATTATACAACATAGACATACAATTAAGAAAGTCTTGGAGATTACAGTTAAGAAAGTTCCTTAAAAAAACTAAAAATAGAGCTACCATATGACCCAGCAATCCCACTCCTGGGCATATATCTGGAGAAAAACATAATTTGAAAAGATACATGCACCCCAGTGTCCATGGCAGCACTATTTACAATAGCCAAAACACGGAAACAACCCAAGTGGCCATCAAGAGAAGAATGGATAAAGGAGATGTGGTACATATATACAATGGACTATTACTCAGCCTTAAAAATGAATGAAATACTGCCATTTGCAGCAACATGGGTGGACCTAGAGATTGTCACAGTGAGGTAAGTCAAACAAAGACAAATGTCATATGATATCGCTTATATGTGGAATCTAAAAAAAACGGATACAAGTGAACTTATTTGCAAAACAGAAATAGACTTACAGACATAGAAAACAAACTTATGGTTACTAAAAGAGAGGGAGGGAGAGGGATAAATTAGGAATTTGGGGTTAAAATACACACACTACTATATATAAAATAGATAAACAACAAGGACCTGCTGTATGTATGGCAGAGGACATTATACTCAATATCTTGTAATAACCTATAATGGAAGAGAACGTAGAAAAAGACTATGTATATATTTATATATACATGTATAGCTGAATCTACTGTACACCTGAAACTAACACAACATTGTAAACAAACTATATTTCAATAAAATTTTACAAAAATAAATTAAAAAGAAGAAAGTCTTGGAGCCATCAAGCATGCTGCGATTTAGCTTTGTGGCAAGGATAAAATCTAGAATATGGTCATTAGGCACATTCTGGAAAGTTCTGAATGGATTAAGGGGACAACTTTGGATTAAGTGGGACAAAAATGGATTAAGTGGGACAACTGTGGGTGTGACAGCCAGTCAATACTTAGAGCTGGAAAAAGTGGTGGAAATAGAGAAAAGAGTAAAGCGGAGGCTCTTCACCAAGGCTTCATTCTTTAGGCACCCAGAGTGTCCTCAGGGCGGAGGCCCAAAGCAGAGAAAGCAAAGGTGACAACTGTGTCCAGACAGAAACCCCTAGTGTGGCTCTTGGTCCCTGGAACTGACTGGAATCTGAAACAGGTGTGTGGGAGACCACCCAAGTCAGTGAGACACTTCAACCCTCAAAAGAACCACCATCTGAGCTGACTGAGACTTATGCCAACCCTCAGACCCCTGTGGATGGGAAACAAGGGGGTTGAGCAGGTGCACAGCTTCCCAGAATGTGAAGTCCCAGACGTGGGCAAGGAGGGAAATAGAGAAAGAAAAATCCTCCAAGGAATGGAGCCAAGATTCACATGGAGAAAAGGAAGAAAATATGTAGGAAGCTACAACTCAGGAGCAGAATCAGAGGCTAGTCAAGGGAACCCTGTACCCCCAGGTAGAAAGCTCCCAACATATCAGTCTAGGAGAGGTTTTTAAATTCCTTAGAGGTTAGGAGTATTGACTATATGTCTCCCATTCTCCCCTTTCAAATGGAATGTTAATGGTCACTCTCCTCTCCCTGTCCCATCACTGTACACTGGGCGTGTCCACCGTGTGTGTGGGAGGAGGGGGAGACCTCTCTCTCTAGATCACATTTCTCATGGCTGATACAGAGGCTGCCATTCACCTGCAGTCACCCTCACCTTTCAGCTCAGTGACATGACGGACTTGAAGATGGAAATATTGTGTGTAGGATGGAAAACAAACCAAAATGTGGGGATCAGAAAGGCAGAGTGTGTGGTCTGCACTCCTATTTGCCAATATTTCTCACTCTCCTTTTGAGCTCATGGTAGGAGGTTCTGTTTCCATCCTCTTTGAGCCAGGCGGGCATAGGATTTGTTTAGCCAAGGAAGTTTGAGCAGGAATCAACTCCATCACTTTGACATAGCCTTAAGAAGCCTTAAAGAAAGAATTAATGGTTTGCCTCTTTACTTCCCTTGCCGTGTGATGTTCTAGGTGGTGACACCCCCAACAACTTCAGATGGGCAAGTACCATGAGCAAGAAATCAGTATTTGTTTCTTAAAACCCCTGAGATGTGGGTGGTGCTGGTTACTGCAGCATCATCTGGCTCGTCCTGACCAAAACCACCACTGAATGCATATAGGGTGACTTGTGCTATACAAAAGCTTTTAATTACTTTCTCAGAGGTAATTGTGTCTTTCTTTTCATTTGTAACTTCTGGGCCTCCAATCTTGTCTGGGAAGATCTCCCACATGGCAAATTAGAGATGTCTACAGATTTGTTCCTGGGATCTAACCCAGATTTGCCTCTTATGCCAGTGCTCTGGACCCTCTCCACTCCATACCTCTATTCTACTCCCCCCACCCCAATACCCTGCACAGGAAATCGATTGGATTGGTCTTTTTTAGTGGAAGACAGAGTTGATTATATATAGTGAGCTTTTCGCTTAGTAAGAAGGTCTCAAAGAATGTGTCTAGGGAAGAGGCTGGGTCCCCAGTGACCCCGTGACTGCCCACCTCCTTTCTGTTCCCCTGACTCAGAAAGCTCTATGTCTATAAATTGGATTTTCTTTTCTTCACCTCCTGAAATGTACCATTTATTGTTTATTTCTCAGGAAGGGCTTTCTAGCCACATGGCTTTATTCAAAAAGGTCATTCTTAGCAGGAAGGAACCACTTTAGGAAATATTTGTTACACTCTCTTGCTGTCAGAGGTGTTGATATGACATCAGGCTGCCCACCATGTCTGCCCTCCCCTCTCCCCTACTCAATCAGAAAAGACCAAGTACACGTTTTTAAAAATTATTACAATTATTTAGCTCATCTCTCCACACTATAAAAATAGCCATAAGTCAGGAGGTTAACTTTTCTAATTTACTCTGTTATAAATGGATGTGAGAGATTGATCTCAAAGTTACTGAAGGATGAAAGAAAAAAAAAATGACATAGGCTGAGAGAGTGAAAAGAAATAGTCTATCCTGTGCGTGTGAGTCAAAAACAACATTCCGTTCATAGAACTTGTGGGGGTAAAGATGTGCTGAAGTGTGCTCAGAGGCGACCAAAGTGGCTGGTCCTGTGAGAACTGTCACCGCTCTTATTTACACCCCAGTTTATAAAGGAGACTCTTAAGCGGGATAAAAAACTCAGCTTGCTTGGATTCTGTTTGGAAGTTTGGAAAGAAAGAAGCTAAGTGAAGGGGGTTCCTTAATGGCTTTTAGAAACAGCATTGGCTAATAAAGGGAATTTTGCATTTAATTCTCACCAAAGTACTTCAATACTTCATTCTCTCACCAGAAATGAGAAAATGCAGTGTTATCTCCATTGATAAAGTGACACTTTTGAGAGATGTTGGATTTTTGAGTTTGGAGGGCAAGGGTGAACCTGGTGACAATCTGTTATTTTTGCTCTATAGACAAGAGGTGGAGTCCCCAGCTTCAGATCCTCAGAATCTGCAGATGCTCTGAGGAGGAAACACCTTCCTAAAGGCAGCAACAGTCAGATGTGCCGTGGTGGCTTTGGCCTCTGGGAAGCCACCTAAGGCCTTGCCAGCAGGCCAACGTGGGAATGAAGTGACAACCCTGAAGCGAAGTCTGTGAGGACAGAGGGGCTGGCTCAGACCCACCGTGTCCTGGTTCCCCTTCCCAGGGCTGGACAGAGCTGACGGCCGACTTCCCAAACCAGACACCAACCAGACTCCCAGGCCTGGCTAGCGCAGGTAGAACTTCAGAGTCTTTGCTTTCTCATTACAAGCAAAACCTATCTCTCCTAGGACATCTTCAGCTGAGCAGAATTCCTGGAGCACATGGCCTCAGCTTCTCAACAGGCCTTGATGGGTTAAGCGAGGAGAGAGATCACCCACCCTGGGGCTGCATTTCGCCTAAAGTGAGGCTCTGGGTGAGGGCTCTGAAGTCAGTCCTATTTTGGGAAAGCCCTGGCTTCCTCTGGTTATCAGCGGCCACAGCATCACACTCAGGTTATCTGAGAGCAGCCAGCCGGGGGCAAAGTGTGAAGTGAGGAAGCGCTGCTCCCGCTGTAGACAGGGGCAGGGGGCTGTGAGTCCCCTGAGGGGTGGGCTTCCTGTCAGAGCTGGAAGGGGGATGTGAGCGCCCAGGGTGGGGGTCTGGGTCGGGGCAACGTTCCATCCAAACGAGCTGGAGGCCACACAGATCCCCTGAACTCCTGTGAGTTTCACAGCACCTCCGGGGGCCTGCTTGCCACCGGGGACTAATGTTGAGGGTTGACGTATTTGAGAGACTTCGGATTCTCAAAAATTGAATAAGTCTATTGAAATAAAATATTATCTTTCCAAATACATACTGTGAAGGAGAACTTTTACCCCAATTTGTAAAATTATAGTTTATTGCTAAAACAGCCTGAGGGTACAAGTACAAATGAAATGACATTAATTAAAATACATAAAAACAGCAGAAGGGATCATTTTATCATGCAAGTTCAAAAGAATGGGAGAAAAAAGCATGGAAAGATCAGTCCTTCCACCACTGGGGAGAAATGGTTTGAAAAGCTGGGAGCCATGCCCCCAGCTCAGGAGACCGAACCCAGCCGTGTCCTCCCATGAAAAACACCCCGCCTGACTTTTCCAAAATGTTAGTCAGGAGTTGAAAGTGGGTTTTGCTCATGTGTCTCAAAATGTCATCAGGAAGCAAAGGAAGTGGTCTCCCTGTTGGTTTTGTGGTGTCCTATTCAGGGAGATTCGTGTCCCTTCAGCCAGCTCCTGGAGCATGTTAGAAGGCAACGCTGGCCATGTAGATGCACGGATGGATGGGTCTTGAGATGTAGGCTGCCTCCTGCCCCAGGGGAGGATGACAGGGTGGGGTCTCCACCTCTGGTTGCAGTGTGTTTGCTGATGGGAGGAGGTGCAGCAGGTACAGCCCAGCCATGAAGATGCTCCGCAGGAGACCCCCGGGTCTTCACACTTGGGGGACGGTGGGGAGGAGGAAGGGGCCCACAGCCTGTCCTAGGAGAGCATCTATCAAGATTACATCCATCGGGCTTCCCTGGTGGCTCAGCAGTGGAGAGTCCGCCTGCCGTTGCAGGGGACATGGGTTCGTGCCCCGGTCCGGGAGGATCCCACATGCCACGGAGCGGCTGGGCCCGTGAGCCATGGCCGCTGAGCCTGCACGTCCAGAGCCTGTGCTGCACAACGGGAGAGGCCACAACAGTGAGAGGCCCGCATACTGCAAAAAAAAAAAAAAAAAAAAGATTATATCCATCATCTATAGATCATCTATATCCATACCTATATTTATAGCTGTCTATATCATCTATACCTGTATCTATATCTCTATAGTTATTTCTATACCTATAAGTATATAAGTATAGGTACACCTATCTCTCTATCATTTTGATGTGATTTGGAAAAATGTGGAGCAGTATAAGGTAAAAATATACCTTTTATTCTCACATCCAGAGATCAGCATTAATAGTTTCCTTTTATATACATTTGTCCCATATTTTATCTAATTGGAATAGTATTGCATTTATGTTTTCAAACTGTTTTTGCATTTAGGTTTATGTCATACAAGCATTTTATAAAATCATTACACATCCTTATTGCTCAAAAAATGTTCACCATATAACTCTACCAAAGTGTATAAAAGCCTATCCCAGTGGTTAGACATTAAGAACTTGGTCATGTATGTAGAGCTTCAGTGGTCATCTTAGTGAGCGAAGCTGCTCGGAACGTGGAGTTATGGTCAAGTATTTCAACCTCACATTCGAGGTGTGAAGTTGAGAGGTAAATATGCCTTGGGTGTCCTGAATTGCTTCCGGAAAGTTTTATCTGTTTGCGTCCCCAGGCCTCACTGGCTTTGTGCCCTGGGAAGAGAGTGGTGCCCAGCATCGGTGCTGGTGCTCAGAGGCGCTCGGACCCCATTCTCAGGAACGCGGCTCCCACTCAGACTTCAGCACCACTAGAGAAGGCAGGATTCTGTCCACACCCTGGATGTGCTGGATTATTTCACTCAAATTTGATGCCCCTGGGGAATTCACACAAGTCATAAAAATTTTCACAGAAACTATTGACTTCAGGTGTGTCCAACATCCCATGAACAACAGAAAATCCTGATCATAATGTCACTCAATACGGGCTTCTCTTAGGCTCAACGGGGAGCTATCGCATTCCTCCGAAGTGGTTGATACTTTAATAATTTTCTGTTGCATAAAATTAACCTTGGATTATCTGGAAATGCATAATCCCCTGTTATCAGCCACTTTTCTCTGTTAAACCCTTAAGAAAAGGCATTCAAATTTTGAGAGTTGCTGAGTGCATAAACTTGACAGAGCCCAGGTGTGAAGAGCCCTGGGTTAGAGACACAGCATCCAACTGGACGCCACTGATGGGCAGTGAGGGGCAGCTCTGAGGCCGCCTGACCCTACACAGACGTACAGATCAGTCCTTCCCCTCTGGAAGCCTGGCTGACTCAGGACCATGATGGAGCCCAGGCCACTCACACTTGCGTTGGGGGCGGTGACGACACAGCATCCTTCTAGCAGAATCGGGTTGGGTGGAGGGTCTCTGAGGGAGTCTGCCCCCTGGGCAGGGTCAATCCCACCAGTTCCTGCTTCTGCCACCAGGGGAGGCTCTAGAAGGGATAGGCTGACTTGACACAGGGGAGAGGGGGGTCGGTGGCTCTGTGCAAGGTCACAGTGGGGATCTTCTCGGGCAGCTCTGCCCCCACTCTGCTCCCAGCTGACAGCATCTCCAACTAGGGTACAGGCCTCTCTGAATTCTCCATCACGGTCAACTCTTGACGGCTCCACTTGTAATTTGGCCCTACTAAGTTGTGTTTCATATAGTTATATTGTATTCTTTCTTTATCATGGACCAATACTCAAGTATCTTCATTAGGGGAATACATTGAAATAAAGCATCATGTTTCTGAAAGCTCAGAAGAGAAAGACACATTTAGTAGTTGATACAAGGAAAAAGTTTGTCAGGAGCCTGAGAGAGCTGAGTGCTGTGTCCATTAACAGTAAGCTGGTTTGGTTTTATTTGTAATGCTCATGATAACAGACACCGTGATAACTGTGCTTGCATCTCAGCACACTCAGTTTGTTTTATAGGTGAAAGGATGGACTCTCCTGACACCTTTGTAGCCCTGGAGCCTTTCCGTCCCATCTCCTGGGACCAACATTGCTCTTCCACTGCTGAGGCCACCTTCCAGATGCCCCTTTGATGCTCTAGGTCCGTGGCCTTCATGATTTTACTTCTGCCCCTGCTTCTACCCTCTCCTTGGTCCTAGGCTGACCCCCTTTACTGGGGTTCTCATCTTCTGCCTGCATCTGCCCACTACCCGGATGGGTAGGCTGCAAAGTCATGGGCAGTGGTGCAACGGCAACCCTGGAACAGACACCCCGCCTCTCCCGGTCCAAGGCAAAATGTGATAAACTGTGAGAAAAATGTAATGTACGTTTGTCAGATGAGACCCTTATCATTGATCATCTTCATTTGTTTTCTCTGGAATGACTCAGTTTATTACTTGTGATATTTATGTGTATATCCTTCAAATATATTCACCTATCCTGATGCAACTTGCCTGGAATTTCTTTCAAATTAACAGAAATATTTCTGAAGCATAAAAGCTAATATATTACACATTGTCAAGGTCTTTATTCCTGCTACATCTCACAGGTGATAGGCTCCAGGGCTGTTTTATTTTTTAGGTGAAACCAGCTAAGGAGATTTGCCGGATGAGGTTCCTGTTCCGGTGACTTCACGTAAAACTCACATTCTGTTTTGACAAGTCAGCCATGATAGCGTGTTAAGAGGCATGCATTCACATATTCATTTCTACAAATTCAGAATAAACATATTCCATAAACTAAAAAGCATTCGAAAATGCATACAAGCAAAAGCCGGTTAATTGCTCTGTGCAGAGGATGTAGGCAATTGTCCTTTAATCTTTAAATCATATTAACAATTAATCCAGAGGACTATAAGACACAGTCATCTGTCTCATAGTAATTCCAACACACAGAGTCAAAACGTACACTTTCCATCTTGATTGGTCCTGGTTAGAAGCGCAAGTGCGGAATTCCATGGGTGTCAGGTCCGTGCTCCTCTGCGGTGCTCCTTCTGGGGGAGGACGGCAACGTCTACCCTTTGGATTTGGGTTTTAAAGGTGCAATGTCTTCCCCGATGAAGCTTGAGGGCAGCTCTATTTCTAGCAATCATCATTGTCATCGTGAAGGCCTAATTCCAAGTTCCCATTTTTTGGTGGCTGCTCAGCAAACACCTGCTTGTTGAGCGGGCCTAGAGGTGCACGTTTGGCCTGAGGAAGGCACCCGCCGGGTGGCACCTCCACTGAGGGGGCTCAGCGGCCTGCGGTGGGTGTCCGAAGGAGGGTGGTTGCGAGCATCTCTGCGGGAGGTTGGGGGCAGGTGTAATGATCATTTCACCACCACTGACCATCCAAAAGTAGGAAGAAAAAATAGGCTTAAAGCAGAGCTTTGAAATGTGACACTGGTCATTTCCCAGTGCTGAGGATGAAGTTTGTATGGTAAAGGGGGTCTGGATGAAGCTGAGCGACAGGGGAGGAGTGGGCTGTCACCCCGGTGCCTCTCTCTTTCCCTCCTTTCTTCCCTCCTTTCTCTCTCTGCGTCCCTCTGGGTGGACAGACAGACGGGTGGCTGGCCGGCCGGTGCCCATGGAGGCCTGGGGTCCTTCTCTGGGGCTCTAAGGATGAGCACTGGCTCTGGACCTGCTTTTCCTGCATCAAATCATGGCTTTGGAATTCTGGAAAACTAAATGATAACATGTTACAAAATGCATCAAACCCTGTATTAATATGAGGCTAATTCATAGAAGAGTGTTTGAATTCAAGTCGGTTTGTTTCCTTTTCGCTTTCTGTGATTTTTCTGCACACTCCTCTTGGTCACTGATGTCCGAGGCCTCCTCTGGGTGAGGGACACGGGCCCCGCTTGGCATGAATGCTCTGATGTTGCTGCACTGGCCCACGTAGGCCACCATGGACTGTCCCCTTTGTGAGCGTGGCCCACGACGGGAGGTGTGGCTTGGCCTCTGCTCACGAGCCGGGAATGGGACGGGTGGATACCGGTTGCCAGAGGCTGCACCCTCGAGGAGCATTGAGACCCACAAGGTCACCAAAGGCTGCCTCCATGGATGCTGAAAACGCCTTCAATTCAGCCGCCTCTCACTCACCATACACAACTCTAGAAGTTGCTCTGAGCTCTGGGCTCATATTCAGAAGGGAAAAGTTATGAATTCACCCATCGATGGCCTGGCGGGCTCCACCCCGGGCAGGGAGGATGCAGCTGTGCACGCGCATGTGCGCGCGCGCGCACACACACACACACACACAGCGCACGTCCCAGCGCTCAGGGAGGGCACAGAGCCCCAGAAGGAGGAGACACCTTGAGACTCTTTCAGGGAAGAATCTTCCAGAATCCAGGCCCCTCGTAGTAAGCTGAGCAGGGCCGGCTTCCCCTTAGCAGGGCAGGTCCTCAGCATGCCTGCCGTGAAGACATAAGATTCTTCTAGAAGGGGCAGTTTCACTGTCTAAATTGTGGCCTAATGCAGCTGAATTTCCCGATTGACTTGAGAACAAATTCTGAAAAGCATGGCCCTTGGAGTAGGCAGTCTTGAGTGAGGACATTCAGAAGGAGATAGGAAGGTGTCAGAGGGTAGCCGCGAGGGGCATGAGTGACAGGCAGGGTGCAGCAGCTGTGCAGGGGCCCCGCCATCTCCATCCTTTTCACTCGGACCCCAGCGAGGACCCGGTGGTGTCACCTTGCACCTCCCTTTGGACTGCTTTTTGGGGGAGATATCACCAACTTTTATAAAAGTTTGACCTCGGGACAGAATGCAAGACCATGAACCAGTGTGCACAGCTGGGGGCCAGAGCTTCTAGGAGCCAAGTTTCTGCACAGCAAGGGCACAGCCCTCCGGTCCCCCGGCTCTGCAGGCCTCCCTAGGTGACACTCGATAAACACATGTCAGATGGAGGATGAGTGGCCGTCACCAGCTCCTCCCTCACTCTGGACCTCTGCTTCTGTCACTCAGGTATTTTTACTCCACATTAGGCTAAAGAGCCTCACCAACACACCCCCATTTTTTTCACAGCTACAACTGAGACACCGCCAGCATTAACTTGTGAAAATGATTGTTTTGTCCCAATTATCCTTATTAAGATTATATTAATTGTTGTGACTATTGATCTTGCCTTTAAATTTACCAAAAGAGGATTCTGAGCCTAGGCCCCCTGGATGTGGAGATGCTGGCCTTCCCTTGTTTCTCTGAGTCCTTCCTCAGACCCTGAGCTGACAGCAGGTCCTTTGTTGATCTCTTTTCCTTCAGGAAGGACCCTGATCTCCTCTGCATCACCTGAGCAGTCCACCCTGACCTTGCTTCAAGGTCAACAGACACTTTCCTATTCTCCTGGAGATTAAGGAGGTCAGCCCGGGGCTCACAGGGACTCCAGGGTCTCCCTTGAAACTCTGGCCCCAAAGTCTCAGGAATCCAGTTGGGATGAGGGGCTGAGGAACCCAGGGCCGCAGGCCCAGCTCTGTGTGGGGCCGTTTCTGATTGAAGTGGGTCTGGGTGTGAGGGGATGAGATGTGATGCTGTGAAGGGCACCTGTGCTTTATGACCCATGTCACTTGTGATCTGGGACCTTCATTGATGGACTCGGCCACACAGCACCACTTAGAAGGTTTCTCCATACATGAATGAGTTTTTGTCCTTAGCATATAACTTTGAAATGACATTTTCTGTTTGGGGAAAGACACATTTTGGACTCACTTGCTGGACAAGGCTCTGGCCACCAGCTCTGTGAGGAGGGCGGAGTCTGAGGCTGCGTCGGGGTGGGGGGATGCTGAGAGCTGCGTGGTGGGCACGTGGGCAGGACCCCGCGGGCCACAGGATGAGTCTACACTGTGCAGGACCTGCCCAGCGTCCCCTTCCTGGGGCCGGCCCGAGCCTTTCCAGGTGAGGCCTTGGGGGCCTAAGTGTGAAACTGGGACCCAGGATTGGGAAATGGGCTTCCGGGATCCCCCATGGCACTGATTTACACTGACTGCTCCTTTTCCCAGAGAAAGCATTTCATTTCCCTCACCCCTACTGTCTCCACCACCAGCTCCACCGTCCCCAGGGCCAATCCACAACACCTCCCAGAGCCCAAATGCCAGGCTCGGCAGGTAACAAGGACAAAGGGGACCTAGTGATGCACATGAGGTCGTCCTCGTTGTTTAATGGCGACCCACAGCTAGAAAATGCTCAGAAGGAGAGGAAAACCCTTGCGCAGCGTCTAGGCGGCCAGCGTGGCTCTGGCCACGGACCAAAATCCACCAGGCTTAGCTGCACCCGTGAAATCCCTGAGGCCTGCCCGGCCGTGCCCTCCGGAATCTGTACCACAGCTGAGCCCCTGCTCCAACACGAATGGCCTGCGGCCTCAACCCCAAGCCCAGTGCCAGGACCCTGAAGCCCACTCCCAGGACCTCCACCCCAGCCTCGCTGGGGGAGGTTTTGTGCTGGATTCTGTGCTGCTTCTTGGAAATGCTGGCCTCCTCCGAGGCCTCCTGGGGGATGGATGCATTTCTCCCTTCCCCTCCTCCACCGGTTCCAGGAAAGAGTAGGGTCCGGAGGTTTAGGACAACAACCGGAGAGAAGTACTTGGTCCTGAGGCAACCAGAATAAGGATGGGGCGGGGGTGTGGGGGAGATGCATCTGGGGAAACCGCACCTCCTGATCAGATTCTGGCGGAAATAGGACTGAAATGGTGACATCACCACACTTACATTATCTGTTGTACAATTATTTGCTTTAAAACTGGAGGATGTGGGAGGGAGACTGGTGGCTGAGTTCCAGCAGTGACCAGGGGGAGGCAGGACAAGCATGGGGCCCGGGCTTGGAGCAGGGACTGTCCTGCAGCACTTCCCCGGCTTAACTGCCCGCAATCCACACCTCGAAGGCCCGGATGAGACCAGCCCTCGGGGGGCGGGCCTCTCTGAGCCCTTTGCTCACTGGCCCCTGTGTTAGAAGCTGAGGCTGCTCTGGCCCCATCCCAAGACTGGGCTCCACCCTAAACACGGCCCGTCGACCTGCAGGGGCCAGGGGCAGGCTGGGACCCCCCTTCACCAACTACCGACGTTACTGGGGGAGAAAGGAAGGTGAGTCCACGAGAAGACACCTAAACTCAGGAAGAAAGACACCAGGTGGAGGGCCAGGACTGCTGGCCTGGCTGTTCTCTGACTTTTCCTCGAATAAACTGGAAGCCAGCTCAGAACGCAGGCGGGGACTGTGAGGGGGGAAGGGGGCGTGGTCTCAGGCCAGGCCGAGGGGAGGCAGACAGGCCTAGCTGTGTCCTGCTCTTTCCACGTCTGCATTTGTATCCGGAGCAAATGCATTTGCCTTTGGGCTGGAGCCGGCTGAAAACGGGGAAAGGCAATTAATACAGAATTCGGGGGCCAACTCTGAAACGCGTCGCTTCCTCTATCTGCCCCCATCCTCGGGGGTCGTGACAAGTGACAGTCATTTGCCCTAAAACCTTAATGAGTGGGTCACGGCTGGAGAGGAGGGGGCGGGCTCTGGGTCCCACGGCGGCCGCGCCACGGTCGGCTGTGCAGTAACCAAACCAGACGGAGTCCCCACCATATCCCGGCCGCGCTCCCCAGATGCCCCTTCCACTTCTGCAAAGGTAATGAGGAAGTAATGAGGCTTGACCTGGATGTCCGCGCCCGAGTTCCCCCTTCCCTCGGGTCCCCGAGGTTGGAGTGAGATGTTGGGTTTCTGCAAAGCTGTGCTGATAGCTGGTCGGGGAGCTGAGCTGCTCTCTGCAGCTCTGAGGTTGCCGGTGGGAGAGGTTCAGATAAACCCAGGCCTCTTTCAACGCCATCAGTTCACTCCGATCCCTCCGCCGAATAAGACAATTTGACGCTGTGCAGGCCCGTCAGGCCGCTGACTGTTTTGTCACTTGATGGATGCGGAGGCCTGACCTTTCTGGGCTAACTCGTCCGCCCGCCCCTCCCCACCCCCCCAGGCTCTCAGCCCCCTCCTTTCTGGCTTTGCTGGTTGGCCACATTCAACTGTGCAAACAGGCAAAACCCAAGAAAGGTAGGCAGAGGGCCTTTGGAGATCATTAGCTTAATTTGAGCTGAAGTCTCTTTGTTGTAAGCTGGGGAGGGGAGGGACCTGGGGATCTTTCAGTGTTTTGCTGGCGAGCTTGTTGAGATATGATTGCCTTTGTTGTGATAATCTGAAATTAATTTGCACTTGAACCCATCTTTCTTCTGGGCTCCCTTTAAACGCTGTTATAATTATGCGCCTGGCGTGAAATTGAGCGCAGGCCGTGATATGACAAAGCTGAATGTTTGAATTCCCCAGGTACAGAAGGCTTTTTTCCCCACTTATCTCACAAGGTAATAAAACAAAATGTTCCAGTGCACACACTTAAGAGCCAGGTATTTGCCGGAGGGAAACAGCGTTCATCAGTGCATCGCAACACATTTCACTATGTACTTTCTCAGTGGGTCAATCGCTCCCTTTTAAAGTGATATTAAACTTCTGCTAGTATTAGTTGATTTGTACCTGGAATGCTATACGAAAGTGAAAATGGTATGTTTTATTCTATTTCAGCCACTTCTCATCTGAGAGGCTTTGTCTCCAACACACATTTTCTCAGGTTTTTTTCAAGCACGATTAAAGGCCCCCTCCTAACAGGCGCAATTGATCTGAGCCAACACCCTTCTTGTTCGCTGTGTGAGCTGTACCACCCTTATCAGCATTCTTTTAGTTTTAACCCAGATTAGTGTTTTGGGTGAGAAATCTCATTAACTCCGGCCAGCCCATCTCCTTTTGTGATCGTCTTTGGAATTGTAATGGACTAAAAGGCCAGTGGGGCCCTTCCCCGAGGCTCAATTCCTCTTTAAGTCGGCGGACAGCTTAGAGCAACGACACTCCTCCCAAAGAGACCTGCTGGAGGTCGGGGAGGAAGCTGAGGTTTCCCCCTCGCTCAAAAAGGTAACTGAGCCGGCCTGGGAACGGGGAAGGTGGGAGGGAGCCCTCCGGGCACCCTGACCCCTGGGCCCCTCCCCTCCCCCGGCGGCCCTCCCCCTCCACCAGCGCCCCTCCCCCCAGCGGCCCTCCCCCTCCCCCGGCGGCCCTCCCCCTCCACCAGCGGCCCTCCCCCTCCACCAGCGCCTCCTCCCCCTCCACCAGCGTCCCCACCCCAGCCCTTTCCCTCCTGCTCCCCGGACTCCTGCCACAGATGCGTCAGTGGACCCCTCTCCAAAAAACAGCCTGTACATTGTCATCTCATCCTAGTGCTTAGAAAAAACTGCAATTTCATTGTCACGTGAAGCAAAAAAGAACCCATTTGCCCAACAGGAGTGTCGGGTAAAGAAGGCCATGCTACAGGGAGACACATATTGGTTAAAAAGGAAATCCGTTCACTTCAAATCACCCTCCACGTGTTTTATAAGTGATTAAAGCACACATACCTGACTTACTTGAGGAATGAAATCTTCAAGGGTCAAAAATCATGATTTACAAAATAAAATATCCTCCCCTAAATGACAGTTTGTTTATCCAGCACGTGGGGTTAAACGCCAATAGCAAGTTTATAGGACTGCTCTCATTTATTCAAAATTTTAATTTTGAATAATACACATGAGCCATTGGGTACAATGTTATCTTTCACCCAGAAAAGTATGTATTTTGTAAAGTGGCTTGATCCTCTCTGAGTGATTGTTCTGTGTGATCTCTATGACTATTTCAGGGAAAATGAAATGCCAATTTTGAGACTGACTATGGTAGGAACAGGACTACTTTACTTTTGCTCCCCGAAGCCTATTAAAATATACACATGAGTAGCATCTCTGTTCTTTAATCACTTTACTTACAGTATTATTTTAATTTAATTTTTAATTTAATTAAAAAATTTTTATTGAAGTAGAGTTGATTTACAACATACAATGTTATTTTAGACAAAAGATTGAGGCGATGCTTCAGAATCTCCTTGACTGGCCTCCTTGCAAAGGCCGTGCTGTGTGCTCGCACTTGAATAGAGGCGGCGGGGTGCTGCTATCACATAGAAGAGGGGTGGGCGCCCTGTCCTAATGGGGAGGCGTGGTGTGTCGACTATCACATAGAAAGGCTCGTGCGCCCGTTTTCCTACAGAGGCGTCATGGGTGAGTCCACCATCATACAGAAGAGGTGTGCTCCCGTAACAGCATGTGAAAGAGGGGCAGGTAACGAGCATCCCAGAGCTGAGGTGTGTGTGCTGATGTCACACAGAGGGGTAGCGGTGCCCCTTTATCACATAGACGGTGTGTGTGTACCTGCTGCCCTGTGGGGCTGTGGGTGTTCCCATTACTAAACAGAGAAAAGACAGTGCCTAGTGTCACATACAAGAGTCGTGGGCAGGCATCGCACCACATCTTAGAGGGATGTGCACCTAAGGTCCCACAGAAGAGGCGTGGGTACACTTGTCATATGAAAGGAGGGTTTGTGCCTAGTGTCCCATAGAGGAGGTTGGGTGTCCCCGCTGCCCTGTAGAAGATGCGGGTGTGCAGCTTATAGAGGAGATGCGTGTGCCTACTACCTTGTGGAGAACCCGTGAGTGTGCTCATCCCAATAGAGATGCCGTGTGGCCGCAGCCTTCATCACCTGGAGTGTGTGGGGGCCGCCCACCGTGCTTCCATCCCTCAGACACAGCGCGAGTCTGTTCCCCTGCAGATCCCCACAGCTCCTCCCCCATGGGCACCCCAACTTGCCACTGCATCCAGAACTCCCCAGGAAGTGTCCCTAAGAAGTCCACCCCTTAGAGGGGTGCCCCATGCCCTGCGAGGGCCGGGAGGATGCGGCCCCCTGGCTGAGCTGCCCCGGCGAGCGTGGGCGCCTCTTCCGAGCGCCCTCCTCCCGCTGCTCTATCTCCGAGCGCTGGGGGCCCCGCACCCATGTCACCAGCTCAGCTGACAAGCAGCCCCGGCAAAACAGCCTTCCACAAACCAGGCAGGCAGCCCTGTTTCTCTTATGATAACATCTCCTGATCTCATTATTGATTATCTGCTTTCTCGGGTCCTGTTTCCTGAAAGTTTGATATGGGGCAACAGAGGTGACAAAAGATTGGCACCCGGCTCTGGGAATGAAGTGGCTGGTCATTAGATCAGCATCCACTCCGGGGGCGGGGGTGTTTGGCAAAAGCATTAGGTTCTGTCTTGACTTAATCGCTCTCTCCTTTATCTCAAATCTGTTTTGAACCCTCCCAGGCAATTTACCAGCCTTGTCATTGATTCCTGTCACCTAAACGTGCCCCCACGAAGAGCTACATTTTGATGATGAATCAGCTCTTCATTTAAACAACTGTGGGCTTCACCTTAATTCGAAAATAGCTCTTGAGACAACAACAACGAAAATACCGTGAATACCATAAGTACTGTAGCTAATTACAGCAATCTTTGGCCAGGACTCCTGTGGTCCTGAAAATTTGCCCCTGTTTCTTGTGGTCTGTGGCCTGTTAAAGCCGAGTGCATCCCACAGTTGAACTCACTGTGTGGAACACGTGTGCACATCAGGGAACATGTGTGCCTAGCTGAGAGCACGCGTGCACAGCTCACTACCATATAGACGGCAAATGGGCCTAAGACCCACTGCCCAGAACACTTGCAAAACTGATTCATGCGTGGTCTCTCCTGTCATGAGATTGCATGGATGTGCACATCTCACCACCGGGAGGCCTTTGGTATTTAAGACCAGCTCAGTTTTCAGGGTAGAGTTATTGGGACTGAGGTCTCCTGGCTGCAAGTGACCAATGACAAGCATGGTGTTCAAGGTGAAGTTTGTTGTCGTTGTTTTAGTTTCCAGCTGCCTCCATCCCCTCCCCACTCCCTATCTCTGAACCAATATCAGGTCCCCTTTCGTCAAATTCAGCTGGGGCCAGGGGAGCTGACAATCCAGGCAGGTTGGAGATGGTGTTCGTGGGCCCTGCGGGCAGCAGAGAACCTTCAGCGTTTGGCGTTGAACCTTTTCCACCTTCACAGATTTGGTTTCTGTGTGATCAGCATTAGGGACACTCCTCAGAGGTGATTCACATAATGTTGGAGCAGCACGTGGACCCTGTCCGGGATTCCTGCCACCTGGACCATCTCATCACTGCATCCACAGGGGAGGTGAATCTGGGAGTCTGGATGGGGCACTAATGTTGGGTGTCTCACCAGTGCTGTTGGTGTGTGATGTTCTTCAAGGTTTATCTTGGCTGAACAAGGCCCTGGGCATTTGTGTCCCCTCTTTGTGCTGCAGGAAATTTAGGGACGTGGTATTTGGTGGGGTGAGTGGCTTTGAAATCAGGTCCAACTGATGTACAAGATCCCCAGGGCCTTGATCTGCAGGTGCAAAGGGGTGACTCCAGTCTCTGCCCACCTTTCCATTGTTGATACAGATGCTCCGAAGTGTAACTGCAGACGGAAGATGCCACATGTCCTCCCCAAGGCCAGGGGTACCCAGGGATGCCAAATGCTCCAGGAATGCAGAGGGAGAGCAGGGAGACTGCCTCTCTCCTTGTGGTCCTGTTTGGTGTGTATTTGCACTCTGCAGAAGCCACCTTTCTCACTCTGGCCTCCGAGCAGACATGCATTGTCTTCTCTTCAAATCAAAATTGCTACAGTCTCTCTCTCGCAGGGCCTCACCTCTACCCTGCCCGCTAATCATCATTATGACCGAGCTGTAGAATTCATACCCCGTGGAATCCCTGGCAGATGTACAATTACATCCCAGAGTCCATTTAGGCCCCAGACTTAAAAGCCAGCCTCAACTCCTCACTTGCCGTCACTGTCTGCCACCCCGATCCAATCCACTTCAGGGAGTCCTGTTGGACCCGCTTCTAAAAGGTCTCCAGAACCTGAGTCATCCCATGAGCTCTGCTGGCACCACTCCCTCCAGTCCCCTCCCAGTTCTCTGCTCCACCCCCATGATCCTTCCCAGGGGGCAGCCAAAGGGATGTCCTGAAAATATCCACCCTGCTCCTTGAGGTCTCAGCAGCCCCCCCCCCCCATAGTGCTTAGGGTCTAGATCCCCACTGTGGCCTGTAGGGTCCACCCTCTCCCACATCACCCTCTGCCCCAGCCGCACTGGCCTCTCAACTGGTCTACAGAGTTCTACACTCAGCTCATTTCTGCTCCAGGACCTTTGCGCTGGTTGGTTGCAAAGCTCTTCTCCCAAACTCAGGCATCACCTCCATCACTTCCTTACAGAGAGGTGCCTTCCCTGACCCTCTCCAGTCACACTTCATCTGATTAGGTTATTTAATTAAATAGAATTAAATAGAATAAAGTCCTCCCGAAGTGTAAAATGTCTGGGTGAGGGATTCCGAGGGATTCCCAGTGATGCCGATGGAGGATGGTGCTGAGAGCCTGTGCTCTTTGCCTGTACTTCTCCTCCTCAGTAACTATTTCACCCAATTACTGCCTTTCTTTTCCGCGTTTATTTCACAGAGCTTATGTGTGTTGAGCTGTGAGACAGGTGCTCATGGGCGTCTTCTGCAGAAGAAGTTAATGTCCACGGTTGGGAAGGGCAGGGGGTTCACATTTAGCTGAGGCAGAGCTCCTAGGATGGTGCCTGCAGTCAGGGAACAGATGAGATCAGCACACCCAAGACCTCCATGGCAAATCCGGGGTCACATTCAGCGAGAGGGTCCCAGTGCAGGGAGGTTGGGTCTGGGAAGAGCTGGGTGTCAGCCAGACGCAGACAAGACCCTTAAGACATTCCTACTCAAGCATAGTTACCAAAAGGCCTGGATAAAATGGTTTGATAATAGAGTTTCATTTTTTATAGTTGGAAGAGTTTTCAAATCATGGAGTGTACAGATCCAAGGACCATCAAGTTGCTTCTGGTCCGACCGTGTTAGAGAAGGAGATCATGGACCACAAAAGCCTAGGACCTTTTCTGAGATCAGTTGGCAGTGCTGAAATGGAGCCTACCTGGGACCTTGTTCTCCCCCAGTGGGGTCCAGGGAGACCTTTTCTTCCCTGTGGCTCCTGTGGGCGGCAGTCATGGGCTGTCCATCTCACCACTCTTCTGTGGAATTTTCCGAGTGTTTCTCCAAGTGCTCCAATGAGCTCCACCGGACAGGGACCTCCAGCTTTGAAGATCAAAGCCTGACCTTTCAAGGATGGTCGCTGACAGATTGTAGACCAAACTGTCCCTTGCTGCCCCTGGGCAGAGCCCTGCTTTAAACCTGCAAGGAATCCTGCTGGCCCTAGCCTTGGGGGCAGTTTCCATCCCTGCAGTGGCCAGCCCAAGTGGCACACAGCACCTGCACCCTCCCCCCACGCCCAGACCATGCCCTCAACATCTGTTCCCCATCCCCCCTTCAATCCCCACTTTTGAGGTGAGTTTTAAAGGAGGAAATGCATATAAAGTGTAGACCATGCTTCTGAGGCAGAGCAGGTATGCAATAGAAGGTGGTAGGTGCTGTTATTTGTATTGCTAACTTTATCATCACCATCATAACGCTAGATCTTACTAACCCTTGGTCCCCTGAATCTTGGGGGGCAGGTTTCCTCACCTAAACTGGGCTGCTGACCCCTCTCACATGGCACACACCCCTCTTATGACTCTTCATGTACAGGTAGGCATCCTGACCCCATTTCTTGAATTAGAAGAGTCTTGAGGGAGAACCTCCTTTAAAACACAATGTCTCAGGGCTTCCCTGGTGGCGCAGTGGTTAAGAACCCACCTGCCAATGCAGGGACACTGGTTCAAGCCCTGGTCTGGGAAGATCCCACATGCTGCAGAGCAGCTAAGTCCGTGTGCCACAAGTACTGACGCCCGCATGCCCTAGAGCCTGCGAGCCACAACTACTGAGCCCACATGCCACAGCTACTGAAGCCCATGCACCTAGAGCCCATGCTCTGCAGCAAGAGAAGCCACCACAATGAGAAGCCTGTGCACCACAAGGAAGAGTAGCCCCTGCTCGCCACAACCAGAGAAAGCCTGTGTGCAGGAGCAAAGACCCAGTGCAGCCTAAATAAATAAATAAAATTTAAAAACTTGTTTAAAAAAAACACACACACACACGCACACACAATACCTCCAGCCAGCAGGACCAAGCTGTTCTACTTCAGTGTCTGGGTTAAAACTATAAAGAAATAGATATTAATAGTGATGATCGATCTGTTGCTGAAGGAAATAAAATATGTTCTGCAACGGACCGAGTGAGAGATCAAAATAAAGCGCCAGGTCTGAAAGGAGAGGCTGGGCTAAGTGTTGGACTTGGCTGTGAGGATGTGAGCTTCTGGAGCAGTCCTGGAGGCTGGGGTTCAGTTCAGGCCCAGGATCACAGACTATGGCCTGTGGGCTGGACGCAGCCCCGGCTGTTTCTGAGATAAAGTGTCACTGGACCTTAGGGTGCTCACCGCACAGGGATGCTCCCACACCAAGCAGAGCTGAGTCCTGGCTTCAGGCACCATATGTGGCCCCCAAACTGGAAAGGTTTACTATCTGACCCTTTAAAGGCAAAGTTTGCCAACCTGCTTCAGACGCATACACAGACACCCTAGAACAATCGCAGACCCTTGGACATTGTTAGTGTTGAGGGGAGGACGGGTTCTGAGTGACCCCATGAGAACGACAGCCATAGGGTTCTTGTAGCCACGACTATGATTCCCCTAAAACAGCCATACAAGACACTTACCCTTTGGGTCAAAGTGTCATCACCCATGAAGTGTGGGGTCTGCCCGTGATTTCCTGGGTCTGCTGTCCACTCTCTCAGGTGGGGTTGCAGCCATTTTTTAACAAAACTTTGAGAAGCCCAACTTTGAGGCTTACATTAAAACACTGATACTGCGGCCAGTTTTTGTCCCAAACCCAGGAGTCTCCCCCAATCCCAAATGCACTGGTCCAAGATCAGAGTTTCACCTTTTTGAAGCAATTTTACTCATAGGGTTTGGGAAGAGTCTAGATCATTTAAGTGAGTATATACCCATTTTGAACGTTAAACCCGATTCTCATAACAGAGTGCTGGTGAAACCAAATTAGAAGCTTCCTCTTCCTGCGGGTCCTGGCTTGGATGTCTTTGAGCATTTTTGCTCTGAACTTTAGTCCTGAGAAAGGACCAACACTGTTCATTTCACTTAACGTGTTTAAGAGCCCACATCCTGTGTGGACAGGACACAGAGTGGGACTCAGCAGGTGGTTTGTGTGTAAGGACCAGAGAAGGAGACACAGAAAGGGAAGATGCCCAGCAACACCCAGCCAGTCGTGCGAGCAGCGTGTGCACATCTTGAGCTGAAGGGTCGCGGTGTGTTACGGTGAAAACACACGTCTGCGTGGAGGACCGTCCCCATAGATGGTGATAGGACTTTGGGGTGGATTCTTAAGACTCTGTTGGGGGAAGGCACACGGTTCAGACCTGCTACCACCTGGCTGGGACCGCGGGCACTCACCTTGGCTGTCCTGCCCTCTTGCATCCTGTACATTGGGGAAATCTGTGCTCTGGAATGGTTCATTTATTTTAAAATTGATTTGATTTTATGTATTGAATATTCTAGCTTGTTGGCCAGTGTGATAATGTGTAGAACAGAAGCATGTTTTTTAATGAGAAAGAGCTAGTCTTGGGTATGGCCTAGGTTCACTTAAAACTAGATTCGGTTATCAAGTCAACCCAGGATGATATCTTAGCTCAGTTTTGTTTTCACTTTTAAGTAGAATAATGTAGACTCTTCTGTAAGAGACTGGTCGCACTCTAAAGTGAACCATAGCTCTGTGGCAGCCGTTCTGTATCTGCATCATAACCCAGTTGTCTAGGTCTCCCCTTTCATTCTGAGAATCCCGACACTGCCCTTGCAGTGAATTCCTAAGTATTTTTAAGGCAGTTCTCTCACTTGCTCCTTCCATTTGTCGTAGTTGGACACATGCATCCCGTGGAGAACACCCCTCCCTCTGGAAAGGCGGTCCCAGCCCTTGGAAGACAGGCAGGAGGCCCCCAGAGCATCCGAGCCAGGTGTGGTTTTAGCTTGCAATGTTTCCTCACTTCCATGGTGAGAAAGAGAACTCCCAGTTCCTTTTTCCTAAATAAATGCCTCAGACAGTAACATGGGGTAGGGAGGGGGGTCAGAGGTCAAAGTTCTCACTAGGGGTCAAGAAAGAGCCTTGCTGGACTCAAGACCGTCCTTGGCTCTTGTGAGTTGCGACAACGCAGGGCAGGGTTTGCCCACCACCGTCCCTCCTCCCTGGCTATTCTGTTCCAGGGAATGTTGGATCTTCAGAACACGTCTGTGGTCAGTGGACCTCTTATCTCCAACACTGTCACTAAGTTGTCCCTATGTTTCAACAAACATCAACAAAATCCAACCAGGAGGGACTTCCCTGGTGGTCCGGTGGGTAAGACTCCTCAATCCCAGTGCAGGGGGCCCAGGTTCGATCCCTGGTCTGGGAACTAGATCCCGCACGCGTGCCACAACTAAGAAGCCTGCACGCTGCAACTATGAAATCCGCATGCCACAACTAAAACAATCCCTCATGTTGCAACTAAGGCCTGGCGTAGCCAAAAAAAAAAAAAAAATCCAACCAGGACAAAGTGGGGAAGCATCGGACTGACCTTACCATGTGTTGGCCGAGAGCTCGTTCTCGCTCTTGTCTACCTGTCCGTCCCCACCCAAGGTGCCTGGCTTCTCCTCAAGGAGCACAGGTAGAGACCTGGCTCTGAAATTGCTTAGGGTCACAACACCCCACCTGCCTGTGGCTCAGCACCGCTTTGTAATGAACAAACTGAGCACTTCACGTGCTCCCCTGAGCTCCATCCTGAATCTATGCTATTCCTTCTGGCTGAAATCTGCAGAAGGTTAAGTGATGTTTGCAAGACGCCCTCGAGGGACAGATAAACCATGCATTGCTCACGGTGTGTTTCTATGGGTAGAAATACTTTTATAGTTTATTTATAATTATTTTTATATATTTATAATTTATTCAACCTTTTAACTATTGAAGAAAATATTTCATTCCCTTTTACTGTTTTTATAAATCCTTGCACCTGTGCATACATGGTTTGATTGTAGGTATTGTGTAAATTTCAAGGTAATAAGTGAGCATATAACAGCAAATTGCAAACCATAGATAATAGTTTACGTTTAAAAAGTGGAAAATAATTACAACATTCTTTAATGTCAATTACTATTTCAAAAAGTATTTATTTTTTATGAAGTTTGGTCTAATTTTATTGTTTTCTTTCAATTTTGGGCTTTTAAAGACTTTCTCTGGAATTATATTTCCAAAGATTGAGGAATTCATTACATTTCTAAACTTAAAAATAACAAAAGTAGATCATTGCTTTGGGTGGCATGAACCTGCCACAGGGAAAAGGAGCAGGTAAAGGGCACTTGGCGTTTCATAGCTGGGAGAGCTTCATGGAGGTGTCCTCCACGTTCTACATTGAGAGATGGACACATGAGGCCCCATCAGTCAGGTTCCACGGCATGTCCAGTTCCCACTGCCAGTTCCCCTCAGGGTCGAGACTCAGATGTCCAGACGTCAGACCGTGCGAGAACATAAACATATTTCCAATACCGTAGGAAAATAGAACATGAAAGTTTCCTTTGTCCAGTGTGACTTTAAACATGAACTTTCCACTCCATGAGATATCCACACACAGACATCATCCATCCCGTCCCACATTGAACAGGTCTTCGCGCACAACACAGTGGTGGGGAAAAGTTTCCCCAATCCCAGTGAGTGCCCAAGATACACAGGAAACCAACTCAAGCCCGGGGCTGCTTGTAATCATCATTTGGCCCTAGTTTCCCACTTGAGACACCTTTTTCCTGATGACGACATATCCTCCTGCCACTTCATGCTGTTTGGGACCATGCATTAGTATCTCCTGAAACAAAATCCTGCCTCAGACCCTCACATGCCTCTAGAATCAGACCTGTTTCCTAGGGACAGGTAACTGTGCAGCTAGTTCTTGGTATTCTCAACCAGGCTCTGGCCGTTCATTAGTATTTAAATATATGCTAATTTAATCAAGGTGTGAAAAGACCTTCTTCTTGCATATACATGAAAGAACTATATTACTATTCAACTAGATTTTGTTTTTTCTGTTTTTAACCCAATAAAATCTTGTTGTCATTTAACAAAAGGCAAGGAAGAAATGATTTTAAAAGAAACACAATCTAGAAAAAGTTAGAAGGGAAACTTGTTTATTTCTTGTTGTAAACATATACCTGGCACACAGACTAGTCACTGCACTTGTGTGTGTCCGTGGGGATCACAACCAGATACCTGCACTCTTAGGAGTCCAAAATAACATCCCAAATGTCACACATGTTATGACGGCTCCCTTTTTATGGTTTAGGTTTTTCTAGATGACACGATAGAATGCTATGTAATACCCAAAGGCATTTCCCAACCCTGGTGTCTTACTATTTCTCTACTATGGATAAAAAACAAAAAACAAAAACAAACAAAAAAAAACACTGCAGAATTGGTCGACCTGTAGGTACGTCACAATAATAGCAAATGAATTTGCAACATGTGTGTGATGACTACCGGCGTCTGAAAGCCATGGCCCTGGAGAATCCCCGGCCAGGTGGACGCGGCGGAGGCTGAGCGGCCTTCCCGGACTGGCAAGCTGCCGCAGGCTCGCCCGAGAGCCCTTAAGCGGCTCTGCAGGACTCGTGATAGAGGCCTCTTCCCGCGCCCCCATCATCATCCAGCTCAGTGGTGTCTAAGGCAGCCTGGCGTGCGCGTGTCACGACGGTAGATTGCCGGCGCGTATGGATTTACTGTCACTCTGCAGGCGCCTCACACGTGACAGGGGTGGAGTGAACGCAGCGGGCGCTCGAGGCTCTCGGGGTTAAGTGTCCTGCAGCGCGGCTCGGCTCGCACCCCAGGCGGGCGGGGGGTGCCGCCGCCCCTCGCGGTGCTGATGACATGATGGATTACCCGTGTCACTCTGGGTACAGTCGGCGTCACTCTGCTACCGATAAGGCGGCCGCTCTCCTCCATACAGAGAAGGCAGCTATTTTTCTCCCTGATTTTAGGGTGAGAGCTCTTACAGGTGTTTGCAGCTGAGTTTGAGAAGGTGTCTTACTTGGGCAGACGCATCAGATCCCTCAAAACGAACTCCTTTCACTCCTTTGGGTTGGAAATATACTCTCTGCCCATTTTAATGACACACGCCAACATTTCTAAAAAGTAGCTTTCAAATTTTGCAGTCTGAAAGGAAAACTTTTAAAGGGTATCCTTCCCAGATTCTTGTGAAATCTTGAAACAGGCTCCCAAACATCCAACCTGGACAGCCTCCTGCCTTTGCTCCCTGTGTTTTGTCTCAGGATTAAAGCTGTCACATACTCTTTTTAAATGAGCTGAAAAAATAAAGTTATCTCAGCAGAACCTACTCTAACTTTTATCTTGCTGAAGTTCATGTGCAAACTACTTGTCTCATCTACGAAACTTTCTGCTCATGGAAGAAATAGTCATGTTTTTCCCCGGACACGGAGGGTAATCATGAAAAGATTGCAGAGTGTAACCATGCTGCCTTTTTCCTTATAGGAGACAGGATTTCTCTTGCTGCCTTGCAGTAACAGGACTGTCATTGATCAACACGACGGCCCAGGTGAGGGCATGGGCACGGGGCTCAAAGGGCCATGGAGAGTGAGTGTTCCCTGCAGCTAAAGTGGCCGATCTTAGCACAGATATTAACACGAGAAATTTTATTCTCACGCTGTGCCGACGCTATTTAAGCGAAAGAGGCGAATTTAACTTCTAGGCCTTGCTGTGTCTGCATAAGCAGACTCTACTCTGGAAAGGGTTATCAACACCTCCTTTAATATATTCAACAGTTCCGAAGATGGGCTGGGACTTAGGCCCCCACTGCTGGAGGTCTCCGACTAGCCCATTAAGCTCCCCAGAGCTTAATGGTCACCCCCATCACTTAGCGACAACAACAAAAATCGTTCTACTGATGTTTCCAACCAGCTTTGTTTTGAAGTTTTAATCAGGCCTAAATGGAAAGTTATTGTGGAGAACGGTGTGGTCTGCATTTTAATCCCTGGGCCCGCCCCCCCCCCGTTTCTCCCCCTACTCCCCCCACCCCGCCCCCTGCCCCCAACTCTCCAGCTTTGTTGCGTGTGGTGGTGTGACCTTGGATTGCAGTGTTTCTAACATACATAATGAGCTCAGTGTCAGACTGCCGGGGCTTTTGTCTTTAACAATAAGTGTTTAGCTCAACTAAATGAATAGAAATTGCTTTAGTGAGTTACAAAAGCCAAGGTCTTTTCAATGCATGAACGCTGACATTAATTATTTTCAATATTGTCTTATTTTTGCAAACATAGTGATTTAAGATTGGACTTAAAATGTAGTAAATGAATTTATTGTTTAAACTAAAAAAAAAAAATCAGAAAATCAAAGTGTCTGCTGATGGTGGTAAAAATCCTCTTCTGATTTAAAAAAAGTACACAGGGACTTCCCTGGGGGCGCAGTGGTTAAGAATCCGCCCGCCAATGCATGGGACACGGGTTTGAGCCCTGGTCCAGGTAGATCCCACATGCCCCTGAGCAACTAATCCGTGCGCCACAACTACTGAGCCTGTGCCCTAGAGCCCGCGTGTCACAACTACTGAAGCCTGTGTGCCTAGAGCCCGTGCTCTGCAACAAGAGAAGCCACCACAATGAGAAGCCCTCGCACCGCAACGGAGTAGCCCCCGCTCGCCGCAGCTAGAGAAAGCCTGCACGCAGCAACGAAGACCCAATGCAGCCAAAAATAAATAAATAAATAATTTAAAAAGTACACAGTCTTACTAAGTGCATTATTGCATTCCTTTGATTACGAGCCTAAAGTAGTGTCACAATGTCTACCGCTCTCCATCAGCTGGCCGAGGTGTAAGGAGCTCATGACCTCCTTGACGTGGGACAGGTTCTCTAAGTCAGCAAACAAGAGCCAACTTCCTGCCCTTCACCCTCATTCTGCAGTTGCTGCGAGAGATCTGAACGCTTTTCCTAAATCTGTGCCATCCAATAAGCTTTTGTGTTTAACGGCTTGTTTTGAGACCTGCATCTCGTACACCCGCTTGCAGGCAGGTGAAAGCCCGAGGGCCCGATCATTATTCAATGCAAGAGGCCTGCTCGGCCCCAACCAGAATGTAATTTGTAATTAACTGTCATTTACTTCTGTCTGCATTGACTCGTTCAAAAGACGATGTAACAGGGCTGGGCACTCCTCTCTCTCTGTTGTGGATATAATGTAGCCCTGATGAAGCCCAGGGCTCACTCTCCTGACACCAGAAGGAGAGGGACAATTCACTGAAATAAATCCAAATAATGCACCAATTCACCGAAATAAACCATCTTACAGAAGAACCACAGACAGTCTGAGACAGATAATTTAAATGACCTGAGTGAGCGTTCATTCTCCCAAGCACATCTTCTAACGTGCGATCAGCTCTGGAGCTGTAGACTCTAATGTATGCCTGCTTTTCAGTTTAATTATTTGCTTGTCACACTTTTCATTAGGAGAAAAATAAACAGAATGTGTGCAGAGGCCTTGGATCGGGGGCCTGTGTTCCCAAGATTGGCAAGTAATTCCAAGTTTGACTACTTGGAAATTAACAAAGCTTAGAGTCCATTTGGACGGAAGAGACTGTGAACGTATTAAGAGGTTTTAAAAGAAACACATCAGTCCTTTTTTGCAATTAGATCCCTAACGAGTGTGCTCCTCATTCCTTCACATGTTGGGGAGCTCACAATGGTCTTGAGGGAGAGTAACTCAATCAGCTGAAATGTTTAAAATCTTCACTGAGAAATCTCCAATCGCACTGCAAACAGGGATGCCTCAGGTTTTACCTGTTCCATGATGCTTTTTTTTTCACGCTGAGGGTGCCGTACGGCATCTAGTATCAGACTGGTCATGATGAAGGGTGTCATTGTGTGTCTGTGAATAGAACCCACGCCCTGAGTCCTCGTCCCCTGAAAGCCAGGCTCTTGACCTACGCCAGTTCTCCTGTCATCACAAGGCCCAAAGGCTTAAAATTGCCTGCTTATCTTGGAAACCCTGGAGCTGTCTCAATGAGGGGTTAGGGGTCCCTACTGCATGATTTTCAAATGCATCAAGCGAATGAGGTCCAGGCACAAAGACGAGGTCAGGCTGTGATGATGGGCAGGACGTCCCATGAATTTCAGCCTCGAGCCCAGAAAGGTGCGCTGGTCACCCTTTGACTTATTGTTTCCTGGTCACTTAGAACCCTTGAGACATCCAAGCCCAGCCCTTATATCTATAGATACAGAGCATCCCCACGTGGGCAGATATCTCTCCAGAGCATGTACTGTGTGTCTGGGTCTGGGTCTGGCCCAGGAGATGCGGCAGAGGAAGGAGAGAAAGGTTTTGTCCAGACCATGAATAATGGAGCATCAGCCCCAGGGATCCGCCCGGGGAGTGTGCTTCGTGCCACTTCAGGGGCCACCCGAAGGGAAATGTCAGTGAGGTAGCCCAGCCTGGCCACTCCAGCGGATCAGAATGCATGTCACACTCGGCTTCTTCAAAACGGCAGAGCTCAGATTTACATGACATTTTAAAAATTATTATTATTGTTGTTATTTATGATTCATTTTGGCCATGCCAAGGGGCATGTGGGATTTTATCGATATTTCCCCGACCGGAGAGCGAACCCACCACCCCCCTGCAGAGGAAGCTCAGAGTCTTAACTACTGGACCGCCAGGGAAGTCCCACATTTACACCTTATCTGATGCTCTTTTCCCTGCTAATAATTGGTAAAGGGAGCCCTGACCCTTCCGATTGGGGCTACCAGCCTCTAAATTCCCAGGTCTGCTAACCTGTCCCGCGGGACAGCCCGGCAGTGGCTCTCCACAACCAACCTCCCTTGTTCTTTTGCCTTTTCTCCCCCCTTAGCTTTCTTGCCTTTGGTTTACATCCAAGTTGCCCAGAAATAAGAGATGACAGTTGTTACAGATATGCTGGTTTAATTACTTGTCAGCTTATGGCTGGTATCTCGGGCAGCCGACACAGAAGCTTAACTTTCTTCTAGTAGCTTAAAAGCTGACCAACGGCTACAGCTTTCGTATTTAGCCCTACAACTCTGGATACATTTAAGATAAAAAAGAAAATAGATGAGCAGTCTTTCTGATTTGCTGGCAAAAGCCATCAGCCTTCAGTGCCCCTGATTCCACGTAGATGTCAAGTGATGGGAGATTCCGTGGCCATGCTGACATTTAGGGGGGCACGGATGTGGTTTAATTCCGTTTTATAATTTCCCTGACACTGCACTAATATGCCCTTGTGCTCATACAGCGCGAATGAGAGAACACACATCATATTCACCATAAGGTGGAATTAGAGTCAGGAGGACATAAATAAAATAAAGGGATCTCTCTGGCCCTAATCCCAACCCCTCCCAGGTCTAAAGAAGAGTCTGATCATATGATACCACTCATATGTGGAATCTAATTTAAAAAAAAAATGATGCAAATGAACTTATTTACAAAACAGAAACAGACTCAGAGATTTCGAAAACAAACCTATGGTTGCCAAAGGGGAAACATGGGTGAGGGATAAATTAGGAGCTTGGGATGAACATACACACACTACTGTGTATCAAACAGCCAACAAGTTCCTGCTGTAGAGCGCAGGGAACTCTACTCAATACTCCGTGATAACCTAAATGGGAAGAGAATCCGAAAAATAATGAATGCATGCATATGTATAACTGAATCGCTTTGCTGTACACCTGAAACTAATACAACATTGTAAATCAACTATGCTCTAATAAAATTTAAAAAAAACAACAAAATGTAGCTTGAAGGGGAAAAAAGGAAAAATCTGGATGCAATTGTAATTAAATGTCGTTGTCTGCCTGGATACTCCGCTGATTCCTTGTATGTAACTTCAGCTCATCCGTTTCACGTTGGATTAATTACGCGGCGTCTCTGCTTTAAACCTGCTCACCGGACCTGCATCCTTTGCTCCTGGCCTCTGTGTGTGCTGGGCCCTCGAGGTCCCCAGAGAAAGGTTACAACTTAGGTCTGGTGCTGGGTCAGCGTCCCTGTGGAGCTCGGCAGCACCCTGGACCCTCCCCACCCCCTCTGTCCTCCAGCAGGTTTTAGGGTTGGTGTTGGGTTTTTCAGCCCAGTCTTTGTTATCCACCAAGACAAAGTTTCCACTGACCGGAAGTGGATTATTGGTTCCTGTAATTTCCCTACAGCTCAGTGCAGCAAAAGCCAAGCACAGTGGGCTTCCAGGTCCAGTGGGGACCTGGGGAACTAAGGGACGCCCTCCCTGGTCTTCACTCTGATCCATTCCCAGCTTGTTAGATACACAATGGAGGGCTAGGTTCCCATTTCCACTTAAACTCTGGGTCTCCAGTTTACTTTAGAAATTAAGTGAAGGCCTCTCAGACACGCCATCCTCTGTAGAGCTACTTTGGTGGAAGCCAGAGGCTGTGGGTTGAGGACCCGGAGGTCCAAGCCGGGGGCAGAACCACCCTTTTCCTGCCTGGGTCCTGGGCGCAAGGGAGCTCTTTACCATCTGGCACAAAAGAAAGTGTGCTGTCCCTTTCCAATGCTTTGCAAATACATCCTCCAGGCTCTTATCCCCTGGTAAAACTGCCCCCCCCCACCCCCAGGATTTTGAAGGGAAGATGGGAAACCCACATCAGGAGAGCTGGGAAGGACATCTTCCACGAGAGAACATCGAGAAGCTGACTTCTGAGCACTTTGGCACCGGGACTGTATTCTTGAGCGTGGAGAGGCCCAGGCGGTGCCAGGGCATTAGTGCAGAGGCTTTGTCAGGGGAGGCCAAGTTCACATTCAACCGAGGGTGGCTGAGAGAAAAGTTAATGGGATGTGAGAACCGAAAATGTCACCTGTTCTGTTCGGGTCTTTGCACAGCTTCCTCTTAACTAGTGGTCCCCGCCCATGGGGCTGGGTGTCTCCTCGGCCATGTTCCCCGCTGCAGGAGGTGGAACTGGACCAGGGCTGCATCCTGCACCATCCACGGTGACACCCCAGAGCCAGCACAGACGGATCGTGCTGTTCGAAGTGCACAAGGGTCCCCTTGCCAGCTCACCTCTGGCTTGGAATGCTCCCTCCTCCGGCATCTCGTGTTTACAGACAAAATAAAAACGACACAAAGAGAAAACCAACCAAAATAAATCGAGAGGGAAAACTCAGGAGAGGTGAACCGATACCATCCGTGGTCAAAAGTACCACCTTGCTCTCCACTGTTATTTGACATTGCTGAAGGTTCGTCTTGATTACCTTCAATAAAATTCAAAGTAAGGATGACTGTCTTGGCTCACTAAGCAACAAGGCTTTATCACTAATTACAATCCTTTATTACCAGTAGTTTAATAGGTTTATGATAGGTCATAAAACAATTCAGCACGGGAGTACATAAAGGGGATGGCTTATACAGCTGTGACATCCTAATAGCTATTCATTGTAATCATTTTATGATCTTTAATGGTAGTATTTTTTATTAAAATATGTACATATGCCTTTACATGGGCTGTGTTGCCACCAAAACTGGGAGGTGAAGTGAAAAATCACATAAATATATAGTAAAATACTTAATGAGGCATCTTGAAAACCTCTATTGTCGGAAGCACATCAACTATATCACGTGTGGATTCTCATTATGGGTAATTATAATAAAGTTATAAGTGCTATAATAATTCTAACCTTGAAGGCACGATAAAGGGTGGTTATATTTGCCTTCCTAGCCCACACATCTGAGGCATTTTCTTCATTAATTATATTTCACATAAGAAGAATCGTGTTGCGTCAGACTGAAGTTCCGAAGCATCTGCTAGATTCTGTGAATTCTAGCCTTCCTCCAGTGAGGCTTCCTGGGCTTAACTACGTTACCACCTAAACGTATATTCGGAGAGAGGCAATATGTAGTTTACGCGACTTGAAGGAGGGTGTTTGTTTTTAGTCTGAATTTTATTTTGTAACCCAATTAGCAAACTAAATAAATTGGGAAAAGAGGAGCTTCTCAGCTGAGCTCGCAGCAGGGCTGTGTCTCCACAGCAAAGCTAGCCCTCCCTACTGCTTCTCCCTTCTCACCTAGCGGCTCACCACCCCACACACCCCCGGCCCCGCCCTACCCCCCAGCACTGCCTTTCAGAACTCAGGGCCTTGTAACTGACAGTCCTGGGGGGGGGGGCAGCTGGAGAGGTAGGGCAGACACAACTTCCTATTGTTCTGTCGCTATTCGAAAAATCCGTTTGCTTGTGCAGTTATAACCTACATATTTGAATTCACTTATTTCTGGCCCAGGGACCATCATAACCCTGGATCCGAGGGAAAATCCTTGATCTGAATATGGATTGTCAGTTCAGATGGTAAATGACTGGGGAATTTAAAACTTGCACCAGGATGACAAGTTTTTTAATTGTACAAAATATGTATCAATATTTATCAAGCTTATTAGGCCTCTTTAGTTGAGAGATGGGGTGATATGGACTGATCTCTCTTTACTGAGTGCACACACACCACCCTTAACTGCAAAAAAATTCTCGTAAAATCTAGTTCCAGTTGCAGCATGGTGACTGGATGCTCGGAGTCTGAGTCCCCCGTTCCCTCCCTTTGCTCCTCCAAGCCAGTTCCTCCACCTCTACCGAGAATTTTCTTTTAGGGAGAAGCATTTTCTGAGCAGCTTAGAATCACATTAGAATGCAAGAGAAAAAAGTGACAGAAACTGCATTGAAATTTTACTAATTTAAGTTAATTAGACAAAAAGCCCCTTTAAATTACAAAGCATGTTGGGACACGTTTTGTAACTTTCAAGTATAATAGTAACCTAACCCAGGCCAAAAAAAAAAAAAATAGAGAAAGAAAGAAAAAAAAAAAAAAAGCCCAGCTGCAGTTCTCAAGGGAATTACTTTAGTGAATAGACCGGAATGATTTGTAATTAGCATATAAATTGTATGCATGTAAATGATGCTTCTAAAAGATATTTGAAAAGTTTATTTTCTTAAGTATTTCGAATCAGATCCCCTGCAACCTTGTTTACAGTACTGATTTGCACTTCATGAAAAAGATTTGCAGTGAAAAAGAAAAAAAAAACTTCAGTGTTCTCCCTTCTCCTCCACCCCCACCCCCGCTTTGTGCTTTATCACAAATTACAAATTAGTGGCATAGAAATTAATGAGGTTTTTACAGTATTCAGTCAAATCATGCAATAAAAAGCTTTAATTCAAACACTGGAGCTTGATTATTATAATTTATTTAAATGCTATGCACTGTTTGCTAAATTTCGTAGGACCGGAATCAATGTGTAATTTAAAGTTCATTTTAATACAGAGGAACAGAAGCGCCTGGCTCTCCAGTTGGGTGGCTGTCTGCTCCACCTTTCCAGAGGAAATAGCAATTTGGTGCTTTATAGAAACACAGCCTTTAAAGTAATGGAGACCAGCCAGCTCTGAGTACAGGAAGCATAGATGTAGAGTCAGATTTGCAGGACCCCGAGGTGTGGACTAGATCATGTGGGAGCTTTGAGCCTTGCAAAAACACCTGTTCAGGTAAACATCACTCAGTACCAGCGTAGTCGCCAGGCCTGTCTTCTGTGCTTACAGGGGATGAGCAGTGACAATGCCTTCCTGTTAGTAACCTACTGCATCCTACCTATAGTGACACACATGAGGCACCCGGCTGTCTTTCTAGTCCTGGGGGCTTTGCTGTGTGTGGGAGAGTGACACATTTCCTTTATGCAAGAGATGCAGCCTTTGGTGCAAGATCCTTTACTGGGTGGGGAGAAGGCCACCCTTTTTCTTTGCTGCAGTGACCTGCCGTGACACGCCAGCCTGCCCATCCTGATTTGGGGGACAAGGACACAACCTTTGCTGGTGCCATTGGTATTCCGTGTGGAACCACTTCGGGAATACTGATGTGAGGCTGTCTTCATCCATCCATGAGCCATTGGTCCCCTTCACTATTCATTTGGTTTGATTTGCCTTTTTTAATTAATTCATTTTTAAAGTAAAAGAAAGAAATCCACATGATCAAAGGAAAATAATTCAGGATGTCTCCCCTCTCTCCAGGGATAATCACTCTTGAACATTTTCTCTCCAGAGAAGCAGTGTGTCCACGCCCGGAACCTCATTCTTCTACTACCTAAGTGGAGATACGGGTGCAACCACACTGTTTAATAACATTTAAGGTCTCATCAGGGGACTTGTCCTCCCCTGATGGCTCACACACTCCTGGGCTCCTTATCTTCCCAGCGGTTCCCTGGGGTCCTGCCCACACCTTAATTTATTCAGCCATTCCCATGGTAATAGACATTTTTAGTTTTTTCCAATTTTGTTTTGTTTGTTTTTGAAAACTGTTGTGGATCTCCTTATACGTACAGTTTTTTGCATGACTTCAGGGCAAATTTCTAATGGTGCAGCAGTCCCCAACCTTTTTGGCGCCAGGGACCGGTTTCATGGGGGACAGTTTATCCACAGACGGGGCGGGTGGGGGGAAGGTTCAGGCAGTAATGCAAGCTATGGGGGGTGGCAGATGAAGCTTCTCTCTATAGACTGCTGCTCACCTCCTGCTGTGCGGCCTGGGGGTTGGGGACCCCTGTAATAGTGGAATTCTACCACCAGCAAGTTGGTAGAATTAAAATGTGTTAGCTATTAGCAAACTCTCCCCAGGAAACACTGTATTAAATGTATACGCCCGACCACATAGGAGAGAGAGGATCTCTTTTATACCCTGGTTGATGGTGGGGTTTTAAAACTTTTCGTTAGTATTTTTTTTCCCAAATGGAAAATGGGTAGCCAAATGTTATTCTGATTTTCATTTTTAAAATATGAGTAAAATTGAGCCTTTTGTTTAGATATTTATCGGCTTTTTAATATTTTTTTCCTGTGAACTCTAAGTTCATATCTTTTCATCTTCCCACCACCTCTCCCCACCCCCACCCTGTAAGCTGTGTACGTTTTTCTTAGTGATTTCTAAAAATTCTTTATCATACCAGAAAATAGCCCTTTGTCCATGGTATTGGCAAATTGGTGAAATGAGGAACAATGACATGGAGTTTTAGGGGCGATTAAATGAGCAAAGTGGAAGAACATGGCCTGGGACAGAGCTAGGCTCAGCAGAGGCAGACATAGTGATCGTTCTGACTTGATGGTTTTTTTAAATTGTCTTTCCACAGTGACATCTGGGTTGGGTGTCCTTTGAACATCTAACCCTCTGTGAGGCAATACATAAATAAATTCAGTTACGTCCACTTAGAATTCATGTGGAGATTCTCATGAAATAGATTATTGTCATGGAGTAGATTATTTTTCAGATCCATGGCTGCCTTGAAATGTCCCTCATATTTTGTGCCAATCAGTATAAAAATTGAGTGAGTTTAATGTCTCCTGGTAAAAAGAGTATGAGAAAGCCAAAATTAGACAAATGCTCATCTGTCTTTCACCTCAACGCAATAAGCAAATGATTCTATTTTCCTTTCAACACAAAAACCAGAAACTGTACAGTGTTACCGCTGCTTTTTGCTTACGCTTATTAATGGGCCATATGGAGAAGTTTTTAAGGTCCTCCAGGAAGAGAGGCACTCCAATCTCTTTCCTTACCAAGTGGTCAGGTGATGAAGACAAAGTGGTGGATCCCACGTCCTTCTGGATCCATGGTCCCAGCTGGGGGCTACCTTGGCACCCATGGGACAGTTGGCAATGTCTGTAGACATTTTTGGTTACTACAACGGGGAGGGGGCCGCTCCTGACATCTGGTGGTGGTGGTGGCCAGGGATGCTGCTCAACAACTTTCAAAGCACAGAACAGACCCTAACACAAAGAGATGTCCTGCCTGAAATGTCAAAAGTGCTGAGGTTGGGAAAGGCCATACTGGATAAAGACCTGCATGGGGACAAGAGGAGGTGCCATTCCAACCCCAGACTCCCTCTGATCTCGGATGACCTTGGCCTGCAGTGGCTTAAAGCAGGCTTTCGGTTCCAGGCCAGAGATTGAAATCAGGCCGTGGCAGGGAGAAGGCTGAATCCTAGCCGCTTGACCAGTGGCCAGTGACAAGGTCCTGGCCCGTTGACTTTGTAGAAATGAATTCCCACAAGGTTGGAAAGTAGTGAAACGAGTAAATTGTTTATTAGGAGGAAAAAGAGTACGTGTGGATAGACACACAGGTGGGCTGAGAGAGATTTAAGCCCTCGTGGTTGTTCAAATCACTTATACGGGGCATTTCTTCCTGGTTTCCTTTGGCCAATCATCTTGCTTTGCCTGGCTCTGAGTCCGTATTTGGTTTATCTCAGGGTCCTACCCTGTGTGTGTGTGCTCTCTTAGACAAGACAGATTCTAACACAGAGGCCTATGGGTAGGTTGACATCACCTACTATGGGGTGGTGCCCCTTCCCTTTTGACCTTCAAGTAGCCTTTCTGTACGTGTTTAGTTGAGAAGGTCTCCTTGACCTTGAGAATGAGGAACATGTGGTCTTTTCTCTCTTATCTGGGCAGGGCCCAGCTCCTCTCTCGCTCCTGCTACTTTTGAGTATCTGTCCACAGGGGACAGACTCCAGCTGCTCAGCCTGGGGCCCATCTATCTCCTGCCTCACCCCTCACTCCTGCCAGCTGTCTGCAGGTTCAGGTCTCTGCCCTGGGGCCTCACGCCCCAAAGCACAGAAGGTCCTGCGGCCACAGCACTCCTTCCCTCCACATGGACCCGGCATCCCCGCCTCCAGGACCAAGTGTGCACCAAGCCCTCTCCCTGCACTTTACAGCATCACCCCTCGGGTCCCCCAAAGAACCAAATGAGGCGTCTCAAGGTTGCTCTCAATATTAATGAATTATAACCCCAATCATTCCCTTAAGAGCTTGTATGACTCAGATGGACATTCTTGTTTGTCTCCCTTTAGTATTAAAATGGGTTTAAATTTTTAAATTACATTTCAAATATTAATATTTTAAATATATGTGTAAATACACATTGAAACTCTCAAACAGAAAACTTTTGGAAGAACACAGGCTGTGCCAGCCATCCTGATTCATCACATGACATTTTTTTTTTTTCCTGAAATTTCAAGGTATCATGATGGGCAAAAGGTTTCCTCTTAGGAGTGACTCAGGTTGTTACCTGGCTTCTGAGCCATGGGGAAAGAGCTGTCAGAGTCCCCAAAAGTTCTGGTGGTGAGACGGTTCGACATTTTTAGTGAAACCTCTATTTTGACGTTAAGACTAGTGATTCGGCAACTCCGTGGTCTGGATACTCTTGATTCTTTGCCTGTAGTGTGGGCAACAGACTAAAAATAGAAGAGGATGAGGTCACAAGAAGAGGATGTGTGATGCAGAGAAAGGGTGCAAAATGGTGAAAAACGGACAAGGGCATCAGTTAAGGAAAACCCACGCGATCTCCACACACTCAGGCATTCCTGTGGGGGGCAAAGTACAGGAACGGTGCTTGTGTCATTGACAACCTGAGTCCCTGGGAAGGGGACAAATAGCCGTCAGTTTTCTCCACCAACAGACATGGGAATTGTGTCAAAGCTCTTAGAAATAGTTTTACCCACATAGTTCAACGGAAAGAAAAAGTGTTTCTGAAAAGAATAAATGGCAGGGATCTAGATAATCCACTCATTCAGGGAACTTTATTTATCAGCCAGAGTGAACAAATGAGGAGATGCATCTGAAGTTGGTGGGAAACCATCTGAATTCAGGGCAGGTAGCACTGGCCAGAATCACCCATCACTGGACACCACTGGCTGCAAGAGAGCAGATCACTTCCAGAAGCCGGCATGTGCCCGGGCTGAGGGCTGGTCTCCCCTGTGCCTTGTCAGGAGGAAAGCCACCAAGTGGAAGTCAGCTGCAGAAGAGGGAATTCCAGTACAGAGGAAGGCCACCGGTGTCCAAAAGACGGAGAGAGTATCTTTGTGCATCTCCCTTTTCTAGAATATTCAAACATGCTTCTTATTTCATACATGAGCATCTGTGCCACACCGAGTTAGCGATCCTGGAGGAATAAAGAAGTGAAAACACCACGTGACAGAATATGCTTTTGGGGACAGAGGAGGCAGGAGTGAAGGGTTGAAGAAGGATTCTGGTTACATTCTAGTCACGTGGCTAAACGTTTCCAGCAGGTGCATATCTAACTCTTCTCCTTTAGGCTTCTATTTCTCACAAATGCTTCTTAAACCGTGGTCTTGTAAATTAGGGAATAACGCTAAATCGGCCGTCAGTATAGCTTTATGAAACACTTCGTTCATGAGATTTGCTTTTTGAAGGAACAAAAACTTCTTTGAAAAGTACATGTACTTAAAATAAGTTATAAAATCAGGCGATTAGTTCTTAAATTAGAACTCAGGACAGTTTTTCCGTCTTCTCTTTCTCTCTCGCTCTTTAGTGTACAAATGCGTAAATATGTAAATATAATGCAAATAGATATATAAATCGATGTTGATGTGTCCATTTATATACATAAATAGACATATCAATAACACACGAATCATAAACATTGATGTATGAATTCAGATTCTGTTGATATTTCTTTCTAGAAACAAGTTTTAGAATAAGTAATGCTCTTGTCATATACTCATGAAGCATATGGAACATTGTTGACGGAGCTGGCTGTGGTGGATAATATAATAGGACATAAAAGGCAACATATAAAATAATTTCAGGCATTTTTATTTGGGGAGACCCCAAGTGAAGCCTCCTTGTATGTGTGCCTATAGCCATGATAAATCAATGGACATAACCTCTTCTGTTTATATTGTTTATGTAAATAATGTATTTTATAGATTGGTTGACTGCTTATGTGTTTGTTTTCAGGTGCAATCTTCCAGGGTCGCCCACTACACAGCCTTGTCTAAGCTATTCCCAGAGGTTGATAAGAATGTTAAACCTTACATCTGTGGGGTGATTCAAACTTTCTGAAAGAGCATGAATATTTCTGTATGGATTGCATAATGGAATCCACGCTGTGGTATTTGTTTTCCAGAGACATTGATGGAGAGAAGTCTAAGGAGCTGCCTTCACTGGTGGGCAAAGAGCAGCCCTGCTTGCTGACTGCCGCCAGAGGTTTGCGGCCCCTACCCCACTCATGCCACGACACACTATACCCTCGTCCCCATAGAACTTCATTGCTTTCAGCTTCTGTTTGTCTGTCTCTAAATATTGAGGACGTTGTGCAGAGTGTCTTTGCTTTAGAGACTTTGAAGGATGGGGCTGAGGGAGACATTTGCTGGGGACCGGGGGGAACAGAGGATCCCAGATGCCTGGAAGTTCCAAAGGGCCTTGGAAACTGATCAATAAGATTTAGACATTAAACAAACAAAAAAGCAAAACAACATGGGGGAAATAATTTTTGCATTTTTAAACACCAGTGAATCCTTAGAGTTAATTCAGTGCCTAGGGTCATGTCTCTTTCAACAATTAATGTAAACAACACTTATTCTGTGCCACAAAATGTAAGTACCACAGATACAGAAACACTTAGGGCGCGGTCACTGCTGTCCTGGGCTCTCAGTCTTATTGGGAAAGGAGGGCGTGATGGTTAGTTCTATGTGTTGACTTTTCCGGATTTTGATGTCCACTTGTCTGGTCAAACACCAGACCTGATGTTGCTGGGAAAGTATTTTTTTGGATGCAATTAACATTTGACATTTAAATCAGTGGACTTTGAGTAAAGCAGCTGACCCTCCATCATGTGGGCAGGCCTCACCCACTCAGTTGAAGACCTTACGAGCAAAAACTGAAGCTTCCCAAAGAAGAAGCAATTCTGCCTCAAGACGGCACATAGAAAACCTACCTGAGTTTCCAGGCTCCTGCCCTGGGGAAATCAGATACAAGACTGCAGTCTCGACTCTCCCCGCAAGTGTACAGACCGCTGTCTGTTTACAGGTTTTGGACGTCGAACATGTCAGCTCCCACAATAATTGTGAGTCAATTCCTAAATATAAATCTACCTCTCATTTTCCAGCGTTCATCAGAGAGCAAGAGAGTCCTGCGTCTCCTGTCCCCCTGCAGGACCTGAGCTGCATGGAGCGTCACCAGGAAGCAGCAGCGGTGTGATGTAACTGAGAGAACTGTCGATTGGAGATGAAATCTCTGTGCAAACTCCAATGCAACGGGAAGGAAGACCCTTACAGAGATGCTAAGCGTTCGTTGGACACACGTTGAGCTGTGAGCAGTACTAACCACACGGGCCACAGGGGGTGCCCTCTGGGCAAAGGAAACAGCCTGGGGGCAAAGGTCAAGAGAAGAGCCTTCACGATGTCTTCAGGCGCCGGGACCGCTTCCAGCGGGGAACGTGAGGCTGGAAGCTGGAGGGTCAGGACTCACAGTGTCTGAGCTGAAGGTCCGGGGCATTCTCTTCCCGTCCATGGGGAAGCAGTGGCATCATCAGATGTACATGAGAGGCACACAAAACAAACGCATGACAGCAAACTGGCCACAGCGCAGAGGCCAGTGCCACGCGACACCTTTGCAGGCGGCAGACGACTCTGAGTCTGAGGACAGTGAGGGCGCTACCTCCTGACAAGTGCACCTGTGCACACACGTCACAGGAGCCCGTGGTCTAGGCACCGCCTGCATGCTGCGACGCCAGCGTGACCAGGACTCCGCCCCTCAACCTTGTAACCAGCGCTCAGCCAGAGGCTGGGGATCCAGAGTCAGGACCTTAGGTGCTGCAGAGGCGACCTGAGTGCCTCGGAAGCAGAAGCCTGGGTCTGCCGTTGGCTCCCGTCAAGGTCAACCGAGCCAGGGAGCCCGTGGTGTGACCTCACGCCTGGCAGGGCCCTCGCTCTGCAGGGGCGTCTGGACTAGGGAACTCGACTTTGCATCCAGGCTCCCGGCCCACGTGCTGATGGCAGAGGCCTCACTTCTGCCCTGGGAGTCCCCAAGAGCCCTCAGAGCCCCGGGGAGGGGTGGGTCAGGGAAAGGCTGTGTCTCGGGCCTCGAGAAGGAGGCATCGGCAGTGGCCTGTGGACCACGGGACCCTCCAATGGGAGCTAGGCGTTTTCTCCCATGTGGGACTTTCTCTCCCAAGAGGCACTCACTCCCCCTGCTCATGTTCCTGGAGCTTCTGCAAAGGGCAGCAGGAAGAGACTGTGGGGACCCCGTGACCTCACAGAGATTAAAGTCTCTGCCCTGGAAGTGGTGCCCTGAGGGGTGTGTGATGCTCTACGTCGGGGTCGGAGTGGATTGTCCGTTTCTCTCGGCGAGTCCAGAACCTTGCAAATCCCTCACCCAGGCCCGGATTAAGCGGTCTGACTGGAACCAGAGTGGCTTTCAATCCCACAGCCCCTCAGTTTCCAGTTCCCCTCTCCTTGGCCCATCCAGGAGGCGCCATCAGAATAATCTTCCACGTCGTCTACCCCTGTATCACCTGTATCCCTCAGGTCTGTACTGCGGGCAGTTTTCTCAGATCTGACATACGGTACAGGGTTTTCCATCGCTGGGGAGCTGGCAGCCCAAGTCAGGCCTGATGTAGGTGGTCCTTCCCCTGCTGGGGAGGAGTCTGCTGGTGTGTGAGGTGTAGACCCTCAGGGCTCCAGGGAGAAGCTGAGGTGTACAGGAGGCCAGGGAAGGGGCAGCCAAAGGTGACAGAGTCCCGGGTGCACCAGTGTGTGTCTCAGTACTGTGGATTCCTGGTCACTGTTTAGCCAGTGACCAGTGTTTAGCCACTGTTTAGACTTGGAGTACTCTGTGAACCACATTTTATTAAAATAAGGGGCCTCTGTGCTTTTACATTTCGTCTTGGAGACATGTGGGTCCCGTCTCATATCAGTCCTTGGAAAGAAAGGACGTTGGTTCTAAAGAGCCATTAAAATTTTGGTGAGTCGATCATTAGGTGCCTGGAGAGTCAGTGCTATTGGAGGTTCAGTGTCACCACTGGTAAGCCACGGCGGGCACACTGAATCCCACTCTATTTTCGCGGCCTACATCCGTAAAGACCTCATGTGTCCATCCCGCCACCGAGACACCAAATCCAGTCTTGCAAAAGTGACTCAAAGCACAGTGATTGTTGCAGAATTATCACTTCCCTCATTCAGGTTTTCCGTCCTTGTGTCACGAGGTTCTGGAAAAGTCTGAAACCAAGAGAGTGGGTAATACCAGACAGAACTGGATCTCATGTTCCTGAGTCTCAGAGTCTGGCTCCGAGTCTGTTCACTGGTCACCGAACAGTGATTCAAGGTCTACTGAAGTCTCTTGCCTTGCTTTCCAAGAGCTGCTGGTGGAAGTCAGAGCCTGCCCTGGGGCCTGGGGCCTGGGGGCCCCTCGTTGGAGAAGCTGTGTGTGCGCAAGGCAGCCACACACAGAGCCAGGAGGGACGGATCTGAGCCGCTCCCTTGTCCCACCCCCCTGACCCGGTCCGCCCAGACCCTGGGGGCTGGGACGGCCAGCGTCAGGCACAATTGGGGCTCGCGTGGGGCTTGGTTACATCACAGGGGATGCAGTGCTCTTGGGGTTCAGGACGTCAGCTGCCCTCTGTGCCAGCTTCTGCCCACAAGCAGCCCTCACCACCCACTCCAACCCCTCCTCTGCCTGGCCCTGGACAGATCTTCCCAGGCTCTTTCCTGCTTCACTTTTGTTTTTGGGGGGCACAGGATGGCTAGCGCGACTGGGGTTAATGTTTCCCTTCCCCCAGGTCGGTTGGGCTCTGATAAAAGCCCAGCGGGTCAGGCTCTGGTCAGAAGTTTAGTATGAGGACCGGCCTTGTTAAGAATGGGCATAATTCTGGGCATATTTCAAACTGGCCACCTTCCCCCCACCCCCACCCCCACACACACACCGGAGCACCAGGAATGATTCTCTGCTCTGCTCTGTGAGGACCAGATAGAGGCCCTGGAGGGAAAGCTCACAGAAGTGGGGTGCCCACCCTGCTCCCACCCCGTGACTGGGTCCCCCTGGAGTTTTTAATCGCTCAGGCAGACCTGCGTGCACTGAGCTTCCGGCAACTTGTCACGTACACTTTAATTTCTCTCACCCGACGCTGGTTCCAGTCGACACTTCTGCTTGTGGGTTTCTGCTCGTGCGTCTCTGTATCTGCCCGTCTCTCCAGTTTCGGGGGCAGCGAATTGCCCTGTGACCTCACTTTTCTGAGAATCTAAGAAAAGTTGTTGACTTTCAGTGTGTTTAGCCTTTGTCTTGTTGCGCGGATGGAAACGTGCGCGTCCTTCACTTTCCAGCCTAGAAACCGGAAGTTGCCTGCTTCTTGTCTGTCCCCAAAACCTCGTTCTCAGGAAGGGATACACTGTTTGTTTCTCCTGCACGTACTTCCTGGGTTCACCTGGTGTGGGGCTCCGGAGCGTACAGGATGCTGACCCCAAGAGAAGATGAGATCAGAGACGGTGTCCCGCGCAGCCTTGTGTTCTGACCAACAGAACCCTGACAGGTAAGTGCGTTTGTACGGAGTACAACATCTCAAACTAAAAGAATTGGTTTCCAATAAAATGCAGCCATAGGGGAACTATTTTCAGGGATGGGGTAGGAGGGGAATCTTTCCCAGGTCTTCTAAGGGGCTTGGCTTTCAGGTGAATGCCCACTGACCTGTGGGTATGTTTCAGGACTCCTTTTCGAATATGAGTGACCCCCATGGGCAAAAACAGGGGTGGAGAATGTTCTTTTGGCGGGAGACTCCAACTGTAGGGCGTCTGTGGACATCAAAATTTGCCCACTTTCCTTGCCTCCCACTGAGAACTGAGAAGATTTCTTTATTCTCAAAGAGAGAAGAGGGCAGTGTGTAATCACACCCTTGCTGGGTGTGATCGTTTTTGAATGAAAGTGTCAGAATCTCTAAGCGGGTGTGGTTGGTCCCCATCACCATTAGCTTAATTTACACGCGTGTGGTTAAATTTCCAGATCTCCATTTAATTGAGTTTTTTTCAGGTTGGCCTGGATTTTACTCTGTGTTCCTGTCAACTTTTTGTAAGTTTCTGGCAATTATGACCAGGTAGCCAGTTTGCAGAGTCCATTTGGTTACTTTGTGTTGCTCATAAGCAGATGTCATGGAAACTACAACACATACAGCGAGGTCACTGTTTAGTATTGATACTGCTTGTATGTTAGCACTTTATCCATTGCATTAAATAATTCTAGCCTGTAAGCAATCTAGTTTCACTGAAATGATAATGTTTCCCAACATCTAACTTCCCCCCAGGGTACAAGAAAGGAGTTGGAAGATTATTGGGCACCAATAGTACGGTAATGAATCTACACCATTCAGATTGCATGATAATCCCAATGACTGCCGGTCAGCAGGCCTTGCGCAGTGGTTTTTGGTCCAGAATGACTGCGGATGTGTTGGAAATAGGTGGTGGATGGTGGCTGTTTAGTGTTTCTCTACTCCTTTGGCTCCAGGAGCTGAACTTGCAGTAGATGGACAGAAAGTTCCTTTCTAACCAGCCACCCAGGAGGGAACAGAACTCAGGCCTTGAGTTTTCACCATCAGGTTGTAATGTTCCTTCACTTATGTAGGGAATTTATGTAAATATATTCTATATGTCCTGTTTTATGTATAATACATATTATGCCTTTTACGTATAATAGACATATACTTTTGCTTCTAAGAGCCATCTTATTTGCATATCTTGGGATAAGTTGATGATTTATGTAAATATATCCCCAATTTATCCAATGAGATGCAAATAAGAGGGCCCTTAGGAACAAAATTATATGTTTATTATACATGGGCTACTTCAGAAATAACGTGGAAAATCGCCAGTAGGATCTATTAGGAGGGATCAATGTTTCCTTTCTTATTAATCCAGTTTCTTGTATTTTGAATATTCTACTTGACCTTTCATTCAAAATATGCCGTTGTTCCATCATATTTTAACTCTCTATTCACTGTTCTTGAGGTATTTTAAGAGGGTGTGCCTGTAACTTTCAGAAAAGTTTTCATTTTTAGGAGAGTGAAGTGTACAACCTCAAGATATTAATACAGCTACAAAGTAATCACTTTGGCCTGATTTAGGGCCCGGGAAAATCAATCCTTCCAGTAACCCAGGACAATAGGAACAGCAGCAAGATGGCAATCTGGGGACACAACACACCCTTTAAAGTTTTCTCAGTGGTGTTAGCTCAAAATCTCACGGCTCCTTTACTCCTCACCAAGTTCACGTGGATTTCAGAAAATTGTATGATTTGTTGCCTTTTTACTTTATGACCAAACATTTGGAATACAACTTTAAGTTGTGTAAAAAAGGTAGAAAATAGAACCTGCAGCTATAACCATAAAGCTTTTATGGTTATATATATATATTTATACCATATAAATATACGATGCTTATATATTTGTATGTTTTTAAAATGACCTGAGGGTGGGAACATAGGTTGATTGAAATGCGACACAAGGACATTTTTGGAGGATGGGAATGTTCTAAATCTTGATTATAGTTATTACCTGGGTGTATATTCGGTTGGCCATAAAGTTCATTTGGGTTTTTCCATAACATCTTACAGAAAAACCTGAACGAACTTTTTGGCCAACCCAATACATTTGTCAAAACTCCTCTAATTGGGGACTTCCCTGGTGGCACAGTGGTTAAGAATCTTTCTGCCAGTGCAGGGACAGAGGTTCCATCCATTGTCCGGGAAGATCCCACATGCTGCGGAGCAACTAAGCCCATGTGCCACGACTACTGAGCCCATGTGCCACAACTATGGAAGCCCGCACGCCTAGACCTCGTGCTCTGCAACAAGAGAAGCCACCGCAGTGAGAAGCCCAAGCACCTCAACAAAGAATAGCCCCTGCTCGCCACAACTAGAGAAAACTCGTGCACAGAAACAAAGACCCAATGCAGCCAAAACAAACAAACAAAAAAACCCAAAACTCCTCTAATTGGACACTTAAAATGGGTCCATTTTGTTATATGCAAATCATAGCTCAAGATGTTGATTTTTAAAAATCTCAACGGCTGTCTAGTTGATTTTTGAAACTTCCTGAAAGTAATTTTACAAAAGACTCCAAAATTTAGCAAAATTCAAACTCAGGGTTTTTTCTAAGGAAAGCTTTACTTAGAGTTTAAAGCCCGCCAATGAGATTGAGTCATTTATATCAACAGCATTTGGCATTTCCTGCGCTGGCTCCATGCCCTGAACGGGGGAAGGAAGAAGGCTTGGGGAAAATCAACTCTGATGAGAATACCTCCTGTTTTGCCTGCAAATGCCTGCCTTTCAGGGGCCCTGTCAAGGTCAGAAAATCTGGTTTTCCCATCAGACGCAGAGAACAATGCTCTGGAGGGGATGAGTCACAGCAACAGGTCTCTGATCACCAGGGGTGAGAATGGGAGCCCTGGACGCCGGGTGGCTAGGGCGGTAGCTCCAGCAGACCAGGATGCGGGCCCTGGGAGCTGACAGCTAGTGTTCTCGAACTCATCCCAACAAACACGCCCCTTGGGGGGCCCTCTGGGCACTGCCTCCACCTCACGCACCCTGCTCCCCGCCCTGCCTGGGCCGTCCCAGCGAAGCAGGGCCCTCCATCCCTGGGCCTGGCCTTCTGCTTCAGAGATGCTTTTCTGACCTTGACACCAAGCAGCAGCCCCATCCCTCTCTGGCTCAAGCCCTACTTGACCTCGACTGACCTCTAACCAACCACTTCTCCTAATCCACGCCTCCCTTAACCCAACTGCTGTCTCTGTCTGCTGTCTGTTCATCACATGCCGACTGACAGCTAAGGCCCTGAAAGGTTTCTGGAAGTTTGTCCTGACCCACGTGCTGGAAGGCCCGACACATGGGGAAAGCTGAGGCATCGCCCACCGAGTTTATCCAGGGCGGCAAGAAGGCAGTGTTCCTCCCTGCTATTCTGTTGCCTGTCAAGCTAAGCTCTCCTGCCTAACCCCGGCCCAAGTTACCACCTCCCTGTGCTTGGATGAAACAGGCTTCTAAACTGTTTCTCTGCTTTCAACCAACATCCCCTTCCTTTCTTCTCCATGCCCAGACCAGAGGGGTATTTCCAGAATGAGATTCTGAGCTTTGCTTTCTCTTGGTTAAAAATTCTTCCACCGGTCTCCATGGCCCTTGGAAAAAGCTAAGGTGCTGGGTTGACTTTCAGTTGGCCTTGGGCGACCTGGCCCCTTCTCAGCTCTCTCTCGCCTCATCTCAGATCACTCCCCTCTTTAAATGATGGCTTAGCCTCACGAGCCCCTCCCCACCTGCTCAGCACCTGGTCAAGGTCCCTCTGCCTCAGGGCGTTTGCACACAACCCTCAGAAAGTAAGAGTTGCTTTCTCACCCTCCAGGTCTCAGTTTGAATATGGTCCTCAGGGAAGCCTTCTTGGTCCCCAGCCCAGGGGAAGTACGCCTTCCTCATGGCCTTCATTGAGGTGCTGTGCACAACTCTACTTCATTCACTGTGTGTGCGACGGTTGTTTCCCGGCCTGTCTGTCCTGGTGTTCCCGCCACTGCAGAAGCCCTTCCCCTGATGTCCAGCGACAAAGCGCGCTACTTCTTAGAGTCTGTTGAATGGATAGAGTATGACAGTTCTTTTGCAGCAACACTTGAAATTTGGTAGGCTGTCACAACATTTTTGTTTTTAACAAGCTTTTTGCTACTTTTTGAGAGTTTTATTACTTTCCTGACCAGGAAATACTTGAAGCTTTATTCTGATTGGTGGTTGAATGGAAAAACCGAGACAAAAATCTCACGGCCAGGCTTGTTGCTGCTTGAAACTAAAATTTCTCGAAATTCACTGGGAACAGATACTCCACCTCAGCACCATTGTCATTTGAGGCTGGAACGTGTGTCCTAGGGGCAGCTCTGGAAGCAGCATCCCTGACTTCCACCCACTAGATGTCGGCTATCACCACCAAAAATGTCTCCGTCCAGGTAGGGCCAAGGTTCGGTCCCCTGGTGGGCAAAGTTGCCCCAGGATGAGAACCACTGATGTGGAATTCCATCCTAGCAGCTCGTTTCTGGTATATCAAGCCCCATACCTCTCCCACCTACACAGACATTGACCCACTCTGTGTCCACTGCACACACAGACACACGCTTTCTAAGTGTCACCTTGTTGGATTTTCTGCACTCCTACTAAATATTAGGGATTATACCTTATACGTTTTTCTCGCTGGTGTACTTGAATGCTTCTAAATTTACACAGCTTGGAAACTCATATCCTGAAGGAGCCATAAATCCTTCCCCGAGGCAGCTGGTACTGTTGTGTCTACACTGATGCATTATTTCCGTGTTACCGTGATGGCCCAAGAACTTTTGAAACTACTCTTGCATTGCTGTTTTCACTACTGATTATCCAAAATGACTTTTTGAACGTTGGGGAATACGGCACTTGTTTGGAAAGGAAGGGGTTTAAGGAGATAAACCTTTAAAATAACAAAGGAGAAGGCATGGATGAGAGACTGGGGGCCCTGTCAGGGCTCTGATAAATGGGGGGATTGGAGAGCCTCGCTGTTTGTTTAGCACTCTTATTCTGCTTCAACCGTGCAAAAAACCGGCATGGAAGTGTCTGCCGTGAAAACATAACACAGCCTGGCCACGGTCAGCCCACAGGGCCTGGCCTGGGGAAGGCCTTGTTGTTCTTCCGTGCCTGGGCCCTGGCTGTGTCCTGAGAGGGGCTGCAGAGCGAGGCCTGGGGAGACTTCCCAGGATGTTAAGAAGGGATGTCTGGCTGCTTCCCATCAACACTGTCCAGCCCGCGAGTGTCAGGTGGGGAAGCTCGGCCCAGCTCCCTCAGCCTGCAACTTAGTCCTTCTTTTTCCTCCTAAAACCCAGAGAAAGTGGCCCAGCACTTACATGACCTGAAGGTAAGTGGGTCTGAAAATGTTGGGCGAACCTCTGTGGCTGTTCACTTTGAGTGTCTGCGAGTGGCCAGAGTCAGAGCTCTTTTCTCCCCAGTCCAGGAGTAACCATGACCTTGAAAACAGACTGGCCTTTAGGTTTTCAGGCCACTCTGGCCCCCGAGCCCCAGACTGTCGGCTCACGGTCTTAAAGTGCTCTTTCTACTCCTAAGGAGAAGGAACATTTCAAATGTCACCAGAGGTACTTAATTAATGTTATATTTTAAACAGAGGCAACTAGGGAAATCAATATAAGGTTACTGCATGAGACGCCGATCAAAGGATTGAAGATTTCTGTGGATAAACAACACGTACGACCTTCATGGATTTTTGCAAATTTTACTCTGTGAATATCCTGTGTTTGGGTTGTAATTCGATTATGTGAATATCCCAGGGGTCGATTTCCCACCACTTTCAACACTGTTTCCACCTCTTATGATTTTTTTTAAGACTTTGACATCTTTATTACTATTACTATTATTTTATTATTATTACTATTAAATTTTATGACATAAAATTTACTCTTTTAACCATTTTTCCGTGTACAGGTCAGTGATATTAGGTGCATTCACATTGTCGGGCAGCCATCACCTCCTCCATCTCCGGAACTCACTTTATTTTGCACAGTTGAAACTCTGCCCCATCGCTGAGATTTCCTTTTTTTTTTTCCCATTTGTTTCAAAGGTGCTTTTAATTGTTGAAGCAATGTTATGATGACTGCTCTAAAATCCTTGTCAGATAATTCTAGCATCCTTATCATCTTGATATTGGGATCTATTGGCTATATTTTTCATTCAGTTTGGGGGCTTCCTGGTTCTTGGTCTGATGGATGAGTTTTGATTGAGACCTGAGCATTTGGGTATTTTGTTATGAGACTCTGAATCTTAGTTAAACCTTCTAGGTGGGGTGTTCTCACACAGCTTTGGCCAGACAAGCGTGGGCTCTGCCATCATTCTGCCAGGTAGGTGTTGTCCAGCTTCCCCACGTGGCTTCCCAGGACACCTGAGGCGGGGGTTCCTGGAGGGAGTCCTGGGTCCCCAGCAGGCCTCCCCTGATGCATCCCCATGGAGGGCAAGAAGCAGTGTCTCACTGCTGACCCCCACATGGGCTCCACTGACATGTGGGGAGGGGTCATTGCCACCCAGGGTGAGGGTGGGGAGTCCTGGCTCGGCCACCACTGCCTCGTTACAGTCTCCCAGGCTCTGACCTTTACCTGCACAGGTGTGGACGGGCCACAGATTTATTTCTGTTGTGTTTGGCTGGATGGAGTGACTATTGTCTAAATGTTGTCTCTCCTGCTAGGATGTTCCTTTTCCGGCTCAGTGGCCAGAGAGAGAGGCTTTTGTTGAGTTTTCTTTGAATGCAGCCCCTGGCGTTTCCATCCCGAGCTCCTCTATCCCCAAGCCTGGAGTGTATGAGGCAGAAAGAAACCCAGCGAGCTCACCTCTGTGTCTGCCCTTGGTGCCCGGGACTCGAGCTGGGTTGCAGTCTTCTCTCTGTCTTCAACATCTTCTGGTTAATCTTATGTGTAATATCTGGGGTTTTCAGTTGTGCTTAGAGGGAGGAACAGGAATAAGTATATCTATTCCATGACTCTAGAAGCAGAAAAACATTTTATTTTTAAGTTTCATAAAGTCCATATTTTCTCAGACCTACAGATTCGCCAGGTGTCCACATTTTGCCTCATTTGCTTTATCATATCCTCTATCTGCATATATGCAGTACTTTTCCTGAACTATGTGCAAGTAAGTTCTAGATATTGTGACCTCTTACTTACAAATACCTCAATGTCTATTTCTTATTCGCTTGCACAACTACAGGCTATTTTTCAAAATCAGGAAATTTAACATTGATGCAATGCTAGAATTTAATCCTAATTCATATTAAAAATGTCACTAATTGTCTCATTTGTGTCTTTTATAGCTTTTAAACTTTCATTATATTTTTTAAAGAACAGGATATCCTTGAGAGGGAGAGGGAGAGCACACACAAGGCACACACAAGAATCATCAGGGCAAACTCAGGTATAGCGTCACTCCCATTTCAGGACCCAGGAGGGAGCTGGCCTCAGCTAGGAGGAGAGAGCCCATCACAGGGCCAGGAGGAAGGGCAGAGAAGGAGACATGGATGCCTAGAGCCTGGAAGGTTTGGTGGTGGGAGGGCACAGTTGCTCTCTTCTGCCTGCTCAGATTTTCTCAGAGACACAAGAAGCAAGGTGACCAGATGAGAGAGGAGCACGTCGGGAGGTATCAGGAGGGCACAGGCTTGTCCAGGGGAATGGAGGGCTCCCTGCCACGCCTGCTCACTGTCTAGCTGGCATCTGAACTCTTTATCTTTTCTTTCTGAAACCATTAAGTATTTTCGAGCAGAAATAGCATGGTAAAATTTTCCACTAATTAATTTGTCTTGCCAGACTGTAAATCCAACTATCAATTTGAATTTGTCTTCGGTTTTAAAAATCCTTGTTCCACTGTTATTGAATGCCTGATCTGTGTCTGGCACTGGGGGTGCATCAGCCAGCAGAACTGACCAAGCCCCTGCCCTCAGGGAGTTAATAGTCTACAAGGGGAGACAGAACACACGTAGGAAACAAACTAGATCAGTAAATTATGTACAAGTAAGAACACGGCAAATGCTGTGGAGAAAAAATGGAGCAGGACTGAGGTGGGTAAGGAGCGTTGGGGGCCTTCGATTGCAATATTAAATGGTCCAGACAGGGCAGAGCTTCTGGAAAGGATGGCTTGTGAGAGCAAAGTCGAAGCAGGAGAGAAAGTGAGTCATGCTCGCAGGGCATCTCCGTGAGGAGCGTTCCCGACGGAGGGAATGGCCGCGGCGAAGACCCTGAGGTGGGAACATGTCCGGCCTATCGGAGAAACTATGGAACCAGAGTGGCTGGCGTGGAGCTAGGGGTGGATGGGAGGTGGGAGATGAGGTCAGGGGGCAAATCGGGCTGACAGGCCACCCTGGGACCTGACACTCACCCTGGGTGCTCTGGGAGGCTTGAGCAGAGCAGGGTTGGCCGGCTTGTGTGGTGGAAGGCCACAGAGGTTGGGTTTCTGGGTAACAGGAGGCCACGAGGGACCCTCGCCTAGACGGGGAGGCTGGGATAGTGGTTAGGGCCACAGGTAGTGGCTCCTTCCAAGTGGCAGCAGTGGAGGGTAGAGAAGTAGTTGGATTCAGGAACATCTTGGACATAAAGCTGAGAGAATTTGTTGAGGAACTGTGTGGGGTTTTGGGATTTGGTCTGAGACGTGGAGAGGGTGCAGTCTTCATCCGTGAGACGGGGGAATCTGAGGGTCCAGGGCAGGCCCTGTAAACATGGTTGTCTCAGGGTTCAATTAGCCGTCCACGTGGGCACATAAATGGTCTGCTGGGGTTGAGGAGGGAGGTCTGACACGTTCGAGAGTCATCAGCTCATGGAAGGCACTTACAGCCATGAGACTGGAGCAGGGCTCTTGTCCTGGCTCCAAAGTGTGGGCAGTGGGGCCGCCTCACCTGGAAGCCTGTTAGAGGTTTGGGATGAACATACGCACACGACTATATATAAAATTGATAACCAACAAGGACCTACTGTACAGCACAGGGAACTCTACTCAATATTTTATAATAACCCATAAGGGAAAAGAATCTGAAACAAAACTATGCGTGACTGAATTACTTTTCTGTCCACCTGAAACTAACACAACATTGTACATCAGCTATACCCCAATATAATAATTTTTTTGAAAAAAAGTGTGCGTAAACAGAAAAAAAAGAAACACCAGATCTCAGGCCCCCCTTCCCCTGCACCAGGTCCTGCTGAATCAGAACTCACATTTTAACAAGCTCCCTGCTGCCCATTAGGGATTGAGGAGCCCTGGCCTAAGGCTTCTGTGTAGACAGAGAAGAGAAGAGGGCCCTTGGATCATGGATCTAGCTCAGGAGCAGACCAGGCACGAATGTGGGAGATTGTGGAGGAGTGTTTCACAAGATTGGGAATAATGAAACAGAAAACAAAACCGTAAGAGCAGAGTCCTTGCCGCCAACAGGACAGAGTGGACGAGGGCCAGGGCGGGACCAGCATGAGGGATGCTGTTTCCAGGACAGAGAGCGGGAAGATTTCAGACCAAGGGGTAAACTGTAGGAGACAGGAGGGCAGAGAAATCAGAGGTGGCCGGGATAGCCCATGCTTGGAGAAGTCTGGCTGCAGGATGGAGCAGAGAAATGGGAGTGAGTGCTGGCGGGCCAGGTGAGCTCTAAGGAAATTTGGGGTTTTTCTTGGGCCGTGCCTCACAGCTTTCGGGATCTCAGTTCCCTGACCAGGGATTGAACCCGGGCCATGGCAGTGAAAGCCTGGAATCCTAACCACCAGGCCACCAGGGAACTCCCTAGGGAAACTTCTTTTTACACTGTTTGTGTTTTATTTTAGTTTAGAATGAGGAAAGCAATGTGCTTCTAGGCTGATGGAATGACCCTGTAGAGAGGAGAAAAGGGAAGCTGCAAATCTGTCATGTGACCCATGTTAGGATGGCTGG